>NW_003302555.1:11421107-11982314 GCF_000004255.2 Arabidopsis lyrata subsp. lyrata
TGGAATCCACCCAGAAAGCAGTCGAGGAAAGGGTTTCTCAGATCAAAAATCTTATCCAGGTTCTTTTTATTTCATTAACCAAGTGACCTCTTTGACAGGAACATCTATAGTCACCATATTCGATGCTCATGTTCTTCATTTGATCTTTATGTGTAATTCAGAACACCGAGGAGAATTTTCAGAGGAAGATCCTCAATGAAAGAGTAGCCAGATTATCTGGTGGAATTGCAATAATCCAGGTGACTTTGTGAAGCACTGATACCAAAAAACAATCTGATCATGTTGAACTAACTTCCAAAGGCCTTAGGTAGGTGCACAGACACAAGTTGAGTTGAAGGATAAACAGCTAAAGGTTGAAGATGCCCTGAATGCAACTAAGGTAACTCCAGTCAAAACATGCGATTCCCGTGGTTGAGAAATTGTCAGTCCAAGAAACCTGATCTCTCAGAATTTAGTCAGCAATTGAAGAAGGGATTGTAGTTGGTGGTGGTTGCGCCCTCTTGCGACTGGCGACAAAAGTGGACAGAATCAAAGACACCCTTGACAACACAGAACAGAAGGTACACTTGATTCAAGTCCATGGACGTGGAACATCACAATCGAGCTATCAGCATTTCTAAACATCCCAGAAGATGTGATATTTTTCTTGCAACATTCATTATAAGCAGATTGGAGCTGAAATATTCAAGAAAGCATTGAGCTACCCCATAAGACTTATTGCCAAAAACGCAGGCACAAATGGCAACATCGTCATAGAAAAGGTATTTCATAATGTCAGCTCTCTAGAACCAGTCCTAACTTCCAATAAACTAAATTTTGAAATCTGCAGGTCTTATCGAACAAAAACCCCATGTACGGTTACAATGCTGCAAAGAATCAATATGAAGATCTGATGTTGGCTGGTATAATCGATCCAACCAAGGTAAAACCACATGATTTAATGTATTGAGCTCTCTTTGATATTTGTTTCTGCATCTCATTGTCTGGGAACTGAAACACAGGTTGTGAGATGTTGCTTGGAACACGCTGCATCAGTGGCTCAAACCTTTCTGACATCGGATTGCGTTATAGTTGAGATCAAAGAAATCAAACCAAGACCAATCATTAATCCACCATTGCCTACATCTTCTCCAGCTACCTCCTCCATGTTCCCTGACAGAAAATTGCCAAGCTTTCCTCAAATTATGCCAAGAACTCGAAGCCACTTTCCACGGAAGTAGGAACCAGTCGTAGAAAACTGTCTTACTTTAGAAAATAGTACTACATAACATGAGAAGTCACATATAATGTTATCTCCAAACATTACTTAAAGTGTAATATATATCGGTGTATGTATGTATACACGAGGTCGAGGGTCTCTGAAATTGCGCTAAATGTCATAAGCTCTGGTCATCTCATAAACGTGTCAATGCGAGGCTTAACTTCTTCTTCGAATCATTTGTTTGAATTATCCCCAAAACACTAAATCTTACCGTAGCTAAAGAAGAGATCGAAGAATAAAGACGACAAAAGCTAAGATGGTGCTGATGATGCTAATGGATCTGATCGTCGCCGGAATCTCTCTGATGGTCGGATTAGGGTTCTTCGCTCTCATCGCTTCCATCCTCTGTTCCGTTGCCTTCTTCCACCATGCCAAAGCCGCTTCTTCTTGACCATCAAAATCAAGTAATCAAAATTTCCTCAAAATTAAATCTTCAACCAACCCAACAATTGTTTCAAAAATTCTAACTTTTTTGAATTCTCTGCAGAATCAAAACAGAGAACTGAACATGGAAGGTGAAAAAGAGCTAAGCTTGTACAACAAAGTGTAGTTAAAGAGACATTGTAATCTGTGAATTTACGAAATTAAAATTTATAAAAGTTTCAAACTTTTCATTTCTTGTTTCTCTGTTTGCGTATAAAAACCATTCCTTTGATCCCATCCGGGTCAGAGACGAACCCAAGCGGGCGATAAAACCCGAGAACTCGAGGCTCCGAATACAGAGCGATGTTACAGATCCCTTTCGCTTGTAAATCCTCAATCAACCGCTCCATCACCGCCTTCCCAAGTCCACAGCTTTGAAACGACGGATCAACCACAACATCCCATATAATGGCGTTGAAAACTCCGTCACCGGTCGCTCTCGCAAACGCCACAGGCCGCCGCGTTTTCTCGTACTCCACCCAGAGCAACGCGTCTGTGTGCTGCAACGCCACCTCGATCTTAGCTGTGTCACGACGTGGGAATCCGACGGCTACAAAGACTGAATTCAGCTGATCTAAGTTAAGTCCTTCTGCTGTTCGACGGAGAATAAAGCCTCTGGATTCGAGATCTTCGTCGCTGATTGAGTAGCTTGGTGGCTTACGTTGCATTGCAGCTGGAAACGTAGCTTGTGATGATGATTGGGTGACTGCGTTTTGTGGGTTTAATGTGGACCTTAACCGGAGAGAAGCTGGAGGAGTGGAGATTGTGCCTCCGAGAAACATGGTATACACTATTTCTTGTGAAAGTGTCGAATTTTAGGAGCTCAATTTCATGGAATCAGACAAAAGGATGGTTTTTTAGTTTCCCTGAATCTGGATAAAGTGTGTATTTTGTGTGTGGCTGTGGATAAACGGAGAACCTCTCTAGTCTCTAGCCTTTACTTTGCTTTTCTGTTTTTTTTGAGGAAATAAAGTAAAATCGTGTTTAAATCAGTACGAAGAAACTCGTGGCTGTCAGAGACTATTGTCGTTTGGTAGTTGAGAGTCAAAGAGATACTCTTTTGGCGGGGGATATAGTAGCTTCAAACGAATCCAGAAATGGAGAGAACAAATCCTTAATTACAATAGTTTTTGTGTTTTGCTTCAGTGATTCTCCTTGTTGTATGATTTTGTTAGTCCGTAATAATAATTCTTGTAGTTAATCAAGATTTGTGTTCTTGTGCGGTTTTGTGTTTACCATGTTTGAAGGTCTCTGGCATGTGATCAGCAGAGGATGAGTGATTCTTTTCTATATGTTTTGCTGCATTCTTTCTTGCTCATCAAAGACTTTAGAATCACAGAGCATTTAAGGATCTCTACTGCAGTTCATATGGTATCCATTTTTTGATATCGGAGCTTCCATTGTTTTGTTTCTCGTATCTATCTGCGTATTCAAAGATGGTTTATGTGGTAGATTGTACAAGTTTTGATTAATTACTGAGCTTGTTTCATATTTGAAAATTGAAACTATCATCTGATAGATATATCATGCTTATTTTATGGTGTTGTCCTCATTATTATAAATATCAAAGCAACCAAAACTAGAAGTTTACAGTGGCATATGGCGAGTCCAAGACTCTGATGCATTGAAGCTTGTTCTAACTCCCGAAGAAGCACATCGTCATTGCCATTGTTACTACTTTTGTCTTCAGTTCTGTAGCTTGTAACTAGCAGGTGATGTTTATGTTCTGCTATTTGTTTTTCATCAGTGTCCATCAAAGATCTCTGCAAACCACACCCACTTTATTTTAGAATCCGTTAGTGTTCATGCTGTTGGAGGACCCCAGAGAAAATCTGGATAGCAGAAGTCTTCATAGGACTAGAAAATCCTTGGTCTTCTTTAAGATAGATCTTGTAGGCTGAAGGCGGTAGCATTATTAGATCAAGTCTTCTGTTTTCTTGTCCTTCCAGGTTCATGATGTATTGGTGATTTTCAACAGTTTCTTAAACTTTTTAATGTAGCATTAAGATCTGAAACTAAGAGAGGCTAGGACTGGAAATTTTTCTGTATGTGAAGACTTTTGTTCTTGAATCAGTATAATTCTGAAATGGAGTAAGTTTGGGAATGTTTTTTATTCGATATGCTGGTTGGGTTTCAGATAGCTTCTCTTGTGATCCTGGAACCTTTCATTAGTTAGCGACTCGGTTTCTTGGAGACATGAAATTTTATTTAAAAACCTTACACTTGTGTTGTTTTCTAATGGTACTGTTTTGCAAGGCAATAATAATTGGTGGTTGTTTGTTGTACCAAGACACTGTTGCCTCATCTTTGGTTGTGCAAATGCTTTTACTAATCGTTCTTGATGTCATTGTCAACTAGGAATGGAACGTGCACATGCTATTGTTGACAGAAATGCTGGTTCGTCGCCTTTACTCGTTCAACTCGTCTGGTCCTTCAATCTTCGTGAAGGTGAAATTGGTAGACCAAGTTCAGTGTTTTATGCATTTACCAAGCAACATTCTCTCATGTATCTCACGTTTTGTGGGTCATATAATTAGGTTGGGACGGCCCATCTTTCGTTTTCAGCCTATCTGTTTATTGCTCCTACGTGCATTATGATGGATTGGAGATTACAAAAGTCGAAAGCGACCTGAGAATAACATCAACGTGAGGGTCTTCCTCTTCTGGAAAGTTGCCAGCTATGTTCTTTTCTGTTCCCATTTATTGTGCCTCATTAAGCTTAATACTTTGCATTTGCAATGATTATCTAAAGCTCAATTGATATATTCACCATCTTTTTGTTTTCCAGGATCAAAACCTGATCTTGGTATATCAAAGGGTTGATAAAGCTATCAGTTCAATTGGTTTTGTAAGGATTTGTCTCTATTTTTTGTTTATCTGCTATTTCTCTAATTACAATATAATTTTCTGGCACCGTTTCCTAAACTGTTTCTTGAGCTACTATAAATGCAATTGTTTTTTCTTATAGATAACATGTCATGTTTGTTTTTAACTTCCTCTGATGAATAAGATTGTATTTACTGTTACAAATGGTACCGTTTCCCAAACTGTTTCCTGAGCTACTATAAATGCAGTTATTGTTGTTCTAGTGATAGTTAATTTTCTCTGTTGGGTAATACTTGTATTTACTGTTACAAATGGTTCTCAACTGTGTTGACAACGTGGGAAAGAAATCAGAACAGTTTCATTTCTGATATTTTTCTAATGACTCACTTTCCTGATGTGCAACTAGTTTCTTAAGAAGTGGTTACAAAGAATTTGTAGTAATAGAAAATGACAGATTTTTGAATGATTGCAATTTGTTGTTTTGTAAAAGAATCATGTGAAGCTCTTGAAAATAGCACAACTTTTTGTAAGCAAGCAAAGCTCTGCTGTTAGCTACTTGGGCCACACATCATAGACACCATATTGGCAACCTTAGAAACTCCTGTTTTGTCATCAACCACTTTGTCCTCTACCATGAGCGTTTCTTTTTTTTTCTCGGAAAAAGATTATTAGTATTTTATAACTAATGCTTGCTTTTCAATTGCTAAAGATTGGTTACTGTTGAGGATTAATCAGGAAATGTTTGTTTTCTTCTAAGAATCACCCTCTTGAATCTTGATGGCTCCTGTGTTGAACATGCAGATCAGGATATGCTCTGTTTTGTGTTAGAAGGAAGTCTCTGAAGAACAAGGTACATATTATATAACAGGGTTCCAACGGAGAACCGTGCAGATAACTTATTTAGGACAGCTTCTACAAAAAAACATATTCCGGCAAAAGAAAACAATGCAACTACCTACACATGGCTTATTAAAGGCAAACAACACGATTGGTGAGACCCCTGAAACGTCTCTCTTCACTACAGGATTTGGATTCTTTGTGAACCCCCATATCTTCTTCTCTTATTCGCCATGAGTTTTATTTGGTTTTGCTCACCTTGCCTCTACTCTGGACACGACTAGCTGCACTTGTTCTTGTTTTAGCTTTGAGGTCTGATTTTTCTCCTTCGTTGCTCAATGTTTTCTCTGTGTGTTGGCGTTTTTGAAGGTAGACTTGTTTAGAACCATTCTTCCTAGCTGCATGTTTGTTGATGTTCTTTGGAAGCTGATTGCTAGGCCCCGAGGATGCATCAGAAGCCATGGAATCATCACTCTCTTCATCACCACCATCATCACTATTGTCGCCATCATCGTTCTCATAGCCATCATGAGCCTCTTTTACCTGTGTATCATCATCATCATCATCAACAACAACAGATGAATGGTCATTTCCATGGAAGGCGTCTTCTATGTACATAGTCCACCCTGACTCACAACTGCTGTATTCCTCCTCTTCAGAGCCTCCATGGTTCCTCGGAGACTCCATGGCTTCGAGCAACGGAAAGAGGAAAAGAAAAAACAAGGTCTCAAGATTTGCATATATGCACACACACACAAAGATCACTTGCTTTTTCTAGTTACGTACCTTATGTGATTCAATCCACTTCACCAATATACTCTCTGATATAAGCTCTGTGTCTTTGTCTCTCATTTGCTTTGCTCTTCCATCATCAATAAAATTAAATTTCTTTTGTGTTTTTAGAAGTATCAAGAAAAACCGGAGCCTATAGGAAGCCTCATATAATTGAAGAGAAGGAGTAAGTTTCACCACATGGCAACCCTAGCACCATTGTTTTCACTCAATTGAAGCACTACCAGACAAAGCTCATTGCAGATATATATCAAGAGAAGGAAGGTCAGTGCCTTCTTCATTATAAAGTACTCTCTCTTATAGAATTAAAAGCCTATTGTTCTTCTTTTTCAATATAAACTAAATATACTTTTCTTTAAACAAATATTTTTGGTTCCTAACAAACCATAATCTAGTCTTAGAGTCAGGACACATCAATATCCACATAACAAGAATCAATCTTCTGAGCTCTGTCATTAGTGATATGTCATAGGTTATATATCTTCTTAATTGATATGTTAAGTTTTTACTTCTCTGTACTCACTATCTCTCTCTTCTCTTCTCCCTATGTATCACTCTGGCTATCTTAAATAAAAAAAAGATCAGCTTTTGAGGTGGAAATCAGAAGAGACCCACATCAACAAACAAGAAGGAATAAAAGAAGCATTTACTTAATTAGGTTAAGAGCTGTTCCTCTTCTCATTCCTTTAATACTCTTCTTCCTCCTCCAATCCTCTCTCATTGTCTTTAAAATTGTTGCAGCCTTTTACTTCCTCTCTCATTGTATTGAAAAGGTATTACCCAACTGGATTTTCTTTGTCATTTTTTGTTTTAAAAGATAAGGACAAAACAAAAGGAAGTAATTTTGTTTTAAAAGAGAAGGACAAAACAAAAGGAAGTAAACAACTGTCACAAACCCAAAAAAAAAAAAAAAAAAAAAAAAAAAAAGGACAGAATTTACAAATTACAAGAATAAATTGTCTTCATTGCGTTTCCTGTTTCTCTGGCGTCACCTTAAAATGTTCTTTCAGTGGAGGCCCTCTTGGTGACAGCTTGCAAATCAAAGGGTGTGATGAGAGTTCATATCACAAAAGGGTTGTTTTGTTTTGACTTTGACTCTCCTTTGAGTAATGTTAACAAAGATATTAAGCTTTGTGTGCTTTAAGACATTTTTGAGTCTCATAAGTTAAATACTTAAAAAGAAAAAATAGTTCTGAAAGTGGGTCTCAAGAATTTGGAGAGATGTGTGTGTTAGTTAGGACTATTTATTAGAGTTTGTAATGGCTAAAAAATGGAGTTGGACTCGTTGGATTTACTTTTGTGTGTCTCTTTCTATCAATTGCCCTACGTGTGTGTGTGTGACTCTGGAATGTCATTGTAAGTCACTATTAAGCGTCACCGATTCATTTATTTTTATGAAGTTTAATTTGATAAGTCACAGATTCGGAAGCATCATCGGGACAATGGCTTGACCTCATTGATAATTTTGGTTAGCAAGTCGGTGAGACAAAAGACGGAACTTGATAACAAGTGAATTAGTTTTAAGGTAAAACCGATATTCATTTTATTGTTGGTAAAACCGATATTCATTTTGTTGTTGGTAACTTTTAATCACTAGAACAACCAAATTGAATTCGATGATGAGTACGTTAGTTGTTTGCTTACTTTGGCTTTTACATGTTATGTATATTTTCATTTAAAAAGTCGCTCATACATCAACTTTTTCCTAATCATTATGGTTTTTAAAGAATTAATTACTTGATCAGGGAAATGAAACTTAAAATTTCTAGTGTGCCAATTTCTTCAGATTCTGAAACATGCCCTCTATCGTCCATCCACATCATTCATGCAACTAATAAAATCCGGAACCATCGCCGACACGACTGTTCCTCGAATGTCAAGGTAGAAATTAGTAAATTACAAATGAGTTGAGTTCAACTAAGGACAGGTTAAAGACAACTTTTGATCCTATGTTAGAGCTTAATTAGATTCATTGTCCCTCTATATGTGACGTCATAAGTTACCAAATTTGGTGGGTTTGATGTGAAAAACAATTAAGAAGAGATTTGATAGTAGCAAAGAGAAGTTGTCGGCTGCTTTCTCCCCTGACGAAATCATATTTGTGAATTTGTTAGTAATAATCACAATCCGACATTCTTTGTTTACGTATTTGTACTTTCTCTCACAGCTGTACCCATTTTCACCAACCAACTCAATCTTTTATTTTCTTCCTTTTTAAAAGAAATTATTTCTACTTACTTTCAATATCCAAGAAACAAAATTTTTTTCACCAACTCCATTAAACCTTTATATAATAAGCTCGGCCAAATATCAATGCACCAAGAATTTGCATTGAAAGAAGTCAATGTAATCTTATGATTGAGCATTTTAGCGGGTAGGGTTAAACCGCTAGAATTCAAGCTTATTAAGAGATAATAGGGAGTTAAAAAAAAAAAAAAAAACTATCTAAAGGCAGTGTCTTACCAGATTAGGCAGGCACTCAAGCTTATTGCTTTCGAAACCGGCACTATCCATATGTTAAAAGACTTTGCTACCTTTGTGCTATCGATTTAGAGCATCTCCAAAAGCAACCTTAAATCCTCAAATATGAGGTTTTTTGTTTTCCAAAGGTAACCTCAATACCTCAAATTTTGAGATTTCATCTTTTTATTTGTATTTTGGTCCTTACATTTATTTATATCTTATAAATAATTTTACTAATTTATTATTTTATCATTTTAGTCCTTAACTTTTATGTCTTATAAATATAGATTTTAAGTTCTGATATAACTCTTCGAAACGCATTGATTAATCATAAATGAGACCATTACGGAAATATTTAGGACATCTCCAACCATAACACCATTTTGGTATTGAAATAACACTATATTTAGTGTAGTTTTCACATGAACACATAAATATTACACAAATTAAATTACTACAACAATACTAATACTCATATATCCTTCATCAAATTCCAAACGTGGTCAAATTTAAAACCATTCTTTTGTTTTGGATCTTGTATGTAGAGTTTTTCGGTTTTTTCCATCTACAGAGTATTGAAAAATAGAATTTGTTAATTAAAAAATTATTTATAAATCAAGTAGAAAACAAATGTACTTACGATATCAAATTTGGACGCACCATTTGGATGCATATTCTCCACTTGGGTGATGCAGTTCTTCAGATTCCTAATAGCATATGTAATGTTATTCATCCTATTCTGTAAAGATCTTATGTTTCTAATTTCCCAGTCCTCCGGTTTCTTTTCGTGGTAGCTTTTACTTATTTTTTCCCAAAATTTTCCCACAGATTGGTTATTATTACCAATTAGATCTTGTGATATTTCTAGATACACACAACATAACAACTCATCTTCATTTTGATTGAATGATGAGCCTCTATTTTTTTCCATATTTTTTAGTCACAAGAAGAGTTAGTCGAATTGTGATATTATCATTCCATAGAAGTCTATTATTTATGCACAATGAATGGAAAACCCTAGTTCAAAGGAATGGCCACAAACCAATTTCTAGATTTTCTTATCTAAAATTTTGGATAGGATTTCAATCCAATGGTTGGTGATGAGTGAGATATAATGAATGACGTTGATGAAATTCACATTTTTTTTTATCTATATCTAGGATAAGTTATAGTTTAGATAGAATTTGAATCCAACGGTTGATGAGGAGTGCGATCTAATAAATGGCATAGAATTTAAATTTAGTTTTAATTTATGATTTCGTTTGTGTGTTTTTATTATTACTTTCTATAATTTTATAATATAATATAACATCTTATTAATTAATACTGCTTGTAAATTTCTAATGTATGTTTTATTGTTATTTATAAAAGTTTTATGATTTTTTTTAATTATAATCAATAATAAGGACTATTATGCAAAATATAAATTCTTTTGAAGTTAAATTTGAGGTTTTCTTTTGGATAGACACAACCCTAAACCTCAAATTTGAGGTTTGGCAAACCTCAAATATAAGGTCCCCTTTGGAGATGCTCTTAGTTATTTTTCTATTAAGCGTTGTGACATTTAACAAAACTTCAAATATTTTTTATGAATATTTTTTTGTATATTAATCGATTTGGATTCACCACTGACTGTGATTTATTTGTTTTGTTTATATTTTTCTCATCTACTAAGATAATTGTGTATTGATTATCAATATAATAAATTAACAATTATATCAACTATAAAAGTATATATATATATATATAAATATCTAAAAAAATAGTAAAATATAAATATAATGTTGGTTGCTTATATTTCAATTTGCCTTAATTATTTGTTTCTAATATTTGTATTGTATCAAACAAAATTTGTCTTGTCTTCTACACATGAGAATTAATTTCTTATTTGTTATTTATACTTTTAAAAATATTAATTATGACCAAAAATCTTACTTTTCATCAAAAATATCTCACTTTTAATCAGAAATCTATAAAAATTTAAGAATTAGGCAAATTAATCTAAAAGTTAATAATTATTAATTTAAAATCGATAAATTAATATTTTAGTCTCAACATTATTAATTTATAATAGCATTCTTTATTTGCTCTTACAAATTAAAGTAAAGTCAAGTGGATACTCTTTTTAACTTTCTTCCCATTTTTAAGGGTTGACTTTGAGGAAGACGAAGAACAAGAAGTGATAAACAGAAATAATGTTACGCCAATTTTTGCAGGATCTTGACTAGATGGATCTGAAGCTCTTGAGTCGGGATTGGGATCATGAGTCTTACCCTGCTTTTTCTGATTTATGGGTCCTCATCTTCTTTGCTCCCTTCTTCCTTTTTCTTCGCTTAATCCTCGACAGATTCATATTCGAGGTAATCGACTAGGTTCTGTTTGTTTTCTATCTCTTCGTATTCATTATGACTTGGGAAGCAAGTAATCTCTCATGAGAAACCTATCTGAGAGGTTCATAATTAAACTATAGAGGGTCGCTAGAAGACTGGTAGTTCCTAGAGGACACTATGGTGATTCAAACGAGAGAAGAAAGAAGATAGTGAAATTCAAAGAATCGGCTTGGAAATGTTTGTGCTCTTTCTCTGTTGAAGCTCTTGCTCTCTACGTCACCTATAAGGAGCCATGGTTTAAAGACACAAGATGCTTCTGGTTAGGACCAGGGGACCAGATATGGCCTGACCAAAAGATAAAGTAGAATATATAAACTTAATTTAATGTGTTACGTGAGACGCAAGACACTTTCAACTATGCCGCAACCCTAATAATACGGACTTTTTCGCAGGTTGAAAATGAAGGGAATGTATATGTTTGTAGGAGGGTTGAATGTATATGCCTTTTTTGCTTTGTTTTTTTGGGAAACAAGACGATCTGATTTCAAAGTCATGTTAGTTCATCACATTGTAACTTCATTCCTCATCATCTTGTCTTACGTTTTCAGGTACTCGTATACTAATATTATAAGATAGTAAAAAATTTCTTAAGTCCACCAGACTCTTAACTTTAACTTCCTCTTTTTATCCTTTTCTTTACTAGATTTGCTCGTATTGGTTCTGTAATATTGGCTCTTCACGAAATCAGCGACGTGTTTCTAGAGATAGGCAAGATGTGCAAATACAGCGGCGCAGAAGCCATGACTAGTGTCTCGTTTGTCCTATTCTTCTTGTCGTGGACCGCTTTGCGACTCATCTATTACCCTTTCTGGATATTATGGAGCACCAGGTTCATACTCTAAACCCTGACCCCTCAACTCTATACATAAATAATGCAATGTTATTGGATCCATATGATCTTTTTTGGTTGATCTCTACGTATATATATATGGACCTATATGCAGCTACGAATCAATAAAAGTGAAAATGGAGTACTGGGACAAGAAGAATTTGATGGAAACTGGACCAAACCTTATGGTCTTCTACTATGTCTTCAACACACTTCTTTATTGCTTACAGATTCTTCACATCTACTGGTGGATCTTGATATATCGTGTGCTCATAAGCCAAATTCGTGCCAAAGGCAAAGTCGCTAAAGACATTCGTTCTGGTTAGATTTATATATGCATACATATCTAACCCAACAACTTAGGATTACATTTTTTGTGAAATTCTACATTTCACGGAATTTTTTATTTTAACCAATTTGTCTTCAATTATTCTTTTTGCAGATTCTGAAGGTGAAGATGATGAACACCACGATTGATTTAAGCAGCAGTGATGTCAACCTAATAAAAAGCATCGTTATTTTCCAATTGATTAGCGAAGTGTAACATTTGATAATCAATATTATCTACTTCATTACGATTTTATAAATGCAGAGAGGACATAAGTAATTCATGATCAAATAAAATAAATTAACTGTTGCCAATTCTGAAGATCTCTTCTTTCTCTTTGGAAATTAAACACCAATTACAAGATTCGATAAATAATCTCATTAGATTGCTTATCCTTTTCCTAAACCAAATCTATTGGGCTCACAATGTTGTTGAAGCCCTATTTTAAGTCTTTTAATTGGAAATGAGTTGTTTAAGAAAAGTATAGATAAGTTTATGAATATACTTTTATAAAGAAACTTATCTTTACAAGAGCTATACTAACTAATGAAGTGAGATAGACGAACAAAAACGATCAAAAACACTAAGATAAAACAGTAATTACCCAGAAAAGATCTCAATAAACCCAGAATAAAAATGCATAAGATCAATCTAAAGTCAGATTCCTAAAGAAAGATAAGATAATTAATGAGTCCAAGCTCTAGGCCTGGGATTTCGGTTAACCGTTCGGTTATCGGTTGGATCCATTCGGTTTCGATTCTTTCGGTTTCAAAATTTAGTATCCATTCGGATATTTTGAAATTTCGGTTCGGTTTCGGTTCTTTCGATTTTAAAATTTAGTATCTATTCGGTTATTTTGCTTAAGATATTTTCGGATATTTTAGTTATTTTTGAGTATTTTCGGATATTTTTGGATATATTTCGGTTATTTTCGAGTATTTTTACTATTTTTATATATTTTTCAAGTATTTTTGATTATTTGGTCTATAAATAACTATTTATTTTGAAAATATAATTGTATTTCGGGTATTTCGGTTACCCAAAATATTTCGGTTACCCAAAATATTTCGGTTCGGTACCGATTCGGTTATGGTTATTTCGGTTATATAATTTAGTATCCATCCGGTTATTTTCAAATTTTCGATTTGATTTGGTTCGGGTTTTTTTTTTATTCGGTTCGGTACATTCGGTTCGATTTATTTGTCTAGGCCTACCAAGCTCTATACTTGTGGGCTGTGGCGTCATAGTGGAGTTGAAATCGAACTCTATCGACGTAACAAAAGTTGGAAAATCCATAATATATTCAGAACATATTTGTAAACAACGTCACGGTGTTACATAACCAGAACTTTTTTCTACACAACCAAAAAAAAAAAAACTCTAGATCTGATACACAATCAGACTCTATGCTTGTTTTAGATCAACTGTGCTTTTTTTTTTTAATGATTCTTTTTTACGTAGTAAATTTTTTTATATGAATTGACACCAATAAAATTTTGAAAATGTTCCAATTTACATTAAGTTTTAAATATATTTCAGTCCAACTGTAACTATGAACCCGACTCAATTATAAGTTTGAATCCAACCCAATTGTAATATTGAACCCATTATATGAAACAATAAAAAAATGAGATAAATATTCAAATTATTGGAACCCAATTCAAGTTATAAAAGCAAACGTGAAGCCCAATTATTCAAATTATAAAAAGCAAATAATTTTAATCCAACCCAATTGTAATCTGTAGTAATAAAATAACCTAATAATACATGTTTTGTTTGATTGACGATTCATTTTCTTAAGAAAATCACTTCACCCTTCATTCTTCTCTCTCGAAGAAACTATCGTCGTTGTCAAAGTTCAATTTTAGGTAACAAACTTTCAATCTTTCATACATTATATTGTTTGATTTTTGCTTTTTGACAATCGCTTATAATATGTTATGTTGCCAATTGCCATCGATGAAACATTTCATAATGAAACTAAGAAGATATTTTAGAAATTCAGGATAATCTTGAGATTAAATCCTTTAACAAAAAGAAAAGAAAAAGAGAAGGATAACTTCAGATTACAGTATGAAGCAATGTTTTTAGTCTACGAGATAATTCTTAACAAATATTGCATAAATCTTATAAGGATCTTAAAATTAGAGATAAGTATAAAATTTTGAGAAAATAAAATATTGACATTAAAGAATTATACGGTATTCAACCTTTTTAGATGACCCAACAAAAATATTCAAATTGAACGTAATTATATAGGTAATTAAATAAATATTAAAAATGTAGACGAACGGCCCCATGAACGGCTCACTTTTTTTTCTTCTTTTCATACTCAATCATTAAGCTTTCTTAAATTAGGGAAATGCCGAAAGGGAGAAAGGTAGTCATATTTTGTATTTATGTCTGTCCTTTTTAATCATATGATTCACTTTATTTTTAAGTTTTGTTTTATTATTACCTATGTTTCACTTTATTATTTTTAAAAGTCCACAAGAAACAAATTACACATTTATGAGGATTAAATAAACAAAACTGTGTTTTCTACTCATTAATAAATTAGAAGAGTGTGGAGCCACATGAAAAAGAAGTGAACCTATTCATGAAAGAAAGATAAAAAAAAAACACTTGGGTCGTGAAGAGAGCATGTGAGTGTTGTTAGTGTACGAACTACGAAGTCAGAGAGAACCAAATTGCACTCAACAACATGTGGATCCTCGTCACATTCACTCATAAGTCATAAGCCTATGAACTACCCTCTACGGCTCTACAGCAGTACAGCTTCTTGCCTTTTTTTTATTTCCCATTTTCTTCAAGTTGTATTGAGTTCACTGCTTTAGTTACACTTACATATGGATACATAAAAAAAAATGATACCAAATTAGATTTGATTAGTATCATATGGTTTCTCCAATTTTATAGATCACACAACATTATATAAATAATTAAAACATTAACAAAACATATGGTCATGAAGAGTAAACGAAAATTTGACATATGTTTTTAGAAATGTAAATCGTTTACTTTTTTTTTCACATGCCTTAATTTCATAAGTAATAAATTACCATTTGTCAAACGAATTTTTCAACATATTCATCTCTTTACAAAGTGAATAAAAATAAATATAATATTCTAACATTCTAATTAGGTAATTGAAAATTTATCTATATAGACTCTTTATTTATTTATTAATTTTTTTTGGATTATCACTTATGAATAAAAAAACATAATACAATGCGACGATAAACACAATATCTAATTTATTACTTTTAATAATATCAATGTTATTAAAAATTTATTTAGATAAAAACAGAAAAGATCGAACGGAAAAAAGGAAGAGGCAATGAAAAGTATTAAATTGGTTCTCATTCATTCTACTCTCAAAGTTACCTCGGGGGTCTTCTGAGATCTTTTCCCCAGATTCTCTAGAAATCGCTCTCCCCGATAAAGAAGAAGCTCTCAGAAAATTCCTCTCTCTCTCTCTCTCTCTAATTCCCCATTATTTGTTTCTGTGTTAAATTGAATTGCGACTTAACTCTGCCAAAGTGACAAGTCCCGATTCGCAGTAATACCGATAGATTTTTCTGTGTGAGTGCCATACAAACTCCGAGAAATCGGCTCAAGTTTCGATTTTTGTTTCTGGGTTTTACCTTTTTCACCAACCTGTTTGTGATTTTTTGTTCTGGGTGTTGTTGTTATATAACAGTTTGATCGTTTCTTCTTGATGGTTTTTTTTTGGATTCGTTTCTAGCTTTCGCTTGTATGACTGCATTTTGATGATAATTTCATATCCGCTACTTTCGTTAACGTTCTATTGCGATTAGAGTGTTGCGTTTATCTTAAGTCTGCTTCACTCATTCGTCCATGGGTTTAAGAGTAAATATCACTGTTCCTTTAAAATGTTCCGTACAATTCAGTCTTGCTATTTGTGTTTTGGCTCTCTTTGCTTTGGTCTCTCCATGTTCCCAGCTTAAAATTCTGTCTTCTTAATGAAAATGTACCTTTTTTTTTGCAGATTATTGTTCATAATGGGTCAAGACAGCAATGGGATCGAGTTTCATCAGAAGAGACATGGTCTCTTGAAGGATCAAGTCCAACTGGTTAAGAGAAGAGACTCTGTTCGGTATGAAATAGTTCCTATTCAAGATCGGTTGTCATTTGAGAAGGGCTTCTTTGCGGTTATCCGTGCGTGCCAATTGCTTTCTCAGAAGAATGATGGGATCATATTGGTTGGGGTTGCTGGACCTTCTGGTGCTGGAAAGACTGTATTCACCGAGAAGATACTCAATTTTCTGCCAAGTGTTGCTGTCATATCAATGGACAACTATAATGATGCTAGTCGAATCGTTGATGGAAACTTTGATGGTAAGACTTTTTTCATGCATGTTTCAGGAGTAATGAACTCTTATGACACATTGTTTTGAAACTTGAAGAATCTTGCTGCTGACAAACCTTATGTTTCGAAACTTAGATCCACGGTTAACGGACTATGACACATTGCTCAAGAATCTTGAAGATTTAAAGGAAGGAAAGCAGGTTGAGGTTCCCATTTATGATTTTAAGTCCAGCTCTCGTATTGGATACAGGTAATGGATGACGTGATTGTACAGTTTCCATTTGCTGATTCAGTCATCATTTTGTACTTTATCTACACAAATAAACCACTTGGTGCCCATTGTCACAAAAGTTTGATATAACATTCACATCAGCATGGTTTTTGGTTATTCCACTGAAGACATTGTGTTTAATGCCATGCTTTAATTTTGCTAGGACCCTTGATGTCCCAGCTTCTCGGATTGTGATTATTGAAGGAATCTATGCTTTGAGTGAAAAACTGCGTCCTTTATTGGATCTCCGTGTGTCTGTTACTGGTGGAGTTCATTTTGACCTTGTTAAACGGGTTCTCCGTGATATACAACGTGCAGGTCAACAGCCAGAGGAGATTATCCATCAGATATCGGAAACGGTTTGTCTTCATTTCTTTTATCTCCTGTGGCTGTTATTGGTTTAGTCTATGACCTGCGGATTGGTCATAGTATCAACTTCACTGTTTATGCAGGTATACCCGATGTACAAAGCTTTCATTGAGCCAGATCTTCAGACTGCTCAAATCAAAATCATTAACAAATTCAACCCCTTCACTGGTTTTCAGAGCCCGACTTACATCTTGAAGGTTTGAAAAATGACTGGATTTTTCTATCCATCTTATATTACTAATCACTGCTCTGCAATCTCAGTATTCAACTATTGACTGCGATTGGTAAACTGAAGTTCTTTTACTGTTACTTTGTTGTAGTCAAGAAAGGATGTATCTGTTGATCAGATCAAGGCGGTCCTTTCTGAAGGACATACAGAGACCAAGGAAGAGACTTATGATATATATCTTCTTCCTCCAGGTGAAGATCCAGAGTCGTGCCAATCATATTTGAGGATGCGGAACAAAGATGGAAAGTACAGCCTTATGTTTGAGGTTTGTTGAGAGTTTTCTTTCCATGTTCTCTTGAATATGACTTTTCAATTTCTGGAAAAGCTGACAATCCTCTGATTCTGGAAATGGTAAGATGCTTAATATCTGGTGAATAACTGTGGTTCTGGTTTTGACGACCAGGAATGGGTTACGGATACTCCTTTTGTCATATCCCCAAGGATTACATTTGAAGTCAGTGTTCGCCTACTTGGTGGGCTCATGGCATTGGGATACACAATAGCAACTATACTTAAAAGGAACAGCCATGTATTTGCTACTGATAAGGTGTTTGTGAAAATCGATTGGCTTGAGCAACTGAATCGTCACTACATGCAGGTCTATCAATCTATACTCACTCACCACCATTTGCTAGAAAATTGATCGTTCATATGGCTTTATGATGACACTCTTGTTCCCAATTACTATGAAATTACTTTATTCCCCTAAAAGAATATGACTACAATATTCAAATTTTGTTATAAACAGGTGCAAGGTAAAGATCGGCAACTTGTACAGAGTACTGCAGAGCAGCTAGGATTGGAAGGATCATTCATTCCACGCACCTATATTGAACAGATCCAATTGGAAAAACTAATAAATGAAGTAATGGTATGTTTAGCTGTTCGGGTCTACGAATTTTGTTTTGATTACATTTTATATTGGGTCCTGATTAAAAGTCCCATCGCAGGCCCTACCAGATGATCTAAAGAACAAGCTTAGCTTAGATGAGGATTTTGTGTCTAGTTCAAGCCCTAAGGAAGCACTCTTACGAGCTTCTGCAGATAGAGTAGCCATGAGAAATAAGAACCTCAAAAGGTACACTTCTTTTGAGGAGTGTATGAGAAAGCTTTGTTACTTCCAACCCATGTGTCCTTAGTTATGCCATTTATTATACACAGAGGCATGTCACACTCATATTCAACCCAAAGAGATAAGAATCTGTCGAAGCTTGCTGGTTATTCTTCAAGCGATAGGAGGTACGAAGAAAGAAATCACGACTCGCCAGCGAACGAGGTTCAAATTTGTTCTCTTTCATTCCCTATTGGCAACTTTGAAGTCTTCCTTTTAACTTAAGGGTGCACTTCTTCTATTTTTCAACTATTTTTAGGGGTTTATGACTCAGCTTTCAGAACAAATATCATCTCTCAACGAGAGAATGGATGAGTTCACAAGTCGGATCGAAGAGCTAAATTCAAAGTTGAGCTGCAACAAAAACTCTCCAACACAGCAGAGCTTGTCAATCCAAACTGAAGTCTGCAATGGGTCAGCTCCTACTTCGTATTTCATTTCTGGTCTGGACAATGGCTGCCTGACAAATTCCATAATGCCCCATTCATCATCATCCTCCCAATTAGCCAAGGATTCACCATTAATGGAAGAGGTAAGTAACCTCACACATCCCTCGTTTATGAATTTGGATTTTATTGCATTGCTTTGTATCGACGAGCTGCTCTGTTTCTGGTGCAACCAGATATCAACCATTTCACGTGGACAACGTCAAGTCATGCATCAGTTGGATAATTTGTGCAATCTGATGAGGGAAAGCTCAGCGGAAAGGTCACGCCTAGCAAGAACAGGGAGCAGCAATAGCAGTAACAGAGGCAGATCAAGCAAAAGCTCCTTCTTGTCCAATGTGGAATCTAAGAAGCTCCCTCTCATGTTAACCGTGGCTTTTTGCAGCATAGGCATCGTACTGATCAAGAGCTACATTAACAAGCGGCAATAACATCTATTAACCACTATGGATCTTCTCTTCTTTTTTGTTCTTTTCTTTTGGTATTTTTCTCACTGGAGGCGTTTTGTGAGCTTCCCTGGTTTCTCTACGTAGACAATGACGCCAGTTCTCTTCCCCTAAATTAGTCGTTTGGAAGACATTCTCGATTAATTTATTCAATAAAGTTTAGTTTTTAGTTTAGCAGTCACTTCTTTGGGACAAGGATCAACACAAGACCTGTATGCAGTGTCATACTCATTCAGAGGAAAAATCAAGAGTTGTCCGACACTGGTTTAGATATATCCCAACTTCATTACACCAAAATTCAAATAAAGCACCAATGAAGCGAGTCTTCAAAGTGGAAATTGCAATGTACAATCCATGAAAATTGATCAACGATCTAGACCAAGAGAACAATATGATGCAACCACTTGATTTTACATTGGGTTGAATGTTGTTTGTTTCATCATAGGTGATGATGACCGATGATCTGAGTTCATAAATTCTTTTTATCCATTATATATGCATATAGACATCACCACCTACTTTATAAGTACTACATATATGTTCCACCAGAATTGCTCAAACCATGTTTGGAGTCTCCAATGGAGCTGCAAAAAATAGGAGCTGAACAGAGATCCTGATTCCCATCATATAGCCTTGTCCAACCAAGCTGGTAATCTCAACGAAGATTTCATTCCGAGTCTTGTGAGGAAGATTGAGTATAGCAGATGCAGCAACAGCACAAAGAATCCACTGTTTAGCAACAGCTGTTGATAATCAAAGCAAAAGGTTCTCAGCTTCTTTAATTAATTTCCAGAGATAAACAGAGAGCAGCGGGATAAAGAGATTGCATACCACTGTCCCAAATATCATATAGATGAGGCTCATTGAAGGCATTATGTTCAGGCCCATGGCCGTGAAAACATAAGAGAGAGAGGCGTGGATGTTAATTGTGATCTGGAATAACACAATGCCGTGGTGGTTTTATTTGTACAAGAGTTTCTTTGTGTGAAAAAGAGTGATAGTTTTTTTAGGGATAGATGCAGCTTACCACAGCGAGAATGTTTTCTCTTATTAAGAAGGATGATGTCAGAACATAGCCTATGAGACCCAATGCTCGAACCTGCGTGGGAGGAAACATGATAATACAAGTAAACAAGGAGAGGTAAGGAAATGTCAATCATAGGAAGCAGACAATTCACCATTGTGCACACGAAAATCGAGAGACGCCAGCTTGCCCCCATCCTGAGAACAGGAGAATATTTCAAAAAATAAACAACTGAAATAGAGTTAAGCTGAAGTAATCTACTTCCAGAACGTCAGTCATAAAGACAGGAAATAGTAAGATGTATGTTTTAGTTGCGATGGAGAACTAGAAACTGTGCAAGATAGAGAGGAGTGTATGTATTCACATACCTCCACAATGATCCCAGTGCAAGCCCCACAAGACCATGAGTAAGCTACAAAAATAAATCTCCACAAGTTAAACAATGGTCAAGTATCAGGAGATAAAACTCTGCTTGAGCAAACTAGCAAAGCGGAGGCTTACAAAGTAAGTTAATGCTTTGACCGGACCTGATAATATGAACAAGAGCATGACAGTAGCAACCTGAGAAACAAACAAACACCACAAAGACTTGAAGCACATATCCACAAAAAGACTTGAAACTCATACTACTAAGGTGAGAAAGAAGAATGTTGTTCACAAACCATTGTCTTCCTGCCACCAGCAATATTCCATCTTATCGAAGAAATCACGATTGGTAGTGAGAAGAAACACCCAAAGTAGTTCTGCGTTCAAAATGTAAAACTCATACTCATTATAAAAGGAACAAGTAAATATGAAATGTTTATCACACTAACGATACAAAAAAAGAACGATGATCTTCCCTCAACACATATCAGTTCTAATGGAAATTATAGAGGCTAGAGAAAAATATGAACTAAGAACCTCAATGGCGAGAGAATTGCTGAGAAAGTAAACAAGGCCAGTGACAGCAGCGAACATGGCACACTCCACTAATCTCAGCGTTTTCTGGTAAACCACTTCATCTCCTTCCTCCGCCGAAGCGTAATTTCTCTCGGATTCTTCTTTCTTCCCATCCTCTTGATTACCATAAATCGAAGCACCAGAGACACTCGAGAATGCGGAGCACCTTCGATGATTAGAGATAGAAACGAGGGAGATTATGGGTCTTTGTGGAGAGAGTGAAACAGATGAATAAGAAGAAGAAGGAAAGGAGCGTGTAGGGGCAAAACGGTAAAATTGAGTAATGGTGGACTGGTGATGAATCGTTTTGAGGAGATTCATGGAGGCGAAGACGAAGAACGACGACGACGAAGCTCTCTTCTCTTCTCCTCCGTCTATCTTAAAATCTCGAGATGACACAAAACCGGATTTATACCCAATTAAACCGACTGGATTAATCCGGTTTGGTAATTGTTTCCTCTGGTTGCTTCCTTCTTCTGCAACCTCTCTGACTCTCTCTATAAAGGGTTTCGACGACAAAGGTGAACTACTTAACTCCATTTCTACTGTTTCTCCGACATCCTCCTATAGGAAGCAAAGGGACAAGCGGGAATTTGAAAATTGAGGAAGCAAAAACAATTTTTCAACACTCAATTTCTTGATCCCATCTGGAATTTGAATTTCACTACGATTCCGTCGATTATTCTCTCAATGGTGGTGGACCAAGATCAGCAATGGCTGCTGGGTTGCTTATCAGCAAGTCTTGACCCTAACCAGAACGTTCGTTCTTTCGCTGAGACTTCTCTCAATCAGGCTTCTCTTCAACCAGGTTCGTTGCTTTAAATCGTTTGGGTTTCTTTCGAGCTCGTTGCTTCTCTTCTATAGATTCTTTTTTTTTGTAGTTAGATTTTACCAACTGAACCATGAATAGCCTCGGTCTTGTTCTTGATGTCATAAGTTCTGATAGATGAACAAAAGAAGAAGATCATTCATAAGATGTTTGCTTCTTGTAGGGTTTGGCAGTGCATTGTGCAGAGTTGCTGCTAACAAAGACCTCTCATTGGGATTGCGTCAAATATCCTTTTCATAGAGCTTGTTGATTGATATAGTGAAGTCTAACCCTTTTTTTTTCGCTTGTGAAGTTCTTAACCTACTGTTACTTAGCTGCTGTACTGTTAAAGCAGTTCATTAAAAAACATTGGCGAGAGAATGAGGAGGCTTTTGAATATCCACTTGTCTCAAATGAGGAAAAGGTACTCTCCCTGTCTTCTTTTATTGTTTGTTTGGATTTCCTGCTGCGATAGATTTGCAAATGTTTAGGAAATTCTTTTGGTTATGTTATTAGGCTCTTATTCGAGGACAGTTATTGGGCTCACTTGATGACTCTCATAGAAAAATCTGTACGGCTATTAGTATGGATATATCGTCAATTGCCACATATGATTGGCCAGAAGAGTGGCCTGAACTAGTCCCCTTTCTTCTCAAGTTAATTAGCGATCCAAGTAACACTAATGGAGGTATATTTTCGATCAATTTTGTTAGCTCTAGAGGCATATTCTTTATTATCACCATTTCTGTACTCTTTCATGAGAATAGTTACGAGGTTTCCTGAGGCTGAATTTATTTCCATATTCAACAGTTCATGGAGCTTTGAGGTGTTTGGCTCTTCTCTCTGGTGAATTGGATGACAAAGAGGTTCCTACGCTGGTACCTGTGTTGTTTCCTTGCTTGCATGCAGTCGTATCTTCTCCTCAGGTTTGTATCTTTATGTTGATACGATCAGACTCATGTTGAATCACGTTTTTGGCATGTCAAGGTCTCTTAAGTGAAAATTTTAGTAACAGAGGCCCTCATGGAGCTCACTTCTTTGTATATGTAGAGCTATGACAAGTATATTCGAGGAAAAGCCCTTTCAATTGTTTATTCATGTATATATGTTCTTGGAGCAATGAGCGGTGTGTACAAGGTACTTTTTCTTTAATAATTATTATTGTACATACATCTTGAATGTGATTTGCTTCAGCTACTTCTGTTATCACTTGACATATATAATGTGTTTATATTCAGATGGAAACTACTACTTTGGTGACACCTGTGCTTAAAGTTTGGATGAATCAGTTTTCACTTATATTGGAACATCCTGTGCAACGCGAGGATCCTGATGATTGGAGCTTAAGAATGGAGGTTCGTCTCATCTTGTAATTGTCTTACTTTTGTTCCCATTAAACTCCCGGAATTGTATATCGGGCCCCTGTCCCCTGTCTTTGCGTTGATTTTACCTCCTCTCATTAGGTCTTGAAGTGCTTAAATCAGTTTGTACAGAATTTCCCATCTCTCATTGAAAGTGAATTGATGGGTATGTTCTCGAGTGTGACCCATGTACCTTTTTTTATTCATACATATGCATCTGAAGCATCATTATTGAAACATAATATATGTGCAGCTATTATGAGGCCATTGTGGCACACATTTGAGTCATCTCTACAAGTTTATCTTCGATCGTCAATTGATGGTGCTGAAGATTCATATGATGGAAGATATGATTCAGATGGTGAAGAAAAGAGTCTTGACACTTTTGTCATCCAGGTAACTTAATAATTTTAAGTGATCAAGGTTTGTTTTCCTTCAAGGTCTCAATTTCGAAGTTAGTCTTTTAGTTAGAACTTAGAACTGGGGCATTTGGCTCATAGATTATGGTATTTTGATGAGTTTGAGGCCAAGTGAGACTTGTTTCTGTGCAGCTATTTGAGTTTCTGTCAACTATCGTTAGCAGTAGAAGACTGGCAAAGGTTTGGCTGAAACCCTTTCAGTTTTTTTTTCCCCTTCATTTTGGTCGTATGTTGCTTTGGAATTGGTTTCTTACAGAAATATGTTTATATCAGACCATTGCCGGTAATGTCAGAGAGTTGGTGTATCAAACCGTCGCTTTCCTGCAGATTACAGAACAACAGGTAAAGATGAATCATGCATCTTCTGCTACTCAGACATAATAATATATATTGGTTATATTTAAAACTCGGATGATAAGATGAATCTATCAAGGGAAGTTTTACAAAGCTAGACAGCCTATCTATATATGACGAAGTAATTGTTTTGTTGTGTAATAGAACTTATCTCTTGCTATCTCAATGAATAAAAGATGGCCAGAAGGCTTAACCATTTTACCATAGCTCTGGAACTTCTGTTACTCTTTGTATATCCCTTATTTCCGTAGGGGTAATATCTGTTTCCAATGCATATGTTTATTTTATAGTTTAACGTATCTCACTGTACCAAGTCACAAACTTTTGGAACCGTTTCATTCTGTTGTTAGTATTAGTATCACAGACTGTTCGGGAAATACAACTATTGCTGTGCCTATATATTGTATGCCATGTAGTAATTTCATGCTGTGGTTTATGTACGCAAATTTGCTGCTAAAATCTTGAAACAACAAGATTTCTAGAATCTTGAGCTAGCTGAGATACAAGATATAATATACTGTTTTTAGCTAGCTGTCTCACCCCTTTCCATTAAATTAGGTCTCACAAAATTACACTGAATCTTTTGTTGTTATTTGCTCTAGCTTCCTATTTATTTGCTAGCATAAGTTTAATTATAAAACATATATGTCTAGCATCTGAGATAAGACATGCCTTTATTCTTTATCTCATATGTTGCTTCTCTCCAGGTTCATACTTGGTCCATGGATGTAAATCAGTTTGTAGCCGATGAAGATGAGGGTAGCTACAGTTGTCGTATATCAGGTAAGCTGTCTCTCACTCTTCTTAAGTCAAAATCATATGCTTATGCATAGTCTGAGACCAGATTTGGAGGTCGTATGCATATATCAATATCCAAAATTTATAAACGTGTAACTATAAAACTACCTGCTGCACCACAGGAATTCTTTTGTTGGAGGAAGTTATCAATGCTTTTGGTAGCGAAGGGATCAATTCTGTTGTAGATGCTACCGGAAAACGGTTCCAAGAGTCTCAAGGTGAAAAGGCAGCTGGTTCTCCGTCCTGGTGGAGAGTAAGTGCACTTAATTCTCTTTGTTATTGTATTTCTTGAAAGGTTTGACTAGCCATTTTTTCTCTGATATTTTGACATTGTCACCAATTCCGTGAGATTCTATCTTTTTTTTCTCCCATATTCAGTTTTTATTTTTAACTTTACGACTTACTTTCATATTTTTCCATTTGTTAGATAAGAGAAGCTGTGCTCTTTGCTTTGGCTTCTCTTGCTGATCAACTTGTTGAAGCTGAGGTTTGTGTTTTCCATGGCAATTTTAAAAAACGAAAAAATTACTTAAGGTGGGAAACATTTTATCCTTATATTATAATCTTTTCAGGACTTGAGAACTGACCCTGCCAATTTAGCTAAATTTGTTGAGCAATTGATAATGGAAGATACTGGAATTGGTAGGTATTGTAAGATCTACTGCTCCAACATTACTTCTCATTTGGTATTCAAACTGTTGTACATAACTGGAGCCTTTATTTAACAGGGTATCATGAATGTCCTTTCCTTTATGCCCGCATATTTACAGCCGTTGCAAAGTTCTCTTCTGTGGTAATTTTTTTTTGTTTTGTTTTCTCCCTAAATAACTCTAATCTGGAAGACATGAATTGAATCTTTTCCACTTTAATCAGATCAACCCTGGAATCCTTGAGCACTTCCTCAATGCTGCTGTTAGAGTTATAACCATGGACGTGTATATTTTCTACCCTTCTGCAATTCTGCTGTTTAGTATCTTTATCGACAGAGATTAAAGTTAGATACTATTATTAAACAGGCCGCCACCTGTAAAAGTAGGCGCATGTCGGGCACTTTTGCAGCTCCTACCCGATATGAACAGTTCAGTTATTCTGCCTCAGATCATGAATTTATTCTCATCTCTCACTGATCTTCTCCATCAGGTAATTTTTCTACAGACTGCCTTTTTAGCACACCGCGTGTGTCTATTTTACTTTTGTGTCACTCGAGATTTTTATTCTTTTATTCAGGCTTCAGATGAAACTTTGGTTTTGGTACTTGAAACTCTTCAACAAGCAATAAAAGCTGGTAAGTATTCATATTTTTCCTTCTTGCAAAAAAAATTCAGAATCTAGCTATGCAGTAGTTCCCAGCTATATCTTATTTTCTTTATTATTTGCTAGGCCATGAAGCATCAGCTTCAATAGAGTCTATTATTTCTCCAGTGATTCTTAATGTGTGGGTGGCACATGTTTCAGATCCCTTTATGTGTATCGATGTAATTGACGTCCTGGAGGTAAATAGAGTGATTGTGGTTATCATTTTCTTTGTTGTTAGAAATGCAATTTGCCTAGTTTGTTTATGCTAATCTCTTACCACTGCTTATATAGTCTAAAATGAACAAAAAAATACTATGTTTGTGGCTAATTTCTTTCCTATGGCTGTCACACAGGCAATAAAGAATTCGCCTGGTTGCCTTCATCCACTGACATCAAGGATTTTACCATTCATTGGACCAATTTTAAATAAGGTGCTGTGCAGAATCATGATTTCAAGCCTGTTTTTCCTCGCTTTGTTTTACTATCTTTCTTCCCTGGTTCCCTTTTAATGACATCTCTGTGGTGATAATCAGCCACATCAGCAGCCTGCAGGACTAGCGATTGGATCCTTGGATCTTTTAACTATGCTTCTTAAGGCAAGTTATACTAGCTGGATTTTCATATTACGTGAATAATTTTTTCTACTAAATGGACAGTATTTCTCGTTTTTGCTGACTATTTTTCTAGTCATATATAGGGTGCCCCAAGTGATATAGTGAAAAATGCATATGAATTTTGCTTTGATGCTGTTATTCGTATCATACTCCACAGTGAGGATCATGGTGAACTGCAGGTGATAAAATTTTCTGTTTCTAGCTTGCTTCATCGTTATCTATCAACAAAGGGTCACTTATCGCTAGCCTTTTAATTGGTCAGAATGCTACAGAATGTCTGGCAGCTTTTATATCTAGTGGAAGACAAGAGTTGCTCACTTGGAGTGGTGATCCCAGTTTTACCATGAGAAGTTTGCTTGATGCAACTTCTAGGTATAGTTCTCCACTTACCTTTTTGTTTGGTTTATTTCACGTCCACCAAAAGCTGAAGGCCTACAGATTTTTGTTTTCGTTTTGGATTTGTTAAAATGTGAATATGTTGCCGACACTTGCGCATGTGAAAAAAATATCAGTTGATTTTTCCTTATACATGGGTAACTCTAGTCCGAATCACCTGCAATTTTTCTGTTTTTTAGAGTAGCCTTCTGAATAATTATTGTGACATCTCTACATTTCTTGGAATCATTTGATAAAGTGTTTTGAGAACCTTGGTTTGTTTGTTCCCCATGGTTTTCCAAATGGTATCTTTTTAAGTCTACAACTTGTATTTCTTTGCAATATTGATTTCTCAATGTTGGTGCAGGCTTCTTAACCCTGATCTGGAATGTTCTGGATCTCTGTTTGCTGGGAAGTACATTCTGCAGCTTATCTTGCATCTTCCATCAGAGATGGCACCCCATGTCCAAGATCTGGTTGCTGCTCTTGTAAGACGGTTGCAGTCTGCTGATATTTCGGCTTTAAAAGGCTCATTGCTGCTGATTTTTGCCAGACTGGTATTTTTCACCTTTCAGTTGGATAGTTTTAAAAGGCTCATTCTCTCTTCTTTGTAAGATGCTTTTAAGGCTCCAAAAGTTCATAACCATTTTATCTCTGTCATGCGCTGTAACTATTGATTTTTGCAGGTCCATATGAGTTTTCCGAATGTCGATCAATTTATCAATCTTCTTGTTAGCATACCCGCTGAAGGCCATGAAAATTCCTTTACCTATGTTATGACAGAATGGACTAAACAACAAGGCAAGCATCTCTATCCTTGTTATCTAGTTGTATGATGCTATTTCTCTACCTTATGCATCACGATAAAGGTTTTTTCTGGCTTTTCAACTTATGGTTGGTTAAGCATCTATTTTCAGGGGAGATACAATCCGCATATCAAATCAAAGTCACAACTTCAGCTCTGGCCTTGCTACTGTCCACTAGACATTCTGAATTTGCGAAGGTCAATGTCCCAGGCAGTCCGATTCAGGTCTTATGCTGTACCTAACTGTTTTTTCCGTAAAATTCAATTTACCCTCAGCCTTACAGAAACTTGAGTCTATTTCTTATATAGTCCAATGGTGGCATAACCACTCGCTCAAAAGCTAGATCTGCTCCTGAACTATGGACCATTATCTCTCTACCCATGAAGGTATGTTTCTGTTTGATTCCTTGGTTTAAATGTTCTCAATGTACAAGCTGCAAGTCAGAATACGTATTCGTTGTGGATATACATTTCTATCTTGATTCATTTGTGATACCCTTTATAGTTCTTAATCGGTCATATCCTCCTCTCATTTCATCATTCTGATGTATGTTTTCAGAAACTTTACATTATTTGTCTCTGCAGATACTGGCTTTACTAGCTGATACATTGATTGAAATGCAAGAGCAAGTTTTGAGTAGTGAAAATGAGGTGATTATGCTTCCTTAAGCTTCTTTATTTCCTTTCCTTTCTTCGAATTGAGTGGAACTTGAGATGTTAATTCTGTTCTTCGAATAGCAGGATAGCGAATGGGAAGAAGTGCATGAAGGAGACGCTAAAGCTGAGAAAGACTTGCTACGTTCAGCTGGTGCCTCCCAATTCAGCAAACCCACATATGACCAACTTGAAGCAATGGCTCGTTTCGAGGTCTTTTTCTCTTTTACCGACTTGGCTACTATACCATTGAACCTTATCTCATCAGTTTTACCCATTGATTTGACAGAACCAAGACGATGAGGTTGATGACAACCTACTTGGTACCGACCCCCTTAATGAGGTGACCTCTTATGTTCTAGATAAGTGTTGTATCTGCTCCTAATTCTCCAACTCGTGATCTGTTTCACCAAGTCTCTATATCTCTGCAACAACAGATTAATCTGGCAAGTTACGTGGCTGATTTTTTGTTGAAGTTTTCGAGTGAAGATCGGCCTCTGTTTGATAATCTTTGCCAGGTTTGGTTACTATGCTCTATATAACCTATCAATTATCTTGAAACTTAATATGAACCACTTGGCTTGTTTTCAAATATATGTAGGGCTTAACAAATGCGCAAAGAAACGTGATCCATATGGCACTGAACCGCTAGGCTTGGCGTCATAATTCACAATTCATGTCTGGAGTGTTGTTTTTTGTCAGTTGATTGATTCTTGGGGAGTAAAGAAGTGCTAGCATCCCTTTTGTAGAAGTGTCATTTTACACAAAGTACTGTATTAAAAAGAAGAAAATCCTCCAGTTTCATGTTAAACTCTACAGTAAAACCCTCAGAAATAACGTAGAATTGCGCAGGCAATCACAAAACAAAACAGCCATTAATGAAACAAATACTAAAGTCCAAAGTATAATATCAATCTTAGCCAAAGAATGGGAGTGTTATAACAAATTTGTATAAAATCTTCCAAGTTAATAACCAAAAAAAATATTCCTTTAAGAAATATGTTTGACGAGTTTCACTACAAATATGCCTAATATTAAAACTTGGTTTTTTTTTTTTTTGCCGTCTAATAAACTTTATTGAAATCAAAAGGATAGTTCAAAAAACCAAAGACAACAGAGCATGTAAACACAAACCAAAACAGAGCCTCACAAAAACAGAGTATTATAATTATGAAAGTATTATAATTATGAAAGATGCTCTAATAAAACTTCATCTTCTCTTTTCCTCTTCGATACGGGAATGGAGCCACATCGGTCCACCTCGAGCTAAATATGATCGTGTGCGACCCTCCCTTGTGACACTCACGGCAATATCTCTTGCGACCGAATTCGCTTTGGTAGATGAAACTTTAAACACTATTTGATGAAAGGAGGAGATTAACCTGTGTACCTTGTCGAGGTAAGAACCTTGGCCAGTTGGATGGATCAATAATGGCTTCAATAGCAGCACTGCAGTCTGACCAAATTTCAATGTTATCCAAATGTAAATCTAAGAGGCTCCTTAAAACCCAAAGCATCCCTCGTAATTCCGCTGCAATACGATTTGAAGCAGGAAGAAACATTTCTCTCGCATGAAAAACTGCATCTCCCTGATGATTTCTAACCATCCATGCTCCACCACACATATGTGAATCATTTAACCAAGACGTATGGAGGTTACACTTAAGAAAATCATTCGGGGGTTTGACCCAATGACCTTCTCTTCGCAAAACCGGGACATTACTCATGGAAGTTTGCGGTTGTAACTCCTTAATCTTGTTCCACTCTTCTGCTTCTTCTATTGCGTGACTGACCAGAGCATTCAACTCACCCTGTTTCCCAGCATATAAAACTTCATTTCGGTGCTTCCAAATTCCCCACAAGATCCATGGAATCGCCATTCTAATCCTGAGAGGCACACTCTCCTGTTTCATAACTTTTAACAAGAATGCTATATTGTCATGGATAGAATCTGTGAAACCATGAGGAGGAAAAGTTATGTTGACGATCTCCCAGACTTCACGAGCCGGCCATCAATTGAATAAAACATGACTGATTGATTCAATAGCGTCCTGACACATAGCACATTGAGGATCCGAGTTCATGCCATGGGCTTGTAGACACACCGATACAGCTAGTGCACCAGATAAAGCTCGCCATAAGAACATTTTGATTTTAGGAATAGTTTTGACCTCCCAAATCTTCTCTTTGAGTGCACGAGACTCTTGTTCATGATCAGAAATTAGAGCAGGCACATGTTTCAAGTGAGATATCAACCAGTTACCACTCTTCACCGTGTAGCAACCAGACCGATTATAAGCCCATACGTAACTGTCCGGTGAAGCTAAATTAGGAGGATACGACATTATTCTGACAACATCCGGTGGAAAGAACAGCTCCGATAATAAATGATGGTTCCAAGAGCCTTGGGGGTTATAAGGTTTGAAACTCGTAAGTCTAAATCGAAAAGAGACTGTTTATTGAAGGGACGCCGCGGAGTATTATCCAAAATCCATTTGTCTATCCATACGCTCGTTGTTTGACCATTACCTATGTTCTTGATGAGACCTTTTGCAAGCAGATCACGACCGTGAATAATGCTTCGCCAAGCATAAGACGGTCTGGCACCGATAGCAGCATCCATAAAATCTTTCCGGTGATAATATCTTGCTTTATAAACCCGAGCCAATAAGGAATTTGGCTTTGTAAGAAGTCGCCAAGCCTGTTTTGCGAGTAAGGCTTGATTAAAATCACCAACATCTCGAAAGCCTAAACCACCTTCTTTCCTTGTTTTACACATCTTCTCCCAAGAGACCCAATGCATCTTCTTATTTTCTTCACATGAATTCCACCAGAAGCTTGTCATTGCACTTGTAATCTGTTGACATTGATATTTTGTAAGTCTAAAGCAAGACATGGCGTACACTGGTAAAGCCATAGCAACTGATTTAAGGAGGACTTCCTTTCCTCCCAAAGATAAAGTCTTTGCATACCATCCAGTCAACCGGGTTTTAAGCTTTTTAGTAATGTATGCCAGCAAATCACACTTAGAACCGCTAAAACACTCCGGAAGACCAAGATACATACCATCGCCACCCTCTTTAAAAATTCCAAGAAACAATCCCAGCAAATGTCTCATAATCGGCTCCATCTTGTGACCAAAGATAATAGATGATTTTTGAAGATTAATCTCCTGTCCGGAGGCATCACCATAGAGTTTCAAACAATGAAGAATTTCAGCTCCTTCTTTGAAATTAGCCCGGCATAGAAAAAGACTATCGTCAGCAAATAACAAATGTTGGATGGAGGGACACTGCCTTGTTAGTCGAATACCAGTAATGCGCCCTTCTACTTCAGCCTTCTTCATGGTGTGAACAAGTGCTTCAGCACACAAAATAAAGATAAAAGGCGATAATGGGTCGCCTTGTCTAATCCCACGCTCCGGTTTGATAAAACCATAGGAATTACCATTCAATAAAACCGAATATGTAACGCTGCGCACACACACCATTAACCAATCAACCCATTTCCTGTCAAAACCAAGACGAATAAAAAGCTCCTCCAAAAAATTCCATTCCACGCGATCATACGCTTTAGACATATCAGTTTTGATAGCCATGAAGTCTTCATTGCAATCCGGATTGGTTCTTAGAGCGTGAACCATTTCGTGAGCCAAAAGAATATTATCAGAAATTAACCGACCCGAAACAAAGGCTCCTTGTGCGTCAGATACAATCTCGGGCAGCCACACCTTCAACCTTGTGCATAAAATCTTGGAGATGATTTTATAGGAGACAGAACACAAAATAATTGGCCGTAGATCCGTCATTCTGTTTGGATTTGGTTTCTTAGGCAATAAGCAGATTTGAGTAAAGTTCTATTCACCCGGAAATGAACCAGTTTCAAAGAATTTTCGAACCTCTTCGCAAACTTGTTGACCTACTACACTCCAATATGATTGAAAAAACAATCCTGTCATGCCATCCGCTCCAGGAGCACTAGTACTTCCGATAGCAAAAACCGCTTGTCGAATTTCCTCATTTGTGACAGGTTTAATTAAAGCAGCATTCATAAGAGGAGTGACACGGGGAACCATACCATCAAGCAACGCAGAAGCATTACATGGCTGAGAAGAAGTAAACAACTGTTGAAATTAATCTACAGCTATATTACCTTTAGATCCATCGGCAAACTGTTCCACTCCATTGTCATCGAATAAAGAAAAAATCTTGTTTTGAGCTCTCCTCCCTTGAACACTACCATGGAAGTATTTGGGTTTATCTTTTTTTTTTTTTACCGTCTAATAAACTTTATTGAAATTAAAAGGATAGTTCAAAAAACCAAAGACAACATAGCATGTAAACACAAACCAAAACAGAGCCTCCCAAAAATAGAGTATTAAAATTATGAAAGATGCTCTAATAAATTCATCTTCTCTTTTCCTCTTCGATACGGGAATGGAGCCACATCGGTCCACCTTGAGCTAAATATGATCGTGTGCGACCCTCCCTTGTGACACTCACGGCAATATCTCTTGCGACCGAATTCGCTTTGGTAGATTTATCAGGTTTATCAGGTTTGATTTATATTTTTCTAGTATTTTCCAAAATTATCTCTTTTTAAGGCTAGTATTTATAGGGTTCTTTTTTTTTTCCCGCTTGCATATGTAATTTTACCAATTTTTAATAAAAATTTACGATGACAAAAAAGAGAGAGAAAGAGTAACATCATGTGCTTGGATTAGAAACATTGCAAAATGCATTTTTGAGTACAATCTAAATAGCAATTTTAGCATACGAATTATGGTGATTTTAAAGAATATTGAAGGAGCAGCTAATAATATATTGGTTGCAAAGATTTGTCATAATTTTATTTTAAATATACAATTGATGATTTGTTCATATATATATATATGTATATATATATATATATATGTATATATAACTGATGTTTGAAAATTGAAATTTCCAAAAAGTAAACACACAATTACTACAACCTTGTAACAATTTTAACATATTAGTAAATTGCAAAATTGTGTGGAGCTACACAATCTCACATTAACATTGAAGCCATCAAAGACAATGCATAGACCTCTGAACCTGAATTATTTGAGCAAACATGTCTCTGTGGGTATCACAATAATAAGTTGATCCATATACAATCACCATACAACCTAAATTTTCACACACATAAGGATGAGGTATGCGGAGAGGATACCAAGTAGTAGTCAATATGGATGGTCATGTGGAAAAACAAAAGATACGAAAAATTAGGGTTTAGTTTTAATAGTTAAGGTTGTTTAAGGTTTATAAAAAAAATCGGATATTATCTAAACTATATATATACATCAACTACCTATATAAGAGGTAAGAAATTGTTTGTCAAACAGTTGCATTTGAGAAATAATACAAACTTTGTCCACACAAATTAGACAGCAATAGTAAAATTGTATTTGATTAATTCTACACATAAATTATAATAGTACATATAAAATATATAATTCATCTCCAAATTGTCTAAGAATTGTAGCCCATGGGAATAATTGGGCCGGGCTCTTTTGGTTGCTAATGTCACGATGTACACGGGTAAGACAAACCCGACCCGACACAGAACAACCAGCTTCTCGTCTCCGCTTCTCAAAGGAGAAGCAAAAACACTGAAACCAAAGCAAATTCTACTTTTTTTTTTTTTTTCTGCATAGAATCAATCGATCATCTATGGCGGTGATTAGTCCAGCTACACGTTTCGCGCCGCCTCTGAACCGGCCTTTTCACCACCGATCGTCACTAGCCTCGCTTCATTGCTCCTCTAGGAACTTCCTCTTCCTCGGAAAACCCACTCCGAGCTCGACGATCGTCGCCGTCCGGTGCCAGAAACCTGCTTCCGACGGGATTAGCTCTATGGAATCCATGAATCATGTTTCATCTTCCATCGATTTCCTAACGTTGTGTCATCGGCTCAAGGTATGTGTCGAACCATATAGATTATTACCGATACGGAAATCAAAACAGTGGATACACTCTAAGAGTGGCTCTCAATTTTGGAATTGGAGATCTACATAGTTATATTCATTGGTCAACATTGTCAAGTAGTGAACTTTTCCTTCTTATGTAGACAACAAAGAGAAAAGGGTGGATTAATCAGGGGATAAATGGATCTGAATCAATTGCTGATCATATGTACCGTATGGCTCTAATGGCACTTATAGCTAGTGATCTTACAGGAGTTGACAGAGAGAGGTTAGTTTTTGCCTCAATTGTTTTGACTCTCTTATTTAAATGATAAAGAAAGGCTACTAAAGATTGTACACTGCATTCTGGAAGTCCTCGTGTATAAGTATGTTTTGCTTATGTATGTGATAAACGACCTGTAGAGCTCTGTGAGGGCTAATATATGTACATTTCTTTTCCAAAAAGTGATTGGTTCTATCAGAATACGGGTATCTAAAAAAAAACTGAGATTGAGTTTATGGGCTAGTTAGTGACTCGGACTTATTTGTGGACTTAATCTGGTAGAGAATTCCTGTAACTCATGGTGTAGTGAAAATGTTGTGGGAGTTAAACGAAAAATATGAGCAGCTAGTCAGAATTACAAAAGCTGTGCTCTGAAACAGTTTTTTGTCTTAAACTAATTATTATGCGGCAATATTTAGGTATGCTTTTGTAAGTGTATCTGTGTATGTCATTTGAATCAGACACATTCAGAAAGTTGAATGAAGGATAAGATAGGAAGACCATCCGTAAACAGTTGATTTTTAAGTGTGATTTAGCACTTGTTGTCAAGCTATAGAAAATAAATTTCTCTGTTTTCTGGCTTTAGCTTACTGGATCTTTCTCTGTCTTCCTTCTTTTCTTGGCATTTTAAACAGGTGTATAAAAATGGCAATTGTGCATGATATCGCTGAAGGTAAATACACATTTGTTTCTACTTTTCAAATGTAAGGTTCACTATATTTCCTATATTCACTATGTAACCTGATCTCTTCTCCTAGTTAGTTAAGCTTCGTTCAAAAAATACTGGGTGGTTTGGAGGATACAAACTTGTATAGATTTAAATCCCTGAGTAGGGTAGGATATGTAACAGATTCACTTGGATTCGTTTATGAAATTTTAGTTTCCTGTGGAGCTGGAACTAAAAATGTGTTTAGAGCTGATTACTTTGGTTTCTTTCTCTCAATTTACTTATACTCTTTTTCTGCTACTTAAATCCTACAAATTGTCAAAGCCTCACTACTTACTGGCTTTTGAACAGCTATTGTTGGAGATATTACCCCATCTGATGGTGTGCCTAAGGAAGAAAAGAGTAGGAGGGAGAAAGCAGCTTTAAAAGAGATGTGTGAGGTTTTGGGTGGAGGCCTCAGAGGTATAAACGCCTCAGCTACTGTCATCTTTTTAATGTTTTGGTTTCCAAAACACTACTTTATAAGTCTAATGTCAACGTGCAGCGGAGGAGATCACAGAACTTTGGCTGGAGTATGAGAACAATGCTTCTTTAGAAGCAAATATTGTAAAAGACTTTGATAAGGTGATTAATGGGTTTCAAGTTTGCAACCACCGATGACTTTAGTTCCTGTTTGTTGTTAAGAGTTACAACTTACTTACGCAACACATATATACACTTGGGTTATACTGACTCTTGTCTCTATTACTGTTTTAGGTTGAGATGATTCTCCAGGCACTAGAATATGAAGCCGGTAAGTCTCAATCTTAATCTTCCTAATCGCTTGTACTTGTTGTTCTACTTCCATCCCAAGAAATCTCACTTGACGTTGTGCCAGAACACGGGAAAGTGCTCGATGAGTTTTTCATATCAACAGCAGGTAGAGAACCCATCCCATACACTCCTTTTAGTTTACAATTTAAGACGTAAAGTAAAATAATCTGGTCTCATCAAATTCATTTGCTCCAATTTCAAATGCAGGCAAGTTTCAAACCGAAATTGGAAAGAGCTGGGCCGCTGAGATCAACGCTAGGAGAAAAAGCCAATTGATAAACAGACAGAGATAGTAAAGTCCAGTTGCCTCATACCTTCAATGTCCCTCAACTATCAACACTAGAATCTTGGAAACTAAGCAGACTCCTCTTGAAACAAAAGGTACAAGCTTCTAGTGAAATTTCAATTTTGTAGTGCAATGAACACACTGGTTTTTAACTTCCCTTTTGGTTGCTAGTCAAAGTAGGACAAAACTTTTAGATATCCTGGTAAACATGAATCTGAACTCAGAATATGCTTGTTAGTTGTTACTGAGGGAAGTGGATCATAGTTTCTTATGAAAATCTTAATTCGAGGTTCCTAATCTACTTCTGATGTAGTTGCAACCCAATTGAAACATATCACACACTCTTGTTATCATAAATTATATATATGCATTTTCTCTGACCCCACCTAAACGCGTGTGCATTGTCACTGTTAATATAGTAATGAATGTTAGAAGAGAGAGTCAACAGCTACAGAATCTTGATGTATCTAACTGGAGTCACCAAATGTTGTCACGTGTATTATTTACCTTCTCTCCTTCCTCTTCTTCTTCTTCTGAAATGATTGTGGAGAAGAAGGCGTGCATTTCCTTTTCACACACAGACTGGTTTTATACACAAAGTTAGATTAAGAGCATATATGATTGTATTTTAATCGACCGACACTATTTTTGCAAAGCAAGATCCTCCATTAGCTCCCAAGTTTGTGAAGATGGAGGATGATGACATGTCATGTGACAATATTACATTACAAAAAAAAAGTGGTAATAGAAAATGAAAAATAAAGAACATAAAAAGTCAATACTGTATAATGAAAATTGGGTTCCACATTGCCACTGTTATTTGTTTGTTGCTCTTTTCTTTTTTATCGGCATGTAAGTGATGTGGAGAATGGTCCCAAAATCGTCAGTGTCCCTTTCACAAATTTTAATATCCACCAACGAGTGAACTATTATTTTTCTATTATACATACATTTTTCTGGACCAATCGTACTATATGTGATGTACTAGATATTCCAATGGTGAATTATTTACCCATACCACAATGGTTACTTTATTTTTTTCACTTGCATTTTTTATTTTTGACCTTTGATTGTTTATGTCAATGTATTAAATTATATGTATTCGAAATCACCAAAAAAAAAATATATATATATATAAATGCAAACATAGCAAGCTTGTGTAAAAAACATTATATCGTCACTCGTTAATGGTTGAAAGTTATACGTAAGGGTTAAAGTAACAATTGCTAAATCTTTTTACGATTTTTACAATTGCCATAAATATTTGAGATTTGGTAAAAAAATTTAACTCATAATACATATATCACAATTAATCACAATTTTCCCTACTAACATAACCATATTTTAAAAAAAAACTAAAAACTAGATTTGCATATCGAAATCGCCAATTACCATTTTGCACCAATCATATTCATATCGGAAGGTGTTCGTTTTTTAATTGGCAGGAAAAAAAAAAAAAGCCTAATTATTTTGACCATTGATTTGACGTTGTAGTAAAGCATTGTTTTTCCTTTATGATGCATTTACAAAAATATCAAAAAAAAAAAAAAAATTGTCTTAAGTTCCTTGTGGATTTTTGTTATTTGCCTACCCGCTTGTGTGTTTGATGATGATGCGCACAATATATTTTTGATTCATCAACCAGAAAAGGCTTGACAAGTTTTTTAAACCAAGCTGCGCAAACGCAATCTCAATGAAGTGAAAAACCGACGAAATTTACTTAGCTAGGCTTTTTAATAGCTAACTGTAGACTTGGGTTTTGACTAGCAGAGGAAATTTTTGGTGTCCAAGGAAAAGCTCTTATTCAGATCCGAACAAGTTTGCATTTTTGTCATCTGATCAGGTAATCTGGAATTTGCATAATTGGTGATCTGGGTTTTATCTGTTTAGTGTTTGAAGAAGCATGGTTGTCTGAATAATTTAGGGTTGAAATAATAAAAACAGTGTTGAGTGATGTGTGGTTTTTAGTTGGTGAAGTTTGGTGCTTGGAGGTTACTGTCATACTCAAGTCTTGGGAATTTTGGTTTCTTCTTCTTTTTTTAATAATTTCTCTTAGTAAAGTAAGTGACGCTGATTGTTCGAATTTCATGCTAATTCAGTTTTTGATCACTAGACTAGAATCTGGTCTTGGGATTTAGATGACTACACCTGCACAGGCTCCTACGAAGCAGGTGCCACTGTCTCCACCATTGGCATCCCCACCGCCATTGTCTCAGCAGCCTCCACCAATGGCGTTGCCTCCACCACAGCCTTCGTTTCCCGGTGATAATGCCACTTCCCCAACTAGAGAGCCCACTCATGGCAATCCACCGGATACCCCAAACACCCCAGCTCAGTCTTCTCCTCCTCCTCCTCCGGTGACTCCAGTATCATCACCACCACCAGAACCTTCTCCCCCACCACCTTCACCAACTGGAGCTCCTCCTCCGGCGATTCTTGTATCATCACCTCCACCAGAACCTTCTCCCCCGCCACCTCCACCAACAGAAGCTCCTCCTACTCCTACTACATCACCCAGCCCGCCAACAAACCCATCACCACCACCACTTGAGACCTCTCCCCCTCCACGTCCACCACCTGATCAGTCTCCCAATTTACCACCCCCATCACCCTCACAACCCTTGAGACCATCCGTTCCACCACCGGAAAGCCCTCCTTCACCACCTGCTCCAGACCCTCCAAGAAATCCACCTCCAACACCTACATTTGACCCACCATCACTTCTTCCTCCACGTCGTTCCCCTCCCCCACCAACCTCACTACTTCCTCCTCCACAACATCCAAAACTTCCTGAGAAACCTCCTCCTCCTCCACCGGGTTCTAAACGTCCTGCTCCTTCACCTCCTTCTCCAAGTGACTCAAAAAGTCCTGTGCATCCTTCACCTCCTTCTCCAAGTGACTCAAAACGTCCTGTGCATCCTTCACCTCCTTCTCCACCAGAGGAAACTCTCCCACCTCCCAAGCCAAGTCCAGATCCCTTACCTTCTAATTCGACTTCATCACCAACATTTCCTCCACCACCCTCAGTTGTATCCCCGCATTTAGCTCCTCAAAAATCTGTGCCAGGTCCTGATAATCCATCTCGAAACAATCCTACTCCTGTGACAGATAATTCCAGCAATTCTGGTGTTAGTACAGCAGCTGTTGTGGGTGTAAGTATTGGAGTGGCCCTAGTGCTGCTTAGTCTTATTGGAGTTATTGTCTGGTGCTTAAAGAAACGAAAAAAGAGGCTCTCAACCATTGGTGGTGGCTATGTTATGCCAACACCTATGGATTCCTCCTCTCCAAGATCAGGTAACCTTAATCCCATCTAATTTTATTAGGAAGTTAGTCTTTGCCATCCTTAAAAGTGGCTTGGCAAGCATGACAGAAAGTAGTCTCCTTGTATGTATTGATGGTTTGAATCTTATATAAGACATGTTACTTTAAACTAAGAGTTCATAGTTATCTAAAGATTAAGATGGTTTGTGTCAAGAGTTCATAATTATGGATATTGCTATGTATATTTTTGATTATCATCATTATTTCTGGATTTTCATCTCCATATATTTGTTATACAGATTCAGGGCTTCTGAAGACGCAGTCATCCGCACCTCTAGTGGGAAATCGTTCTAGCAATCAAACATATTTTTCACAATCAGAGCCTGGTGGTTTTGGTCAATCGAGGGAACTGTTCTCATATGAAGAACTTGTCATAGCAACAAATGGATTCTCAGATGAAAATCTATTGGGTGAAGGTGGATTTGGTCGTGTGTATAAAGGAGTCTTACCAGATGAAAGAGTGGTTGCTGTGAAACAATTAAAATTAGGTGGAGGACAAGGTGACCGAGAGTTCAAAGCCGAGGTTGAGACCATAAGCAGGGTACATCACCGGAATTTGCTTTCTATGGTTGGATACTGCATTTCCGAGAACCGGAGATTGCTTATATATGATTATGTCCCTAACAACAACCTTTACTTCCATCTTCACGGTAAGTGAGATTTCAAGACAGATATAATCATAAACACAAACCACAGTTACTTATACTATCTTTCTATGGTCTTTAGCCGCAGGAACTCCGGGTCTAGACTGGGCAATACGTGTAAAAATTGCTGCTGGTGCGGCTCGTGGACTAGCTTATCTCCATGAAGATTGTAGGTTGCTGCAACTCTTCCAAAATTTATGGATAAAAGTTCCCAAATCAAATTCTCTCTGATGTTAGTTTATGGTTCTTGGACTATATGATTTGAATGATCTTGATGGTAAAATTTGACAGGTCATCCTCGTATCATACACAGGGACATTAAATCATCCAACATTCTCTTAGAGGATAACTTCCACGCTCTGGTATACATTCATCTGCTCTTCTGAATTTGCAAAGCTGCTGATTAATTAAGATCATGGGTTTTAACAGTGTTTAAAATCTTATTCGTAGGTTTCTGACTTCGGCCTTGCAAAGCTAGCTCTCGACTGTAACACACATATTACAACTCGGGTTATGGGAACATTCGGGTAGGTGCTGGTCCCATAAGACATTGCTCATGAGGAGCAAAACGTCTTTCTGTCTATGTTGCAAATCTTGCATCTAATAAACGATTGGTAATGTCTTTCAGATACATGGCTCCTGAATATGCATCAAGTGGAAAATTAACCGAAAAATCAGATGTATTCTCCTTTGGCGTTGTTCTACTGGAGTTAATCACTGGACGTAAGCCCGTGGATACATCCCAACCTCTGGGAGATGAGAGCCTTGTTGAATGGGTATGGTATAAATAAGCATTTAAACTTTTGAGAATGGAACTGTTTCTTCAATCCAACGTTTATGTTGAATGTTTCAGGCTCGTCCTTTGCTTAGTCATGCCATTGAAACCGAAGAGTTTACAACTTTAGCAGATCCCAAGCTAGGTAGAAACTATGTTGGTGTTGAAATGTTCAGAATGATTGAAGCAGCAGCAGCTTGTATTCGCCATTCAGCTGCAAAGAGACCTCAAATGAGTCAAGTACAGACATTTTCTTTTTAAAAGCCAGATTTTTCTTCTTCACTACAAATCGAATTTCACATAACAAGCTCTTAATTGAATTTTTTTACAGATTGTGAGAGCTTTCGACAGTCTAGCTGAGGAAGACCTCACCAATGGAATGAGACTAGGCGAAAGCGAAATCATCAACTCAGCTCAGCAGTCTGCAGAAATCAGATTGTTTAGAAGAATGGCTTTTGGCAGCCAAAACTACAGTACAGATTCTTTCACTCGTAATAGTAATATAAGCAAAGATGAAAACGTGTGAATATCAGAAACAAAACCTTTCTTGATTCAAATTGGGATCCTCTGTTTCCTCTCTGCCGATACATGTGGATGAACATATTGCAGAGGTTAAGCATAGTGATTGTGCCACAAAACATATCTCAAAGTAGAACCATTTCCGATCACCGCAAAAGATTCAAACATTAATGCCGGTCCTCAGCTTCGTCTTGTCTGAATCTGTGGATAAACAAGAAGAGAAATGGGACGAGAAAAATGTTATGTCGGACACAAATGCGGATTCTATTATCTTCCTGCTGTGATGTAACACTGCTTATTATCACGTCCTCTCAATGTTACGCTAATAATAAAACAGCAAGCTTCTTTATGTTATCACCAAACTTTTCATTACGTGTGTCACCTGCCACATGATACATCTGGTCAAATGACTCGATTTGCCAAATATAAGATGAGAAAAGACCGATGCACCCTTCTCCGAACCACATTCATGTTGGGGAATAGTCTTAGAGGGAACAAGAACTTAAAAAGCTACAGTTCTTTTGACGTCCAAGATTCCTAAATATGCCGGTAAATATGTCTCGAACCCCATGTGATACTGATATACATTTCTATGTATATCATCTATCTATAGTATCTTTGTAACCTTGCAGTTTTGTGCATATCACAGTAATGGAAGAAGATTGTGGTGCATTTGCAGCAGACTGTGTTGTCCTGTCATGTTGCTGTCAATGCCTTGTCTTACAAGTCAGTGTCTTCGTCTTCTTCAAGATCCCTCGTAAAGTTGCCAAGAAGATGAAGAAGTTTGTGAAGAGAAGATGTGGAAAAACCTTGCAACCAACAATGGAAAATGTCAAAGAGGAGCATTGGTCTGGGAATGGGTTTGCCTTTGAAGATGGCTCATCAAGACTAAATTGCATGGAAGATATTGAAGGAATGTTGGAGGAACTGTCCATGAACAAAGGGTTCTTGTTTGGAAGCTTCTGGCGTCATGAAGATTCTTCTGACATTTTCGATTTCAAATCATAACAAAGCAGAGGTTATACTCCTCGTATTTGCTGGCCGCGTTCGTTATGTTATTCAATCAAGAATCAATAAAAGAAGCGTTAAGGAATACAAAAGCAAGTCTCATTGTTTCTCAAAAGAAGAGAAATGTAACAAAGACAAAAAAATGTATTGTTTTTTTTTTTGTCTGCTCTTATCTAAACTGAAAATCTTCCCCTGATTTCTAATATAATTAGATGTTTCTTGACAGACAAACTCTATAAACTCTTGTTTTATTTTTACTGGTCAAGGCCGCAATAATCAGAATTTACACGCTTATGCTATACAAACCAGTTAAAGAGCCTCTGTTCTTCAGTCTTGTACCGGATCTCCTCCAGTCTACACTTTGATTAGTCTTATTTACATCCTGCAAAGTCACTAAAGCCCAAATCATCTGAGGAGATAAATATCGGTATTCGTTCATCAATTATCAAGATTCTGGCTGATGAGACCTCATGACCAATGTAGGCCTTACTGATCTCTGCCTCCCCATTTCAAAGTTCCCAGAGTTGCTGCACTGATCCTCGTATCTAAGCAGCTGTATGGTTCCATGGGACATTGGGAAAAACCTCATCTGAATAGCACAGAAGATGAAGTAAGGCATCATTGTGGATAGCACTACAAAGAGAGTGGTGATCCAGTAAGAAGGTGCAGGCGCAAGAGCTTCAAGAAAGACCATATAGGCATCTGTAGATACTCTTATTGGAAGGGATCCGTACACCATCAGAAAAAGGTACCATATAACAATGGATCCCCAAATGACGACATGTTGGATTAGTGTGAAGTAACTGATCGTCAAGACCATCTGCAAACTCACAACCCACACCACACATGTGTACATTGTTCCCCCTAGAATATCTCTCCCTGCGGTTTTCCCTTCGTGGTTGAAAGCTTGAGATTCAAGAGAGGTTTTGCAGAGAAAGAAAATGATTATTGCGCTGCAGAAGCCATGGAACATCCAGCTGAGTATCCGGCGCCAACTAAAAAGGAGATTTTGTACACCTTCTTGGTACAATACGGGGAACTGTGACAGCAAACAAAGCAAAACTTTGGTTAAGAAATTCACTTGATCGCTGAAAGATCAAGCAGCTGTTTTGATTTGAATAATTATATACCTTGAGACAAAACGGTGCAGATACATCCTGGTCGAAGATGCCCAAACAAATTACAGGAAGAGACGTGAAAAGGACACTATATAGAGATAGATACCAGTCATTGTAAGCCGGTGTCGCTGAGAATGATGTGTATGCCTCATATAAGAAGAGAGTGAAACCAAATGTGATGTTCTTGTAGAAGAAATAACAAATCTGCATATAACAACAGACAAATATTGATAAAACTAGTCAGAGTAAAAGATAATGAGACTAAAGGTCAGTGTCAATCTAAATTTGTAGATTAGACTTATACCATTTTTGCGATCCGTCTGTAACACCAGTGTCCATGGACCAGTAATAAACGCTCCAGATATCTGAACTGAGCAATGGCAATGTCGCTGGACATTACAGCCTGGAAAATTATTAGGATTAGTCAAGGAAAAAATCTTACCAACAAGAGATGAAAATAGTTGTTTTGTAATTCTTTTGTCGAACCTGCATTCCTTCCACGCCGCTGATCCCAACTCCTATATCTGCTTCCTGGAGCATTCCAACATCATTTGCGCCATCACCAATTGCCAATGTCGTCTGACCACTTCCAGTTTTGACTAGTCTTGTTACCTATGCAATATGACTGTTGAGAAAAAGCTAGCTAGCCACTAAGTATATGACAATTGTGATGGAAGATAGAGTAAGAACTGACCAGTGTCTTCTGTTTTGGTGATGAACGGCAGCAAATCACTGAAGCACAACCAATGGCCAGCTCAAGGAAGATGCCTTTCATATCTTCGTCCAATGCATAAGCAAGTGATTTCCCATCAATGATTAAAGCAAAAGCCTTGGCGTTTCCACCAGACGCTTTCAGCTGAGCCTTTCCACTAGTTATCTGATGCAGTACATTTTCCTTTAAAGCCTGCAAAAAATTAGCCAAATGGATTCGTTCAGCTACATAATCACTAGTAATACTGTTCCATTCCCATCATATCAGTGTTTCAGAAAATTTGTATTACCGCTGCAATGGCATCTTTCTCTCCGGATTTTTCCAACTGCTGGATTTCAGGAGTCTCCAAGTTAATTATGATCTGCTTCATGTCTCGTCTGAGCAAACTACAAGCAAAGCTGTCAAAGATATACATATACAGGTGGGTTTAGAGAGTGACTAAGATTGTATGCACAAGGCTCAAGAGTAAATATAATCAGATTGTACCAAGAAATCAATACCCAATATTGATGGCAGTCTCCATCTTGTCTCCAGTCAAAACCCAAATCTTTATTCCTGCTTGAGCAAGCTTATCAATGCAATCAGGGACCTGAATAAAAGGTAAGAGAAAGAAAAAAGAATTTCAATTTTCTTGTTCGACTCTGGAAAGTTCACCTATCTATAAATTAGCTTACCCCATTTTGAAGTTTATCCTCAACAGCAGTAGCTCCAAGAAGAACCAAGTTTTTTTCAATCTTCTCTGTTACTTCATCTATCAGTGCTTCTCGATCAGCACTAACTGAATTCTTGGCTTCACTGATTCTCTCAGTGAATACCTCGTATTCATTTTCGTCGAGTTCACGATAGGCAAGTATCAAAGTTCTCAATCCAGCATCAGCATACTCGTTCACATGGTCCCGGGTTTCCTTTTCATACTTTCTACCGCTTTCGGAAAGTCTTTCAAACATGACACTGGATGATAAAAGAAGTTGAAACTAAGTTCGAAAAGAGATTTATATCTGAATTTCTAAAGTCAGGATTCATACCTGTCTGCCCCTTTACAAAGTAAAAGCAGTTTGCCATCTTGATCCTGCACTATTACTGACATTCTTTTCCTTGAGCTACTGAATTCAAGAACGTTCAGGACTTTATACAACCTGCAAAGGGAACACTTTCACAAAAGTAAGAAAGGGACAGAAGCTTATGATATACAACAAATAAGAAAAGATGAACCTACCTTTCAACTCGTTCCCCAGTCACCAGGTCTAGCTCTCTGACGGATATTGTTGTTTGAGTTCGAGTGAAAAATTCAAACCCAAGCTCCCTTGCTGCAATAACAAATGCTGCCTCATCCGGTGATTCAGCCTCGTAGGAGATCTTTCCTGTATCTTCATCCACTTCAGGTATGACTGTATGACATACTGCCAGTAATTGAAAGAATTTCTGAATGACACCAGCACGCGTTTCCGTGACCCAGTTTCCATCCATTATCCTTTCATCTCTAAAGTTGAATCCTTTCACAGCCGGTTCTGCAGCAACAGCATCATCAGTACTATTTCCATTGCTCTGATTCACCAAAGCAGAACCTTTTCTCCTATCCATAGCCATCTCCACCTCTGTAACACCACGTCCATAGGCTGTCCCAGCAATAGAACACTTGATGAACTCCATGGAGTTACAAGTCAATGTTCCCGTCTTATCTGAAAGAATTGTACCCACTTGCCCAAGTTCTTCATTTAGATTGGAAGTACGTGCATGCGCTGGTTTGTCAGCTTCCTCATAATACATATGGATATCCTGATTGATGAAGATACTCTGAAGAACTTTAACAATCTCTATCGACACATACAAGGATATAGGAATAAAATAACTGTTTAACATTAGGGCCGTTAGAAAGTGATATATCGCAGCCATAGGTGCCCTCTTTGGGTCAAAGAAGATGCTGGAATCATCCGGTTTCAGATACCATCTTTTCATTACGCCATTCTGGAAATCATCTCTCGTTGATATTCCAAATAAAACCGAACCAAAAAAAGCTAATGAAAATACCATAAGGAACATCAGGTATATAATCTTATCCATCTTCCTCTCGATCATGCTTCTCTTAGACGGAGGCTCTGTTGAATTCTGGACAACCTTTGTATCAGGTCCTGTGAAGATAACAACCCCATAGATATAGTCTGTGTTCCTGAGTTTTGAGCCCCTCAGAAGAAGCTGCTGTGGTGAGAGAGGGTACTTTGCTCCCTTAAGATCCATAGTACCAACAAACGAGTATAAGTTAGCATTCGGGTCCTCACATTTGATAAAAGCATCAAAATCCCTGAAATTGAGCTCTTCACGCAATGACAATGTTACTTCTAGTCCTTGTTTAAGTTTCAGATTTGTTTCCCCGTCAAGGTTCATTGTCTCTACATAGCAAACAGCATCCTCGTAGCTAGAAGAAAGCAGGACAAGGTCTGCCGGAAAAAACTCGTTTTTCTCTACCTTCAATATATCCCCAACTCTTAGTGTCTTCCATTCCCTAAGATCGAAATTCCCATTGCCTCGGTGCACTCTAACTTTTCTGCTATTCACTTCAATATCCTAAAAGAATGATAATTTCCAAATAATGAGAAGTTTTTCAATCTACAAATGAATTTAAGAGTAATCCAACCTAATGCAGAAGCAAGACAACTATTCAATGATATGTCAATTCCAGTTCTGAGCAATGTAGCTTAATCCAGCATAGAACTACTGATTCGGAACAAGATAACAAACAATGTTTAGACACAAAACATCCTATTAAGATCATCTAATCCAACTCTAATCAATCAACAACGACCCAGGCAAAATCATTCAAAGTACAACATCAATCAATCAAAGTACCTGCTGTTTCCGGCGCCAATCTTCTACACCCTCTTTAAACATAGTAGCGAGAATGACGAAAGTCAGCGGAACAATGGCGCTCACAGCGGTATATGGCGCAAGAGGAGTAAAAGACAAGATCCCAACAACAAGGAAGTAGAAATTGGCAACTCTCCTGAACTGCTCAAACAATGATTTAGGAAGGAAAGTGGTGAGAGTATACTTAGTGGTCCTCACATAGTTGTCACAGTAGTTTTTTGATTCAGCTTCAGGGGAATCAGGTTGGTTGCAGAAAACCACACGAGAGAAACCAGATCGTCCAATTTTCGAATGGTCTGGCTTGAAACAAGCTTTAGCACCTGTCAATGTGAAAAGCTTGCTAAATTGTATCTTCCTTTTGCGTCTCCTTCCACTCACTGTCGCCATTGTCTCTCAATTTCAACACCTGACTGGAAAAAAGATTCAGACTTTCAGAATCTCTAAAACCCTGAATAAGAAAGTTGGAATTTTTTTGGTATAAAATGCCGATTGATTTGCAAAACCTACGAGAACATACGAAAACAAAGAAACCCAGAAAACTAAATTGTTGAAAAAATGAAACTTTGTGGGGAAATGGATAAAGAGAGAAGGAGAGACGATTAATTTACCTTTGATTGTGTCAGACGTCGTAGTTTATGAGTCCTTTCACCTTTCGATTCTCCGAGAAACTGACAAATTTCTCGGAAAATCTGGTGAGGAAACAAGGAAGAGAATCTAGTGGGGGTTATATCAGAGTTTTAGATTTTGTCAAAATTTATAGCAGAAAGAAATCTCAAGAGAGAATGCAAAAATCTGTAAGAATTAAAATTGTAATCCACTATTTTTGGAAACTGGGGTTTAAAATCATGAACCAAAAGTCTTGGGGTTTTAAATGAAAGAACCAAAAGTCTTGGGGTTTTTAACCAGAGTTTCAACATTTATAGACTTTTTGAATTTTTTTATTGGTTGACCTTTTCGAAAGAAGATTTCGTTTTCTAGAATCGATTTTTTTTCTCCGTATTTCCAAACGAGGAAGAAAGAAACAACGAACGAATAAATGCCAAGATTTTCTTGACATAATCAACATTTGACAGTATTGCAAATCAATTTCCTAATTAAAAAACTATTTGACGACTGGGAAAAACATGAAACAATTGAGGTCTTCATTAGATCATGATAAATAGAAACGAAACCAATAATTGACGACTGGAATAAGAAACTAATGCATTATTTAATTATCTCTTTTTTTCCTTTTGCGTGGTTTGTTGATTTGCACTAAACTTGGAAGATAAAAAGAAGAACACACGAGTGGGGGAAAACACTCAGTCCGGGACTTCTTGCAACTAGGTTCCTTGACATTGGGAGCGCCTCGGAGACTCACAGTTTTAAAGTATCCGTCATCTCCACTGATAAAAGCTGTGGGGCACCCAGTGGTCTTGGTTTTTACATATCCGTCTACACCAAAAACCACAGCTACTTTCTCTTCCTCGTCAATGAAAAAGCTCCCAATTTCTTCGTTAAACCGAGCGGTAAACCGATCATTACTATCACTGACTAAGTGTGGTGTCATATCCACTTTCAAAAACTTGCTCCAAGACAAAGCGTTTGACTCAATCCTAGTGGTAACCCAAATCTCCAATATGACATCATGACAATCCATCTCATATAGCACTGCGAGCTGCTCTTCTCTAACACATGAGAGAGTCACTGTCTCTTCATTATAAGGTTCTCCAGACGGAAGAGGCAGCCGCGGTCCAAATCTCTCTTTTGTGAAATCAAAACAAAGTAAGAAATCTTTCCAAGAAGGTCCTTCTTTCTCATGACCAAAAAAGTAGGTATTTCCATTCACAGACACGCCGCGGTGATTGAAATTTACATACCAGTCGGGAGTGATCTTGAGAACCCTCCATGACTTAGAGCTCAAGTCGTAGATTTCGTACTCAAGAAGGTTTTTATGGTCATCATCCAAAAACCTCAAGATTTTGTGGTTATGATTGATGTCGTATCCGAGAGCATATCTGTCGTGTCTGTGAAAATCTGTTCTCGGTCTAATCCTCCTTGTTTGCCCCAAATAAGGGTTCCACACCACGAGCCTCGACTTGTCCTTGAGGATGCATAACAATAAGCCGTGGCAGTGAAAGACTTTAATTATCTCGACTTGATTAAATACATCTAACTGCTTTCTAGATGGATCCACCAGCTCGCCATCGGTTTTGCGGATTCCTTGGAGATCAAATCTTACTGACAAAACCCTAGAATACCTAGTCATGAACCCCGCACACGGCTGCCTTGCCACTGCTTTGCCCAAAACCCATTCTTTGGTTAAAGCGTTCCATAATTTGCAAGTGGATCGAACTGTTCTCAGAGATGTTATCGGAATCTTGGTGAATATTTCCCCTACCAATTCCGGTGGAAGATCGCATATCATCGTCATTCTCCAAAGTTTCACCAAACGACGCAATATAAATTAGGGTTTTGTCTTTTACTCTTCTTTTTATATAGAGAGCTAGGTTCCGGAAAGAAAAAAAACAAAAACTCTTTCCTTTCTTGATTACTCTATTTTCGGATCTGGGCTTAGAGACTAAGGCCAATAACTTGCGGACGAAGAAACGGGGCAAAAAGAGGATTAAAAAATATGCCCTAAACTAAAAGACTATATATATTGTTGCAGCCGCGGTTCTAGGAAATAAATAAATCTATCTTACGCAGCTCCCTCGAAAGTTAACCTATCATCGCTCTTCTCTTTTCTTCTAAAATTCTCCATGGCCACCACCAAAGTAAAACTTCTAGCTTCTCCTTGTTACTCTCTCTTCTTCGTTCTTCATCTTACGTACTGTTCCTGTTTGTTCTACAAATTTAATATAACTTTATTGTGTTTCGGATTTTCAGGTTGAAGCAGCTCTTTCTGTGACCTCAAAAGATGACTCTGATGAGGCAATTAAGCACCTCATAAGTATTTTTGACTGTTTCTTCTGTATTTTCATTTAGTTACTACGTATACTTATTTGTGTGTTTGTTTATGGGTAAATAACTAGGAATTTACTGCACTTAAACCTGCGGCTAATGATTCTTCATCCTTGGAAGATGGGAAGGTGGTAAATTTATTATCTTTGGTTTTCTATTGGCCTAGCCGCCTAGCTAGTGTTGTTTACTAGCAGTTGTTTTTCTTTATCATGTATATGACTTTCAAACTGGTCTCTAATTACCTCTTATCCATGACAATAGAAAACTGCTCCTGCTACTAGCAAGGCTACAAGCTCTGATGAAGATTCTGATGAGGTTAGTTTATGTACTTTTATGAGATTATCAAGTTTATTCAGATATTAGCTTTATATATATGTACTAATAATACAACTTGATTTTATTTGTCCTATGTTGAATCTTTTTCGAGCGACTTTTGATGTCCTATGTTTTAGCTAGTCATTGACATTAACCATGAGCATGATGTTTATTTTGGCAGGATAGTGAAGATGACAAACCTCCACAGAAAAAGGCTAAAGCAGATACAAGACAGAGTAGTAGTGATGATTCTAGCGATAATGAATCTGATGGAGAGGCAAATAAAAAGGTGTGGATCGATTCTTATTGTTGCTTTCTTGATAATTCGTATACCTCTGGGTGTGCATAATGTGCTATTGTTGTAGCTAGAAGCTTATTTATCTCTTAGTACATAACTTTTTGCTAACTCTAGTTGTTCTAGTCTCTCTTTCTAGTTTGTAGTTAATTTTTGTGTTATGATTATGACTTTCAGGCAATGCCACCATCATCAACGGGAGGAACTAAGACACTCTTTATGGGCAATCTCGCATCCAATGTTGAAAAATCTGATATGTAAGTAGCACCAATACATAATTCCTCCTCTCTCTTTCTTTGGGGAAAGATTTTCATGACCTGATAAAATATTTATGGTTTAATTACAGCGAGAAGTTCTTTGAAACAGCTGGCAGAGTTGTTGATGTTCGATTGGTTACTAGTAAAAAAGATGGTAGTTTCATGAACTATGGCTATGCTGAGTTTTCTTCTTCTGAAGAAGCACAGAAGGTGAGAATACTTCTTTTTTTTGTGAAAATTATAACTAGTGTAATTGAAAGTATGATCACAGATATAATCTTTTGTGTCTAGGCCCTTGTGGAATTTCAACGTAAAGAGTTACTCGGTCGCAAAATCCGTCTTGATGTGTCTGTTGATATGGGTCCCGATGGACGAGTACTACGCACTCCTGATAGGTAATCGATTGTATTTTTTGCCATACGTATTAAGAGACTATGGATGTTATATTTACCTATCTCCTGCAATGGATTTGCAGTACTTTCACCGGTGGATTCGATTGGCCTCCTTTTTGGTTACGAAAACAAGACTGACACAGTAACTTTTGTTTTCAATGTACTTGTTATTTTCTTCTAGTTACTTATTTTAATTTAAAAGAAGCAATATTAAAAGTTTGAACCAAATTCATTTTTGATTCTCCAATTTTGTCATCTCCCTTGTGGATTCTTCCGATTTTGTCGGAAATTACTTCAAAAACCTAAAAATAGTCCAAAAAAAAATCGGGATCAGGAGGAAGTGAGAAAAAATGCCGTCGCAGATTCTCCAAATCTCACATCTTCCACCTAAATCTTCACCATCCACGGAAATGATGTTCAAGTCTTTGATTTACGATGATCCTTCAACGACCCTTCTTTCTTCTTCTTCTCGATTTTGTGATGACCACCACACCATTTCTGCTACCGTTAAGCCTCTCCTCTCCCGCTCTTCCAGCTACAACGGCGGCGTCACGGCGAAGAAGACGTCTTCGTCTTCTGGTGGTGGATTAGCTGGTTGGTATCAGAATAGATGGCGACGATCTAACAGCGATAACTGTCTCTCTGCGTTTCCCGATGGTACTAATGGAACCGACGGTGGTAGTAATAGCGGCGACCGTCAAACTACTATTGGTCTGGAGGTTGGCCACGCTGCTGCGGAGACGTTTTTGTTGACTCGTCTTTGTTTGAAGCTCCTTAGCTATCTTGGGTATCTATCTATTTCCTATTTTAGATCCGTTATCTGTTACATTTTCTGAATCCAGCGACATTGGCTCATAAAAAGGGATGATCTTTGGTTTGCAAGATTATTGATTTGATTGATCACTGATCACAAACTATTATTCAGGGTAGGTTATAGATGGATTACAAGATTTATGGCACTTGGATGTTATGCATTTCTTCTAATGCCAGGCTTTATTCAAGGTTTGTTTGACATCTACTAATTAGGGATCTATCGCTCTCTTTTTTGAGATAGTAACTATAAGTTTCATTGCTAAAGGTTTGGACTTTACTTTGCAGTCGGATATTACTATTTCTTCTCTCCTTACGTTCGCAGAAGTATAGTTTATGGAGATCAACCAAGAAACAGGTCATAATTGTTTACTGGTTATTATTCGTTCTAATCATGTGTAGATTGCTCTAGAGACTAGTAGATGGTTTGTGTTTTGTTTGTTGATATAAGTTTTTTTTGGTTTCTTTAGGCTTGACTTGTATCTACCTAAAAACTCTAACGGACCAAAACCAGTTGTGGCGTTTGTCACTGGGGGAGCCTGGATTATTGGGTGAGTATGATACCCAATGGACACTATTTTCATTCTAAAGCATTGGAGGACGAGGAGAAAGAACTGCAAATATCTTACAGAATGTCTTGTGTTGATACAGTTATAAGGCGTGGGGTTCTCTCTTAGGACAGCAGTTATCAGAAAGAGATATTATTGTGGCATGCATTGATTACAGGTAATTATGCATGCTTTGAGTTTTTTTTTTTTTTTTTTCTGGCAGAATGAATGTGGTTGTTTCCTCTCATATTCCATCAGTTTTCATTTAGTGTTTCGCAATCTCATTGGCAATATCTCCTCTTACACAGGAATTTTCCGCAGGGTTCTATTAGTGACATGGTCAAGGATGCTTCTTCTGGCATCTCATTTGTTTGCAATCATATTGCTGAGTATGGAGGTGATCCAGACAGGTACTATTTTTGTCAACAATGCTTAGACATCGAAGTTCTTGAGTTTTAGATTTCTTGCTCACTGATTTCTGATCTTTTTCCTGTGTAGAATTTATCTGATGGGTCAGTCTGCTGGTGCACATATTGCAGCTTGCACCATTGTAGAGCAGGTCATTAAAGAGTCAGGGGAGGGGGACAGTGTCTCTTGGAGTAGTTCACAAATAAATGCTTATTTTGGTCTATCTGGAGGGTAAGCAAAATTCTTTCTTGTGGTCCCAGAGTTCGAATAACAGTTATTAGGACAATGGCGCTACATTGGAATGCAGATTTCTGTCAAGAACTTGATTAACACAAGTTTCTTTACTTGCCTTAGTATACATATATGTGTAACTCCAGTTTCTATCTAGCCACCAAGGTCTTTTGTAGAAATGCTAGGCAATTCGTAGAACCCTGAAGAAATGGTCAAATATTAGCGTAACGAAGCAAGTAGATTCCTGCCTTCTATCCAACTATAGCCACATAAATTTTGAATGTAAGGCCTCCCATCATATGTTTGGCTATTCTTAACAAACTTTGTGATCGTGATCTACAGATACAACCTTTTGAGCCTTGTGGACCACTTCCATAGCAGGGGGCTGTACCGTTCCATCTTTCTGAGGTATAGCATTTTCTCTTTTCGAATCTTGGTATAGCTTACATTACTCACATTGGCCAGTAGAGCAGCCTGAAATTTTACGGTTTAACGTGTGACTTTTGTTTTTCCTCAGCATCATGGAAGGAGAGGAATCATTAAGGCAGTTTTCTCCTGAATTAGTAGTGCAAAACCCGAATCTCAAACACATCATTGATCGCCTCCCACCTTTTATTTTATTCCATGGTACTGATGACTACTCCATCCCTTCAGATGCAAGGTATGGTTAAAATTTTCGTAGCCTTGTGGGTATTTGTCTGTCTTATGTATATCAGAAGGTTAATATGATGATTGAACTTTTGTTACATAATCTATCCAGTAAATCTTTTGCGGAAACCCTCCAGAGGCTTGGGGCCAAAGCAAAAGTGATCCTTTACGAGGGGAAAACACACACGGATTTGTTTCTTCAGGTACAAAAGCCAGTCTTTTTGAGGTATGAATGTCTGGTCGTACAAGAACCTGAATTTTGATCTAGAAACTTGGTTATCTATGTTAGGATCCAATGAGAGGTGGAAAAGATGAGATGTTTGAAGATATAGTATCAGTGGTTCTGGGAGACAATCAAGAACTGATTGGTAAAAGTGTAGACAGAAGGCGTCTTGTACCTGAATTCATGTTGAAGTTGGCTCACTGGGTCAGTCCGTTCTAACTCCTACACTCTTATCTCCCAGAAGATCAGATGAATCACATTCTTTCTTCCAGTGATACAGACGGGTCATTGTGCATATTACTTAACAAGGAAACAGATCCCACTATACTTTGACGAAACAGATAATTTTGAACTTTGATGATGATGATATTGTATCCCGGTTTGCAATATACTCTGATTATTTCGTCATTCCCTGTTTGTGTTATTTGTAGAACACTAAAAAAGTGCATTAAAGAAACAAGTCTTTATTAACTTTTTCACATTAGACTGTCTTTGATGTTCTCCTTCTCTGATCATTATTAATCATTGGTTGCACCTATTTCTTAAAATCAGTTGACTTTTCTACCAATATACAAAGTGCCAAACCAAACCAGTGATATTTAACAAAATAAGGTGACGTAAGCAGTTCGTGATTTATATTGATTATTACACTCTACTACTTAAGATCCAACGGTTTGAAGTATAGAATAGCAATAGGCAAAGATGCAGATAGATGAAAAGACGAAAAGGAGTCATATGCAGAGGTTTTCTGCGAGCACAAAGTATAGTTCAAAACAAAGCAAAATCAAACCAAAGTGTGTTTTGATAGTGCCTTAACCAGTGTTCCTCATTCCAGCTGCAATACCGTTAATGGTGATGAGCAATGCATCCCTGAGCTTGTTGTTGTCGTCATCACGTCTTAGCCTCTTGAGGATCTCTACCTGCAGCATGTTCATGGGGTTTAGATACGGAAGTCTACTCTCTATCAGCTTTTTCAGGCTCCGGTTGTTCTCCGAGAGCTTTTCATGACCGCTTATCACAAGCACATACTTCTCAGTCGTCAGCAATTCCTTCCTGAGCTCACTACCAATTCCTCTTCTGTTCTCTGAGACAAGCTCTTCATCGTAGTGTTTGGCTATTGGGATATCTGCTTTAGCTAACACCATCTCTATAAGGTCTATGGTCGACTGAAAGAAGGGCCATTCTTTGTACATTGCTTGGAGGTCATCAGCGTGACCCTTCTCGCAGACTCCTTTCAGACCAGCTCCTACACCGAGCCAAGCTGGAAGGACAAACCTTGTCTGTGTCCAGGCGAAAACCCAAGGGATAGCTCTGAGATGTCCAATCCCTGATGAGCTCTTTCTTCGTGTTGGCCGGCTTCCTATGTTGAGGAAACCGAGCTCGGCCTGAGGTGTTGCCTCTTGGAAGTAGGAGAGGAATTCTGGGTTTTCATAGACCGTGCTCCTGTAGTTTTGGCAGCTGATGTTTGAGATATCTTCCATTAGGCTCCGCCATTTCTCTTCTCTTGGTGGCTGAGGAGGCTGCAATGTAGCAAGCAGCACTGCGGTTGTGTAAATCTCTAGCTGCCTAACAGCCGTCTGTGGTAGCCCAAACTTGGCTTGCACCATCTCGCCTTGCTCTGTGGAACGGAGAGTACCCTGCAAAGTCAATGCAAGATTGTACGTGAGGACTTTTGCTGAAAAGAGAAAGACTGTCCATATGGGTAATTAACTTACCATTACAGACCCAGGAGGTTGGGATTGTATGGCAAGATAAGTTGGGCCACCACCTCGGCCAATACTCCCTCCTCGTCCATGGAATAAGGTAATTTTGATTCCAAATTCATTGCAAGCAGCCACAACATCCTCCTGGGCTTTGTAGAGTTCCCATGCTGCAGCAAACCGTCCAGCATCTTTTCCAGAATCCGAATATCCAACCATCACCTGCACATAAATAACGTTGCATTTCTTTCGAGACAGAGCATACTCTAAATTTAGAAATGGTTGAAATTTTAAGTATATCTACCTCTTGGTGGCCGGTGTGGTTCTTTTGGATGTGTTCTCTGTACCAATCGATTGATAGCAATTTTCTAATCACGGAGCCAGCGTCTCTTAAATCTTTCACCGTTTCAAAAAGAGGCACCACTCGCAGTCTATCATATAACAAAATTAAAATCAGCACACCAATAACTTATGCCATCAAAATATAAGATACATAGACTTAACCTCTAGAAGAGGTCACCAGTATATAAAAGTATGCAGAGGGAAAGATGATTAACAATGAAGTATTCATACAAGAAATTAAACTCACGTTCCAGCAGGACATGGCCTTCCCAGATCACCACTGACGGCAAGACGAGCATCTTTCTGCAGAAGTTCCACAGCGAGGACATCACTTGCCTACAAGTAGCAAAAAATCAATGTCATCAGCTACTCGTCCACAATAGCTTCAGCAAAGAAGTGATTGTGAAAGACTTAAAGCTGTCATACATTTGAGGCCATGGAAATCACGTAAGCTCCAAGTGATTCACTTCCTAGCTCAGCAGCAACCCGGAAGGTGTCTAGTACTTCTTTTACTTCAGGACCAACCTGAAAAGGTTCAATAGTTTTCTTAATGGTGTTAAAACATAAAAGTACAGGAGATATAATCAGAGATCACTTTTGTATCATCACACTGGCCTTCCTTAAGTAAACGCAGAAACAGACAAGTTATTGATCACTCCATTTGGTCTATCAGTAAGATACGTTGCAATTACTAGTTAAAATTCATAATTATTTTCAGAGACATGAGCCTAACATTAAAAGAAATTCAAAGTCAGTGTTTGCTGACCTCAATATTTGGAGGGACAAGGGGTCGTTTCCCTTTCAATTCTCTAGTCAAAAACTCTAGTTTCTTCTCTTCATTCCATTCACTATATGTGCCCATGTCCAAGTATGTCGTAATTGCATCCAAAGCTTCAGAATGCCTTGCAGCTTCCTGATTAATGAATCCTATATCATACAGGTATCACAAACAGAGAGCCAAAACAAGAAGGAGAAAAACGCACCTGGCGCAAATCAAGTTTCATCAAAACCATGCCAAAGGTAGCAACTCTACGGATCAGATCGGAAAGCCGGCCATCAGCTAATACTCCGGCATCAGATGATTGCTGAGAAAAAAATGATTTTTACGTATGCAGTTCATGATTTTTAATGCAAAGACAATTTCGAATGAATCAAGGCCTTACCAGAGATTCATAGCAGAGGAGTAGCGGTTCTAGAAGTTGGTCCGATGTTTCATAGTAATCCCAAGGATCATATTCACAAGGAAGACCCTCAAGAAGAAGTTCCAGAAGTCTCCGCGTCTTCAGAAGCTGTAATCACAGATTATTACGTGTAAGCATCATTTACTCAAGATAATAGAATTTATCAAGATGGTTATAAATTCGTAATAGTGAGAAGATTGTAAATTAAGAACAAGTTGCTCAAGATAAATGCTCTGGCCAATATAGACATGAATTTTTTCACTTTTTTGATGATGCTAAATCCGGCTCTTTACATGAGCTTAATGACAAAAAGTTTAGAAGGATCAGCACCTTTTCCTTTACTTCGCCAAGAACAATCCGATAAGGAGCTATTCCAGCCCGTTTGGGTGGAGTTGGTTCTAATAGCTTCTGAAAACTGGTCCTCCCATTCTGAGACTCTGCAAATAGTTTTTTCTGAAGAAGTTGAGAACTCGAGGAGGAAGAACCTCGCGGAGTAAGACTTTGCTGAGAGCCATTAGAGTTGACGGAAGTTCCGTTAGCTATCCTTATTTGCAAACTTTGGCCTGAGCCATTACTAGAAATTCCCTGAACATCCTATTTAAAGGAAGAAAATCAAACGAAATTTCAAAAACAGACAAACTCAGCCAAAGTTTATTTCAATACTGGATAAAACCATAAGTAACAAAACAAATGAGGCATATGTCAGAATCTTTAGAGCTATGCTTCACCTGACGATTGAGGGGCGTATAATCTGTCACAGGAACTTCAAGTTTGGGATACTGTGATTCACCACATTCTGCAAGTAGGACATCGGAAACTTAGTAAGATGAGGGGTGAATATAGAAGAAAATATGTACGCATGCTTGTATACCAGTGCATGAGGGAAGGTCAGCTCTAGGTGGAAGTTGGGTGGGTAGGGATAAGCCCTGCTGGCTTGGAAATTTTTGTTGGCTTCTACCAGCATTCGGACCCCAACATTCAAGGTGATCTTGACCAGAAGCTTCTGAGGAGAAAAAAGCACATCTTGAAGTTTTGTGTTCTCAAAAATCAAGAGAAAACTGAGACATGAGATGTCCCCCAGAAGCATACCTTTTTCTAGAATTTCATCTGCCAATCTGGACAATCTATCGCTGCATCGATTCATAGACAATTCAAATCTTAAGCTATCGATCTCTCTTATGTACAGATCAATAGCCATCCATCTAGACATGAGTGATACTTCTTTGGTGACCTGAAAATTTATTGATAAAAACCATGTGTGTTAGCAACTTAATACTAAAATTTCTCTATACCAGCAAAATAATAATCCTATCTTAAAACAACGTAGAAATCCCAAGTAAAGCTCGCATTCTCACCCCTACATAAACTGATTATTCAGGGGGGAAGAAATTTTATAGAAGGCTCACCTTTGCCTTGACATTTGGATTTCCATCTCTATCACCACCCATCCAGGAACCAAACTTTATTGGGGTGCAAGTTAATGGGAGTGGTTTCCCCGTGAGCTGAAGAGGACATAGAGAATATCATTGTGTCAGTATCAAGTGATTTTTTTTTTTTGGGCAAATAAATCAGTATCAAGTCACTTTAGCATTCAAAATTAGTAATAAATGAGAAAAACAAGAAAAACCTTCTTCAAAGAACTGCTGACACGACGCAAGTAATGTGGTACAGCTTTCCAAAGAGATTGCTCAACAATGTTCAGACCTGACACAGGGGAATTACACATACTTGTAGCAATACCTTGGTTTATCAAAGTAAAGTTCTAAGACATTTACAACCTTTAATTAACATACCAGACCTAGCTTCATCAACAGGAGTAGGTTTCTGACGTCTAAGTTCATCAGTCTGCCACAATGAAGTTATCTCCCTAACCTTTTAAACGAAATGAAAGTATTAGCTGTACTGCTTCAGCATAGAAATTCTTGGGAATGTATTTAGGAAGATAGTACCAGATCCTCAATAACCGTTTCTCGATCTTCAAGTCCAAGGTCTGGTCTATCGTTGTATTCTAGAAGATGCTGCAAGTAGTATTTTATTGCAATTCAAAAGTACAAAGCCCATAAACCTAAGATTTCTTGAAACAAGTATAGCAATAAATGTCATAATTAGCAACAACTTACAGCCATTCTAATATGTTTGTACTGCAAGGTTCGCCGGTTGATTTGAGTGGGGTGCGCAGTAAGAACAATTTCAACTTCCTGTATTTATTAAAGTTTAGTACGCAAATAGGATTTAATTCGGATTGAAATGGCATTCTATGAGCTCAATCTTGCAGTTACAAGTTATCAATCTATCAGAAATACCAAAACGAGATATATCAAGTAACTGGTAAAGAAGAACAATGAAGTATACCTGCTTGCAAACTGTGTCGTAAAGCTCATCTGGGGAAATTCCACCTTGCAATAGCTTACTGAATACATCGTTGCATGATCTTGAAAGTTGTGGAACGTTACAGACTTTACGAACTCTGAAAATAGTAAACATTTTGCCTAAATGATTAAGCAATCTTTCAGGCTTCAAAGAGGATTAACTGATTAAGCAAAGCAAAACATAAAATCGTCCCAAGTATCCAGACTTCATTATGTGACAGAGATCATAGACTAAATGTTTTCATTCTTTTGACATATGGAGGTCAATTATAGGTCACCTGTGATGGGTTTCGGCAATGCCCATCAGATTCAGAAAATGGCTGAACGCACGAGCCAGTGTCAATGCTTCCTCCAGTGACATCTTTGATATTTCAGAAGTCAGTTGCTTCTCCAAAAGCTCTGCTGTATCTTCAATACCAGCCAAACGAAGATTTAAAGCACTCTGAAAGTTAAAGCCAAATAAAAATAGTATCATCACAGGGTCTATAACTCTTTATCTAATATCTAGCAAGAAACTTCATCGTAAAAATTCCAGAATCCAGTCTCCAACTAGTGAAAGACGATAACTAAAGCGCATACTCCAGATCTAAAACAAAACGATGATTCTCGACAGTATAAATCAAACACAAACAGTAAATATCGGAGAACAACCAAACACTTATCGTCAACCACAAGCAATTCGTAAAAGATCTCTCCTATATTTCCATTTCCTTTACAAACAAACCGATCGTAGCCTACATAAATCATTCGTTAGAATCCATTTTCAGTTCTCCGACGGATCGGAGAAGAACGGTACAGGTTCTCGAACAGAAGACGGAAAAAAAACACAACAAAGCTTCGAAACAGAGAGTGAAGTCAAATAGAAAGCAAAAAACCTGAGCGAGAACCCGAGTCCGTTCGATTTTCTCCATGAAATCGGTGCCGACTTCTCTCTGCAAGACGTCGTTAAAGAGACTTCCGAGCAATTTACAGTCATCCTCGAAGCTCTGAAATGAAATCTCCTCTGCGATATCGTCCGTCGTATCCGTCATCGTTATCGGTTTCTGAGAAAAAAAAATAAGAGACGACGACGGAAGAATTTGCTTTGACCGTCGTTGACTAGACCTGGAGAAGAAAACTGTGTGGGAGAGAGTGTGAAGAAGAGAGAGATATTTTTGGTGCACAAATTGCCGTACAAAGCGAGTGATATATCTGGTCACTGGTCTGTTGGAAGTGGGCCCTACATACGCTCCGTAATATGCTGACACGTGGTGTATGAATTATGGCGGTGCCAATTGGTGTGAATTTGCTTCTGCTCTTCCCAATATTTTAGCTGAAAACCAAAACGAAAATTCAATTAAAAATAATAAGAGTCGTTACAGATTTCAAACGTTATAAAAAAAAAAAATGGAGGAATTAGATGAATGGTTTTTCGGCCGGGAAAAATGTCGTTTAATAGCCGAACTTTCAAAAAATGGCCGTTTAATACGTGAACTTCTGATATAGCCAATTTAATCATAAACTTAAAGTTGACTGGCCATTTTAACAAGATGAACGCGTTGACCAGGCCAAAACGCCACACCGTTATCTGTCGTTAACAGATCCGCTAACGGACGTTTACACTCGTTAACCATTCCGTTATTAATATAAACGATGTCGTTTTACACCTAACCAAAGTCAAATTCCCAAATCGATTTTGAAATCCCTAATATTTCTCAAAACCCCAAATTAAGAACCCTAATCCTAGAAATCCCCAAACTTCAAATTGTTTTCCCAAATGGTCTTAGTTCGGAAGAATGGCGCCATAACGAGGATTGGATCTCCTATACGAGGCGAAGCAGAGAGTGTTGAAGCTGAAGCTCGAGTCGAATCGGAGATGGTCGTCGGGGACGAAGTTCAAGCTCCACCGGCGGAAGGCGTTTCAGAGACAGCTCGTGGTCCAGGCAGGCGTCGAAAACGAAGAAAAGTCAGAGCTTTAGAGGTTGATGAAGATCCTGGAAATGAACCTGACCCCGTCCCCGACAAAGAAGATGACTGTGCGGTGTATGGTGATGAAGACTGCGATGCTGTTGATGACGCAGTAGGCGGTGATGATGTGGATGCTGGAGTTGAAACTCAAGTCGATGTAGCAGCTGGTGAAGGTAACGATGATAATGGTGGTGTTGATGCAACAGGTGGTGGAGTTGATGCAACAGGTGGTGGAGATAGCGATGATGATGCAGACATGGATCTGCACAAGCACAAGCAGCAGCACAACCCCAAGCACAAGCACAAGCACAAGGACAAGCACAAGGACTTGGTGGATTGGCATCATGGTTTCAGTGTTCCTCTTAAGCTTAGTCTCAATTTTTTGTTGGCTGACATAAGCTTAGTCTCGGCTTTCTTTTGTTGTTGTTTGAACTTGTCTTTATGACATGATCTTCCACTCAGCTTTCTTTTTTGTTTTTTGAACTTGTCTTTATGACATGATCCTCCACTCGGCTTTCTTTTTGTGTCTATGACATCATTGTTGTAATGTATGAATGGTTCTATCAATGGTTCTCTCTTAACTTCTCATTTTCAGAAATACCATTTCATTGCAAAAGATACAAACTCATACAAGACACGACACAAACAAGACACAACACAAAACTAAAACAAGAGAAGCCACAAACAAGAGAAACATGAACCAAGACCAAAGACAAAGACACAAACCAAATAAGACACTAATGCACACCTAGTAACCAAGAACTAACTTATGTCTTTTGTCTCCAACACCAAACAGTAGGATAACAAAGACAATGACAGCAACACAAAGGCTCACTAAACACACTTTGATCATCGTTTTCCATTTCTTTATTTCCCTTTTGCTCCACATTCCTTCGTCCTTCAATTCTTTGATCATGACCTTTAACTCTTCAATCTCGACAGCAACTTCAGATTTGGCATTCTCTATTTTGCTGTCAATGATGGAGAATTTTGGAAGAGCATCAACAACCTCCTCGTATACACCATCTTCGACCCATTTAAACAAATGATCCTGTACATTTACAAACAAATTATGAACAATTTTCAAAACACAAGAAGATATAAAATCAAATCTACTTACATCTTGTTTGGTTGGACAACGGAAGAAAGGTCTTCCAGGGTTCTGCTTCGTCGCCGATGTATAGATGACGACGTCTAGCCCGCAATGACACTTCGAAGGAAACCCACGGAAGCCACATCCACCGTCTTTAACACAAGAATTCCCAGAACTGCAACTCATTTCTTGAGCTCACTCTCGAGAATTCGATGAAGATTGAGATTGAAAGCTCAAAGAAATTAAAATTGGGAACGATGAAGTGAGAGATTGAAAGCTCAAAGAATTGAAATTTAGGGATTTGAGGTTTATGAAAGGGGATAAAATCGATTTCGATTTTGGGGTTTGGTTTAAGAGTAAAACGACGTCGTTTTCGGTCTAACGGAGACTCATTAACGAGGGTTAAACGGCCGTTATCGGCTCAGTTAGTGACTGCTAACGGTGTGGCTTTTTGGCGTAGTCAACGACTACATTTAGTTAAAATGGCCGGTCAACGTTAAGTTCATGTTTAAACTGGCCACATGAGAAGTTCACGTATTAAACGGCCATTTTTTGAAAGTTCAGCAATTAAACGACATTTTTCCCTTTTTCGGCCTATAGAGTTTAGATTTTCGAGTAGGCCTGGGCAAAAAAACCGTACCCGAGTACCCGAACCGAAACCGACCCAAAAAAACCGGTTCGGTGCGGGTACGGGTATTAGCTATTTATCCTATTGGGTCTTGTATTGTCGTACCCGTGGGTATAGGGTAAAACCCGATCCGAACCCGATACCCGAACGGGTACCCGATTACCCGAAATTACTTATACTTATACATATAAAAACTTTATATATATGTAATATTTGAGCTAAATACATTTATATCCAAATATCCGAGAGTAATTACCAAAATTAAATGCACTTATATTTATATATTTAAGACTAAATATATTTATACGCGAGATGCTTGTAAATTTTTTAAATATTTGGACAAAATTCCGGTTATTCGGATAAATTTTTGGATGAAACTCGGATATTTGAGTAAAATTGCGGATAAAATTCGGATATTAGAGTAAAATTTCGGGTAAAATTCGGGTATTTGGTAAAATTTTGGGTATTTGGGTATAAAATATCCGAACCCGATGGGTGCCCGATTTTTTCGGGTATTTAGCGGTTCTAAAAATCTAAACCCGAACCGACCCGAACCCGATTAGACCCGAACCGAAACCGAACCGATATTTTAGATTTACCCTATTGGGTCCTAAACTCCTCTACCCGAAAGACCCGTACCCGATCGGGTTTTACCCGAACCCGACCCGCATACCCGAATGCCCACCCCTATTTTCGAGTATATGAAGTTTTTTTTTTTTTTTTTCGACTGAGTAATTCCATTATAATGAGAACCGTTAGCATTACAAACTGAGAGAAAGCAGTAACTCAAAAAATAGGATCAGAGACAATCACCATCAGAGAAAACAAAAAACGCATTACACTAGGCAATACACATCTCTTCAGTGAACAAATCCTTCAACCAAAAGGGGTAGCCTGAAGCCACTTATGATTGTCTGCGATCCTCATTAGTTACGCTTTTAGCAATACGAAAGGCGCCTTGATTTGATTTCCTATTCTCTTTAACAAACTTCCAACAAGGAATAAGGAGTAAAGCCTTCAAAAGAATCTTAGACTGATGCGTAAAAGATGGCCAAGCCGCTGGTCTTTGGACAGCTGCAAAAGATCATTAGACTCCACAGCAAAGCACACATTTCTGATTTTTAGACTTGTCATGCTATCAATGGCCCAAAGCCAGCAGAGAAGATCAGCAGCATCCTTAGAGACCACAGAGGAGAAGGAGCAGCGGCTGTGGAGAAGGACAGTGCCATTGCAGTTCCTCAAAACCCAAGCAGCACCACCCGTTCTCTTACCTCTGTCTCAGGAAGAAGCCAGATTACACTTAAGCCATGGTTTTTCAGGGGGTCGCCATATCGAGTTTGCCGTATGGCTGTTCTTACGATCAATGGCCTGAAACTCCTGATCAACTTGCTGTGCAAGGAACCATTCATCTGCATCATCCTGAATCTTTTGAATCAAGTCCAAAACCTGAAAAATCAAACCCTCAAAGACTAGAATGTTGCGATTTTTCCAAAGCCTCCAAAGGATCCATGGGATAGCTCTTCTTTTTTCAGCTTGGATATGGGAATTCTTTGCCAGATTTAAGATAAAGAACATGTTGAAGTATAGAGAGTGACCACCAAAGCCATCTTCCGGAGAGGGTAAATTAGACAAAGCCCAAACCTGCCTAGCAAGAGTGCACACAAAGAGAAGATGATTGATAGTTTCACCCTCGAGACCACACAACTGACATCTCTGGTCCAAAGAGACACCCCTACTAGCCAATTTCTCAGCCACTGGGATTGCTCCACTCACAGCTTTCCACATGAAGACCTTGATCTTGGAAGGAGCCAAAATTTCCCAAATCAGAATTTTAATGGGATTTATGGAGGGCTGAGCATCAGCTACCATAAGAGAAGCATGGTTCTGGTCACGATTTGCAAGCCAATACCCAGATCTAACCGAATACTCTCCACTTTTGTTGTGACACCAAACCCTATAATCCGGCTCAGAAACCAGAGGCTTTGACTTGCAAATGATCTCAATATCTGCTGGAAAAAAAGAGCTCATCAAGGGTCTCCATGTCCCAAGATTTTGAGATAGGGTTAATCAGCTCATTAACCATCAAATCCAAATTAATCAAAATGTTTTTCATAAGAGGGGCTCTCATTCTTCCATCAAGAAGCCACTGACCCGTCCAAACACTAGTAGACCTACCATCACCAATGCACAGCCTGAGCCCTTTTTCCAGGAGCAGCTTACCATGGAGAATGCTCCTCCAAGCAAAGGAGGGTCTGCTGCCCGTGATCGCTTGAAGAAAGCCTGAATCTGGAAAATATCTGCTCTTGAAGAAAAGAGAAAACAGATAGGTAGAATTGTTTAGTAGTCTCCAGGCCTGCTTGGCTAAAAGTGCTTGATTGAAGACCTCAATGTCTTTAAACCCAAAACCACCCAAATCTTTGGGAAGACACATCCTGTCCCAGGCCACCCAATGGATCTTTTTGTTGTTTTCCATTGTATCCCACCAAAATGAGGAGATAACACTAGACAAAGCTGTGCAAGTAGACTTAGGTAGCTTAAAACAGGACATGGCGTAAACAGGCATGGACATTGCCACAGATTTGATCAAAATCTCTTTGCCACCCTGTGACAGTGTCCTAGCAAACCATCCCGACAGCTTGTTTTTCAGTCTTTCGTTGATATACTCAAGCATGTCTTTTTTTGAGCCACTGAAACACTCGGGGAGACCCAAATAAGTGCCTGCACCACCTTCATTATTGATCAACAGCTTGTCCTTAATCAGCACTTTAATGGAGTTATCAACTTTATCCCCAAAGGTGATACTAGATTTATCTTTGTTGATGATCTGACCCGTAGCTCTTCCATAAATCTCAAGAATCTCCTGTATAGCAGCACACTGAGAAACTTCTGCTTTGCAGACAAACAAGGTGTCATCAGCGAATAAGAGGTGATGGATAGATGGACCATGGGGGGAGAACTGCAGCCCATTTATTTTTCCATCCATTTCAGCTTTGTTCAACAAATGGGACAAACCTTCGGTGCACAAGACAAAGAGAAAAGGAGAAAGAGGATCTCCCTGACGCAAACCTCTTTGTGGCATTACCATTCCAAAAGCTTGACCATTAATCAAAATAGAATAAGAGACAGTGGTGACACAAACCATTACCAAATCAATCCAAGTAGTATGAAACCCTAGAGCAGATAACAAAGCCCTCAAATAACTCCATTAATTTGCTTTTGACATATCAGTCTTGATTGCCATGAAGTCTTTAGCAGTGTTGGCATGGGTTCTCAAACTATGAACAACTTCATGTGCAATTAAGATGTTGTCTGAGATAAGTCTTTCCTCCACAAAAGCGGATTGATTAGGAGAAATGATAACAGACAGCAGGGGCTTGAGTCTTGAGACCGGAATCTTTGATATGACCTTGTACATCACAGAGCATAAGCTAATCGGTCTCAAATCTACCATAGTCGAAGCATTCACTTTCTTAGGGATTAGACACAACTGAGTAAGATTTCATTCATTCTGGAAGACACCATGCTTGAAAAAACCAATGACTTCTTCAGTAATCTGACCACCCACGATGTCCCAATATTGCTGAAAAAAACAGCCAGTCATGCCATCAGCCCCAGGGGCACTATGGAGAAAACTGCAGCTTTTACTTCCTCTTTGGTGACCTCAGCCAGCAGGGAGTCATTCATCTCAGAAGTAACCCGCGGAACAAAGTCTTGGAAAAACTGCAGGTCAGACTCTGCAGGATAAGAAGAGGAGAACAATTTTTGAAAATAATCTGCAGCCACATTCCCCTTAGACACCTCAGAACAGTGAGAAGCACCCTGATCATCGATAAGTTTGTCTAAGCCATTCCTGTTTCTTTCCGCCTTGACAGATGCATGAAAATACTTGGTATTTTTGTCTCCCGAATGCATCCATTTCTGACGAGATTTTTGAGACCAGAAACTCTCCTCCTCTCTGTGGGCTAAAACCATGTCTCTCTTAAGCGTCGCCATCCTGGAAAAGGAAGGAAACACAGCAGCATGTTCAGACTCAATCTCCTCTTGAATCTTGTTGATCTTTGTCTGAGCATTGGTAACATTCTCTCTTTTCCATTTACTGAGGGATCTACGGCATCTTCTCAGCCTCTCAAAGACCGATTGACCAAAAACTGAAGAGGAGGCCTGCCAAGCATTTAAAACCGATTCTCTGACCAAAGGCTTGTGCAACATCCTCTTGTCAAATCTGAAAGAGCCCCTGTAAGCTTCTTGAGATGACACCAACTTAACCAAAACAGGTCTATGGTCAGACCCTTTTTTTTCAAGGAAAGCTTGATTTGAGACTGGAAATGATCTAAACCAAGATTTATTTCCAAAACATCGGTCCAGCTTGCATTGAATCCATAAATCCATTCTTCTACCACTCCAGGTGAAGCTATTACCAGTGCTTGAGAGCTCTAACATCTCACAACCTTTAAGCATGTTCCCAAAGTCAGCAAAGGATGATTCACTTCGTCTTGGTCCACCCAGTTTCTCTCCATTGTGCAAAATTTCATTAAAATCCCCTACCATGCACCAGCAATCCTTCCTTGGAATACCAATCCGGAGGAGCTTTTCCCAAACTTGGTATCTCAGACTGCTGTTAGGATTGCCATAGACACAAGACATGAAAAAACTTGAGACTCCCATATTTACATGAAGGTCCAACAGATTTTTATCTACAGACAAAAACTTAATCTCGACTCCCTTCTTCCATAACAAAGCCAAGCCTCCACATCTACCCACCGGGTCCACTGTGAAGACTCTGTCATAACCCAACCAGACCTGGATATCTACAAGCACATTCCGTATGTTCATCGTCTCCATCAAGAACAAAATCTCCGGGAAATGTTTCTTACGCATCTCCAGGAGACGCTGAACCGTCAAGTCTTGAGGCCGCCCCAATCCTTGACAGTTCCAGCTCATAATGCTCATTAGATATTGGACGGTCCCTCATTTGGGACCACCTCAGTTTTTTTGCGTCTCGCGACTTTTTGACTCTCTCCATTACCTTCAACCATTATTCCTTTCCTCTTATCCAAGACTCCTTCTTGTAACCCAGCCTTTTTTGGTATCAAGACCAAATCTCCAGAAGGGCCAGCTGGTTTTTGTTTTCTCTTGCTGATATAAGGACGTCTTCTGCCTCGACTCTTTCTCGGCTTTGTTCCGGAAGGGCTAGCCTCAGAGAAGCCAGCCACATAAGCCGTTGAACATGGCAGCGAGAAGGAGGAGTTTTGAGAGTAATCCACTAGAGCCATACCTTCAAAACTAGCTGATGCGTGACCAAGCTTAAGAATCAAACTTTCAGAAACAGAATCTTCAATTCCTTTAAGTGGCTGACTCCTTGAGAGAGGAGGAATGATTCTGGAGGAGGCCTCAGAAGATTCATAATCAAAAACAAGACCTTTCCCACGGCCTAAATCATTAGAGATGATAGGAGGAGGTTTCATCCTAAGAACCGTCTTTTGGGTAAAGGGATCATTTTCTGCATCAGCCACCGATCTCTTCACTTTTTCTTCTCTAAGACTTCTTTCTTCCCCTGTAGCAATCTTGAGATATTGCCTCATACCATCTAAGACATCATTAGCAATCCTTGGTCTTCCCAAAACTGGATGGATGCCCACTTGTTCTTCTTTGAGGACCCCAAACAGCGGATCACCTTCTTTTAAAACCAGATGAGCTTTTAGTTTTTCTACTTGTCTTCCCAACTTTCGCTCGATGGCTTGATCTTGTATTTGTTTTAACAGCAATGGACAATCTTCTTTTCCATGAGTAAGGCGCTGACAACTGTAGCATCTCTTCTGAACCTTTTCATAGAAATAGTAGACTGTCGTCGAAAAGCCCCCCAGGTAGGTTAATCACTTTAGACTTCTTTAGGGGTTTAGACACATCGAACTTGATCAGGACACGGACGAACTCTTTGTTTTGTGGTTTGTTTGGGTCAAAAACCACAGCAATCACTTGCCCCACAAGGTCTCCTAGTAGAGTGATAGCTTGTTCTGTGTAGTAATTCACAGGAATGTTCCTTATCTGCACCCACAGCTCAATAAATTGCAGAGAATCAGGAGGAGGATAGAGAGACCAACGCTCCATCACCAGCCCCCACTCGCTGTACGTTTGAAACCCTTTTTCAAGGACTTCAATCAAATCATGCTCAGAATTGAAAATGAATTGGAATCTCTCATTAGAAAGAGCCACCCCACGAACCCTTCCTATCTTCTGCCACTTTCTTGGCATGTTAAACACCAAACTCGACATGCTTTGACTTTGCGGATTAAGCAGTCTTCCAATCAAACTCAGGACATTCTTTTCACACGAGCTAAACTGAGGCAAATCCGGCATTTCGAATGGAACATCCTCATCTTCCAAAGACATGGCCATCAAGGCCTTGTCCATTGCTGCCGACATCTTCTTCTGCAGAGACCGAACCGAAACAAGGAGAAAAGCTCCACAGACCAAAGCCGATTCAACCAAGGAGGAGCAGAGCCAAAGCGAAGGAGGCTTAGCAGAGCAAACGCTAGAAAATCAGGGAAACCAAGCAAAAGCGGGACCGAACTGAAGAACGACGAAGAGAGGCAAGAACAAACCCTAGCCGTCAAGAAGAATTCAGCGAAATATGATAACCAAAAGTGATAAAACGGTGAGTTTAGCCTAAAGGGAGAAAGTTTCTCCTGTCCAAAGCTCTATTTTCTATAGAAAGAGATACTCTATCAGAAAAGAGGGTCCTAAGCCCAAAAGAGGGATTTCTTGATTTCCGTTTGATCGAGTATATGAAGTAGTAGATCAGTTCTTAATCAAATAGACGGATTTACAATTAAAAAAATTAAAGGTGGTTCTTCACATTTTACCTAAAAAAAAAAAAATTAAAGGTAGTATTTTATATACATCCATTATGTTAAGCTTTTGCTCAATTATTTAAAGGTTGTAATCATAGATGATTGTTTTTTAATCCGTCAAGTAATGATGTAATCCTCTTAGTACTATTCTTTTGGATAAACTATAGACTAACTATTATTCCCACTTGAATAACATACGTCATTTCTCGGTACACATACCATATATGATCAAACTATCGTCCTAGTCTCCTTGATCATGAATATAAATATAAATCCAAATCCTTAAGAGAGTGACAAAAATTAATTTTGAAAATATTGGAACGTAAAATATATTAATGATGTTTTGAGTTTTACACACAAATTAAAAAAAAAAATAACTTTTTTAGTTTTTAATGTTTTTTAATTAAATAATGTTAATTTTATTTCTTTCATTTCTTTAAAAGTCACAAACAAAAGTAATAATGATATTTTTACAGAACATCAAATAACTAGGAACAGATGGAGTATGTAATTTCTATGTTTTAAAATAAGTTGGACATTAATTGTTAGTGTTGGATAACTGCATAACTCGACTCGTTCATTATTAAGTTTGTCATCATCTCATGAGGTCCAAACAGATTCACATATTTAGCTTTTGAATGGTCAACATGATCAATTTGTGAGATTTTATTCTCAAACTAATAATGACCTGAATGTCATGGCACATTAAGAGGGGAAACGAAGTTATGAATTGGAGATCGTAGGTTACTATGAGAACTGAGAAGATATCTTCTCCTTGCCACAAAAAAAAAAACTATAAAACTTTTGATTTACTATTATATTGCACTCTTCCAAGATCATCAATAAACAAACACTTTTACACATCGTTCTTTCATTTTCTTTGTCCAATTTGATTATATGTCATTTATGTCCCCCAGTTTCATCTAGTATTAAGTATTAACCCAACCCACAAGGCCACAATGGTGATTCTCACATCCACATTGGTCTTAATCATTAAAACAGAAAATTAATTTAATGAAACCATTAAATAAAACGTTTCCTTTCTTAAAAAAACTCTCTAAATGAGCATCTTTGACTTGATTTCAAAATATGTTCGTTGACCGTTGTTAGTCGACTACAATGTCTTATTCTTCTCCAATCACCAAAATTAATGAAACTGAGCTGGAAAAGACCATTGTGCGATTCGACGATTGTTTTCGTTAAAACGTAGGCGACTTGAAGTGAGGTATGTCTCTTAGTTTTCTTTCCTTATTTCTTGATTTTGGATTTAACAATTGAAGGGACAACAAAAGTTTATCGGATTGCAAGTTGAAACCAAGAATGAAACTCAAATGAGAAGTGTGAACGCAAAAGTGAAAGTAATTTTACTGCATTATTTTTTCGGCCGACTTCGTTATCTATTTTCTACAAGTAATCCTATTACTGGTGCATTTTTGCAAGTTTTGATACTATATCATTTTTTTTTGCAACGAGAACACATCATTTTTCTTTCATGTCATGATAGTCTTCCTTCTTCTTGTATTGTTATGTGGATTTTCACTCGATCGTGTATGTTACCCTTTTTGAGTACTTTAGCTCATTCTCAGCTTCAATATATGTAACCCTCTTCCATTTCTCTTCATCTGTGAGCCTCTTTCTTTCACATCTAAATAATTTCCATCAATACCAACACCAACCAAAGCATTTGCTTCACCTAACTTAGACTCACAATTACACTTCATCACCATATGTTCTTGTTGTAAATACAATCATGTAATGAATTAAAGTTCAAAGTCATTTCAATCTATCAATTAGAAACAATAAATATACATTTGATAAATAAATATTTAAGACCCTACAAAATGAAGCAACTTAAGAAACAATGAAACATAAGACGAGACCCATATTTAACACTAAAGAGTTACCCGTATTGATATGTGATGTGGAAGATAACTTCTTTCCCAGAAAAGCCAAAACATGAAATGAAAATTTATGTATGAAAGTAAGCATAAAAGTATTCAACACATGCTTCATAAGAGACAACCAAAAAATGGCATACCCCAAGCTATAGATTGCTAATCAGTGATCAAGCTATCCTAAGAGTCTAATCCTAATAACTGTTAGAAACCGAAACCAAACCAAAACCAAAAGAAATTACACGGTTTTAGTTTTTATAAAACAAACATAACATAGAAGGATAGCAAATAAGCAAATTGTTTATCCAAACATAAACCGAATATCAAATCGTCTCTCCAAATTCTCGATATCAAACTTAATTAACATACATTTCTAAACTGGTGATTCCAAACTACAACCAAACCGATATACAAATGGATCTTTATGATTTGAATATTTAGAATAAAACTCACAAAAATAGATATCAAAAAATCCAATATCAAAACCAAATTTATATATTTTTTATTGCATGCAAAAGACGGATGAATCACCCAATAATTAATAAGTAATGTGAATGGTAAAATATGATTAGAACAAACGTAGTGAAAATACATTGTTAATTTGATTTATATAGTTTGGGATACATCCGCTCCTATAATTTGATCAAATGATATGACGTCTAGTGTGGCAAACTCTTGAGGAGTTTGTGTCTTTCCGTTAAGGTCCAAGCGAGTCTATATGTGAAGCCATTTAGGGGTGTAGACATGCTGTTATGGGCTACCAAATACAGAAAGACCTAAATAGTCAGACGAGTGCGTCGCATTAGACAAACCGATAGATCTGAATCCGACCCAAAATTATGGTCTGATTTAGTTTAGTTTAATAATTTTTTGTTTTAAACCAAATTTTTCTCTTATACATACCATTTTGATATACACTTTAGTCTTTAACTATCTATTTCAATTTTATTTTAATTTTATATATTTGAATTCTAATAAGATAGATTCCCATATAAACCGAAACGGAAACCAAATTCAAAGCAAATTACAAGGTCGAAATACGAAACTAACGAACATGCCACGAGAGCAAATTTTTAAAATGCAAGGATTAAATATGTAAATAATAAACTCTAACCAGAGTAAGCTATCCGAACACGAGCCGTGCGATTGGAATGGCTCGTAGGCTAGTAGCTACTCGCCTAAACAGACACCATTGGAGGTGAATTACGAAATAGGCCCTGCACTTAGACACGTGGCAGTCTACGATTAGTGATTAGATCGAAGTCAATGGAACTACACTAGGCTATAATGGTCAGATAGATTTCTTTTTTTTTTTTCTGAATTGGGCTTTTACAGGAATGGATAATAAAAAAGAGATGCTCGATCTCCCCAAATTAGAGTAAACCCTAATTGTTTCTGTAGCTTTCTCTCTCTCTCTCTCTCGCGAAGAAGAAGAAGAAGGAGATCAAGGAACTCGAAGTGTGAGTGTGTTTGCCTTCTCTTGACTTTTAGTTTTTTTCTCTCTTTGGCTGTGATTTCGTCGGCGAAGAGAGATATAGATCGGATATGGCGGCTGATAATACGGGTGCGAAATCGAGCTCCGCTGCGGATTCTTACGTTGGGAGCTTGATTAGTTTGACGTCTAAGAGCGAGATCAGATACGAAGGGATCCTTTACAATATTAATACAGATGAATCCAGTATCGGACTTCAAAACGGTACGCTTCCACTTCCGTTTGTGGATAATTTAGATTTGTAGTGTTATTTCTTTCTGATTTGGTCGAAACTCATGGTTTCTTTTGTTAATTCTTGTGAATTTTTTCTCTAATATTGAACTGTTTAGCTCGATTTGAAAGATATATATATTGTTTTAGTGCTTGGAATTCATTAAAATTAACTGTTCATGTCTATTGCTTGACTCATCATATTGTAATTGATGTCTTGAAACTATTTTTTGAGCATAAAAAGATCAGTCTTAGTGGTCGATGGGGTAGATTTTTGTGAGATTGATATGTTCTGATCCCTGGAATTTCTTGTGTGTAGTTCGATCATTTGGAACTGAAGGAAGGAAAAAAGATGGTCCGCAAGTTCCTCCTAGTGACAAAGTTTATGAGTACATATTGTTCCGTGGAACTGATATCAAGGTACCCAGCAGGATTATACTAATGTAATCAGTGTCGTCACCCTGCCCATTTTGGACTCTAATTGTTCTTGTTGTTGGCAGGATTTGCAAGTCAAAGCTTCTCCACCAGTCCAGCCTCCTCCACCTACTATAAATAATGACCCTGCTATAATTCAGGTGATTGTTAGAAAAGTTGTAGGATAATATTGTCTGTGATTTAGAGTCAGTTGATGTATCCTCATCCTCCACTTTTTTTGTTTGTTTTGCAGTCCCACTACCCTAGCCCGATGCCAACATCTGGTAGCTTGCCTTCTACTGCGAGCGGGTCACTGCCTGACATTAGTTCTCATAATGGACAACCTGGGATGGGATTTCAAAACGCGATGCCTTTGTATCAGCCTGGTGGAAATCTTGGTTCGTGGGGAGCTTCACCACAACCACCAATGTATTGGCAAGGTTTTTACACCCCACCTCCCAATGGCCTTCCCCAATTGCATCAACAGTCTCTGATTCGACCCCCTCATGGGCTGCCAATGCCCAATTCTCTTCAGCAACCCATGCAATATCCTAACTTTAATACCCCTCCACCTACTGGTTCATCAAATTTGCAGGGTTCAAGCTTGCCAGAAGCACCCTCTTCATTGTTTCCTTTTAGTACTAGCTCTCAAATCCTAGCACCTAGTTCATTGCCTTTCCCTGGTCTACCACCTGTGACGTTGTCGTCTAGCCTGCAATCTACACTGCAATCAGCACCATCTCCTTCACTAGCTTCAGAGATGGCACCTCCTTTGCTGTCAAACAAAGCTCCTATTACTGCGCCTCCTACCCTACCTCAGGATACTAATTTGCTTCCCTTTTCTCTATCTACTACGAGAGCCACAGAAGCAAGTGCTGCCATTTCACTGTCTAACAAGCCTAGTGTAGTTACTGGTCCAATTTCTCTGCCGCAGACAACACCATTGACATCTGCTCCTGTTGCGGGAGTTTCTAGTTCCATTAGCCAAGATAAGCCAAAACCTTTGTTGGTTACTCCTGGCCAACTGCTCCAGTCTGGATCTTCTGCAGTCTCTTTGTCCCCACCCTCTACAAATGCGGATAAAGATGTCGAGGTAGTTCAAGTATCATCATCAGCTGGGTTGGAACAATCTGTTCCAGTTACATCTGAAGCTCAACCTCCAATACTGCCATTGCCTTCCTCTGCAAGGCCTACTCAGAAGGTTTTTAACTAACATAAATTGCCAAATCCTCCAACGATTTTAGTACCTCTCTTATTGATATAACAAAGAACCTTGAATTCTAGATTAAGAGTTTTTGAGGACTAGTGAAATGATCTTGCATTTGCTGATGTCTAAATTAGTCGTTTTAGTCTTCCATGCTATGCCTCTTTTTTTTGTCAAAGATGCATGAAAATCTCTCTGGGTTTCTTAGTGTATAAGAGTTTTTCTTTGCATGTCTGCCTATAACTCTTCATGGTGATAATAAATTGAATTCATTTACTGATTTTTTTTCTCAGCCAAACGGGCATTCTTTCCCAAATCATAATGGTTACAGGGGACGTGGAAGAGGAAGAGGAAGAGGAGCAGGGGTACTATTCTTCTCACTCATTTGTAGAATGTGACGAGGCATTTATTTGTTTATACCAAGGAAAAGATCTACTAGTTTAAAAATAGCTCATGAACTAAGCCATGAATGCTAATAATTCTTCTTGTTGGCAGAGATCACACCAGGTAATGAAGTTCACTGAAGATTTTGATTTCACAGCAATGAACGAAAAGTTCAATAAGGATGAAGTATGGGGTCATCTTGGGAAGAGTACCACATTAGATGGTGATGAAGATGATGATTCCCCGATTGTAGATGAGGCTGAGCTTCCTAAGATCGAGGTCAAAGTAAGTGAAGTAGACTTATAATCATGTAAAGCCACCACCATATTCTCCCTCTCTGGTCTCATACACATTGTTTATTGATGTAGCCTGTTTACAACAAAGATGACTTTTTCGATAGCCTCTCATCAAACACCATTGACCGAGAGTCCCAAAATGCAAGGCCTAGGTTCTCAGAGCAACGGAAACTAGATACTGAGGTAATATATATATATTTCCACTCTCTGAATAGCAGACTGTGCTTATATTGTCCCCTCTCGTTACTGGAGATGCTCAATTTCCTAGAATCTTAAGAGAAACCTGTTGACTAACAAAAGGTATTGCTTTGATTTCAGACATTTGGTGAGTTCTCTAGATTCAGAGGAGGTCGAGGAGGGCGTGGTGGTTATGGTCGAAACGGTTATTCACGTGGCGGTTATGGCGGGCGTGGGTATGGCGGTTATGGTGGCCGAGGCGGTGGTGGCTATGGGTATGGTGGACGTGGCCAGGGGAGAGGCGTATCAAATCGTCCTTCCTAAAACGTTCTGCTCTAAAAACTCAAAATCCAATGGGAGCTCATGCTTTGAGTGCTTTTGGTATGTGGCAATAAAACAAAAACCGAGTCTCATGTAATGTTTTCTGTTATAGAACCCCCCTTGTGTGGTTTTCGAGTGTATCAATTTGATTTCGGATCCTTGTTTTTAAGACATGGTAATAGCGTCGTTCTTCTTATATTCAGTGTTATTTTCAACTTTTGTAGACTTTGGTGAAATGCTTTTTTTTTTTTAAATTTCAATACTCAATAGCTTGTAGCTGTTCAATGGTCAGTAATTGTAAAGTCAATATTTTGACTTTGAACCCACTACCAGCAGCCTTAAATCAAATGGGCCTTATTAAGAGATAGAGAGTTCTTTATATACATACATAAATGTCCTCTTTTGTTTCTCAAGACATCATTTTGTCGGCAACTCTGAGTGTACTCTACTGTAGTACTTAACTTTGAAGAGAGATAATAGAATGGGAAGTGTGGATTCTTCAAGACTACCACTTGTCTTCTTTGCGAGACTGTCCGGTTTAGTAGTCGCAGTTTCGGTTCTGTACTGGGCTCTCTTCCTCCCTAATCAAGGACTCAGCTACTCTGTAACTATCACACTCTCTTCCTCGTTGTTTTCAATTGGATCTCTCTCTAATAAAGTTTTCTACCTTTGTAGACTCTTCATCCTCTGCTGATGGTGATTGGCTTCATTCTTGTAAGTGGAGAAGGTACTGATAATCCCTCTTCATGCCCCTTTTGAAGATTTCCTCTCTCCTTCTTGAATATTTCATCAAGAATTTGGGGTTTTGATCTGCAGCGATTCTGATACACAGATGGTTGCCTGGTTCAAGGAAAACGAAGAAAGCTGTTCATTTATGGCTACAAGGAGTGGCATTGGCTTCTGCTGTGTTTGGAATTTGGACAAAGTTCCATTACCAACGTGGAGTTTTCGCCAATTTCTACAGTCTCCATTCTTGGATGGGTTTACTCTCTGTTTCTCTCTTCGCTGCCCAGGTTCGTCTTTTTCCTATTTCCACCAACCAATATTATTTTTATTACCATATTATAGTATTAAGCCTCTGAGATAAACTTTTAATGCATCATCGAAAAAGAACTAGATTCTTTCCAAGATTTAAATTATTTCAAAAGGTCGGATTACACGTTACTGTCATTATATTTTCTCTCTCTCTTTTGAAAGTGTTTGCCATCAATAATGCAAAGAATGACAAAGGAAGAAACTGTATAACCCACTTGGGATTAGTTTCTAATTTGTTTACGGAAGCTTAAGCTGACAAGATTCCCCTAAACGATTATAAAAACGAATTATTAATTCGACCCACTTATTACTGTCACTTCAACCTCTGCTCTATGTCCTAAATATTTTATTGGGGGTTGTCATAGTTTTGACGATTGATAGTAATGGCGTTGTGTTGCAGTGGGTTACTGGGTTCATGAGTTTCTGGCATAGAGGAGAAGTACGGACAACAAGAACCACGTTTCTTCCGTGGCATGTATTCATCGGACTCTATACCTATGGTTTAGCCATTGCCACCGCTGAGACCGGACTGCTTGAGAAACTGACGTTCCTTCAGACCAAGAGGAATGTCCCCAGACGCGGTTCTGAATCAATGACTGTTAATGGTTTAGGGCTCGGCTTGGCTCTACTCTGTGGTATCGTTATAAGTGCTGCTGTTTTGCCAAAGTATCAGAGCCATTCTGGTAATGAGAAACTCGTTTATTCATCTCAAGATCGTCCCAAATGTTTGTCTTCTTGAGTTTTTAATTTTCATTCTTTTTAGTTTGTATTGGTTTTGGGGACAAACTACACATCTCTGGTGTACAAAAAGAACAAATTAGTTCTTCCAAAATGTATTACCGCATTGTGATGATGAGACTTCTGTCCAGAAACTTTGCTCCACCAACTTTTCCTTGAATCTGAGGAGGTAAATGTATCACACGTCTTTGGTCCCCGGCTTCTATTAAGAGCTCAGAACCTCCTCTGTACTGCAGATTCATTATGAAAACCAAAAATCATTCGCAGTTCTTAATTGCATATGAACAGAAGATCTTTCCGAGCAATCACATTATGCAATCATGGATGAGATAGAAGAAATGGGAGCTTTACAAGAACTGACGAGTCTTGAGGGAGATGAGAAGTTTTTTTACCTGATACAGTTTGATTTCCGATTTTTCAAACCCCGGCATGAAAAGAGTCACCAATTTCTTTGCTGAATCAAACATGACTGTTTGTGTCAAGCTGGTTCCATGGCTAGCAGTTTCAGAAAGAAGTTCCCGGATACTTGAATTCGCTTGGTCCCGCAGGATTTTGTCCCAATCCAGACCAGTTATAGTAAATGGAACTGATGCAGATGCAAAGGGCAGCGGCACAAAATCTTCTTCTGGGATTTTGCTTGTCAGATGAGAAGAAGAAATAGCAAACACCCCAGAAGCATGAGATCCTGCTTGTACTGTACATCCCCAATACCGTAATGCGGCTTTAACAGAGATAGGATTATTTGGGTCCATTACAAGAAAACTCCTGAATCTCTCTGGATCTCTCCAAGCAGAAGCGCCGTTCTACAGTTTGCAAAAGTCCATATGTAATTTCGTGGAGCTAAATTAGTTGAAGACACTGAGTTATGGGATAAACAGCTACCTCCAAGAAACGTTCCAAAGTATCCCACATGGCAGGACTTGTCATACCATCGAAAGGCGACTTATTGCCGCTTATGTTCATTGACTCATCAACAAATCTCATAATGGAAGGACTTGTTAGCCTCCCCAAATCTGTCTTCTCGGCCAAACTTCTCAGATATTTCACATACAATCTGGAAAAAACATACTTTCTAAGAGTTGCAAAAAGGGAAAGAAGCACCAGAAAAAAAACAGAAAGAAAAGCACAACATAATGAGATAGACCTTGTTTTACTGCTTAGACCTATCATCCGAAGCGTTTCCTCAGTGCTAACGCCATCGTAAATGATAACGTTAAAAGGTTCCCCCTTGTGGTTCTTTCGGGTTGCTTGCCTAAAGAAACCAGCAAGCCTCTCAAGTTCAAGCATTGAGAAGATGGAATCCATACCTGGAAGCACTCCTAGCTCTTCTCCAACCACCTACTACACAGCAACAGCCAAAATAAACGAGAACTTTAAATCCAAAATATACTTTTTTAAAAATCGAAATTGACAGATATGAAGTTGTGTCACATACCTACCCCTTCAAGAACCCCTTGGGTCATATTAAGTCGAGCATCTGCTTGCTTCAGTTGTTTAAGAGGTTCTAGAAGCATCTGCAGTGTTTCCAGAAACCATTGTTAAGTAAGTTCAAACCTTGAACCAGACTTAAAGTATACAAAGATCCAAAACCAAAAAAAAAAGGGGCATACTTTTGTGGTTTCTAGCCTAATAACCGAGAGATTGTCGTTGATCAAGGTAGGAGAAGTCCCAATCTTGCTTCCAAGGAGGAAATCAGCAGAAGGGTCTTGATTATGTACCACTAAACATGTACTGAGCCCAGCCAATGCGTAATGCTATGTGCATAGCCATTTTTTAAAGACAAATAATTAGCAACAACACATTCAATCTCTATAGACAGCAAAAGAATCAATCTAAGCAGAGATGAGATCAATACAACACTCAGTTCTAAACATTATAGGATTCAGAATTCAATGCCGAGGAAAATTCAGGACTTGAGTAAAGATTGATGAATGCAACGAGAAAGAAATCAGAAAAATGAGTTTTTTATTTGTGTTACCTGAGCGGCGAAAACAGCGGCGGTGGTCTTGCCGGAGCCCCCTTTGCCGAGAAATGTGACGAATTTGGTGGGTTTCTGAGAAGAATCAGCGACGGTATCGTTATCATCTCTAGAAGATGTTGCCACCACAGAAGCTGCTCGACGCTTCCTGGAGAGTGAAGGTGCTTCCGTACGAAGGATGGGAAGGAGATTCAGAGTTAGGCTTGAGCATGAAGAAGCGACCAAAGCCACCATTTTTTTTGTTTTGGGTGTAAAATTCAAAAGATCAGATTGGCCGGAGCTCCACTAGAGCCGCTTGTGATAAAAGGAGTGATCGGAGCTAACACAATTCACGTTTGCGTTCTACTCACCGAATTAATTTTAAACGCCCTTCGCATTTTTTCACGGACAAATTAAAAGTCTTCATTAAAATTAAGTACAAAACCGACATTGACCACAGAAAAAAAAGAATTAGCCGGTGAACCAATTAAATGTTACAAATCCGCGACCGCGTTGGAAAATACGGCCTCGTTTTGCTGAGGTAGAAGAAGAAGATTCGTTACCTGGGATTACAAGTCTTTCACCAAGAGTTTTGCGATTGAATACCAGAGACAAGGAGGAGGAGGAGGAGGAGATTAGGAAGATCGATTTGATCAATCTCGATTGAACAAGATGGTTCGTTTTATTGTTTCTAAGTTCATCTTTCTATTCAATTACTTGTCCTATTTGTCAATCGCTTGATTTATCTTCTGCTCCTTGAGGTGGTAAATTGGGGATAAACCATGTTTGTTTGTTGTTGTAATGGATCCCCGAAGCCCTAAAAGTATTTTTGATTGCGTTCAGTATGAATCTCTTTGGAGATTTATGGTTTTCGATGCTAGGATTTGGTTCTAGGGTTTGTTTTAGAATGATTTCTTCGGATTAATTTGATCTTTCGTGATTGTCTCACTCGATTATCTTATGGTTCGTTGGTAATTTGAAAATTTCTGTTGATGTCTTGATTCGTTTTGATAATTGCGATGTTTTAGCTAGTTATCGAAATTTTCTCTATGGTTTTGCATTTGTTAACACTTTTCAATTTGTTCCCTTTTTATTACAGTCGACTCTGTCAGCTGCGAGGGCAGATAACTTTTACTATCCCCCAGAATGGACTCCGGATCAGGGTTCCTTGAACAAGTTTCAAGGACAGCATCCTCTGAGAGAGAGGGCAAAGAAAATTGGCGAGGGAATTTTGGTCATAAGGTAAAATATATATAATCATATACTATATTAGCTCATTCTAGTGACTGCCTAGTTCCCAAGTTGTAACATCGTGAGGGAGATGCTACTTTTGGTTGGATTCACACTAGTTGTTGTTCATTAGATTGCTACTGTGATACATGAATAGAGAGATGAGGCTAAACCTAAGTATAACATGAAAGAACCTATTTTGATGATCAAATGTAACTTAAGTGTGTATATGGCTTGACTTTCTGTCAGCGTGTTGGTATGTCTCCATGTTAAAGTCTATCCCTGGTGTACATTTTGTTGATCGATCAGAAGCTTTGTTTTTGTTACTCTCTTTTAGTTTAATTTTCATATGTGCTTTTATTTGTTCAGGTTCGAGATGCCCTATAATATATGGTGTGGTGGCTGCAATTCTATGATCGCCAAGGGTGTTCGATTTAATGCAGAAAAGAAGCAAGTTGGGAACTATTATTCTACAAAGGTACTATTGAGAGTCTCTCCTTTCTCTATGATCACTAAAATATGACATCTTCAATTTCTGTTTCTGCTCACAAATACATGTTCACTGCATTCTTTATCCTCTTTGCTATGGAACTGTGGCTGAGGATTTATATCTTATCATGGTCAGATATGGAGCTTTGCAATGAAATCACCATGCTGTAAACATGAGATAGTCATTCAGACAGATCCTCAGAACTGCGAGTATGTAATCACCAGTGGTGCCCAGAAGAAGGTTGAGGAATATGAAGCAGAAGATGCAGAAACAATGGAGCTCACTGCTGAGCAAGGTTGGTATCTACCTTCTTCTACGAGTTTGCTCTTAGAAGCTCTATAGATCTCTCAATAGCTGTTTGTATTTTTACTCTTGTTATTTCTTCTGCCCGACCATTCTTGACATGCTTTGGGATAAACTTTTGCAGAGAAGGGAAAGCTTGCAGACCCCTTTTATCGTCTAGAGCACCAGGAAGTAGATTTACAGAAGAAGAAAGCAGCAGAACCGCTTTTGGTCCGGCTCCAGCGAGTCTCAGATGCAAGACATGCTGATGATTACTCCCTAAACAAAGCTCTGCGTGCACAACTTAGGGTTAGTTCCAAGTTTGCAAATTTTTCTCTGCTTGCAGTCCGATTTTCGACTCCTTCTTCTAACTTTGTTCTCATTTGCCAGGGGCACAGAAAACGTGTAGCAGAAGAAGAGGCTGCTTCAAGGAAGCTAGGCTTGGGGATAAGACTTCTTCCAAAAAGTGAAGAAGATATTAAAGCTGCCTCAAACGTGAAATTCAAGACCAAGTTTGATAAGAATCGAAAGGACAAACGAGCATTGATCCATGCATCTTCCATTTTTCCCGAGTCGTCTTACTCGATGTCATCATCGAGCAAGAAAAGAATGGAGCTGGAAGCAAAAAGAAGGAAAATAAGTGCAGCATCGGCATCAAATCTGTTGAGAGGAGGATTCAAAGCTTCAGCTTTATCTACAAACCCATCAGCAAGCAAGTCCAAGGTTTCATCAGTTTCTGTAAGGAAACTGTAGTTGTAGCAAATGTACTAGAATCGTTTGAGAAGATGTTTGTTTATCAGTGAAGATGTTTGTTTATCAGTGAAGATGTTTCGACGTCTGGAAAAACAAAGAAACTTGACCCTGGCTTTTGGTCTTGTTCTTTGTCAGTTGTCTTATAATAATAGTTGCCAGTCACACATACAAGCTCTATTAGGAAATCAAAATATCATAAAAAACCGGTGATAACCACTTACACTTTAAATATTTAAGGTTTTGAACTCTTACAATAAACCATCAAAATAACATTTTGTTAATTTAAACCTTCAAAGTGACATTTGTGATCATGGATTACATAAATTAAGAGAAAAATTGATTCCGTCAACAGAAATATGTTTTTCCGTTATAAATAATGCCGTGGTTTAATAATTAATTTTATTTTAATAAAATTTAAAAATCTTTTAAAATTTTCATGCCAAGAACCTTATTTTATGATCTAGCTGTGTGAGCAATAATTTTCGGCATGAAATGTATGCAAACTTTATTTATCCAAAACAAAAATGTTTTTTTATTTTTGTATAATTTTAAAATATATTATTAATGATAGACAGAAAATTTGATTAAAATTATTTTTTACTAAAATAAAAAAAATAAGTAAAGCAATGTTAGTATTTATAATGAAAAACAAATATTTCTGTTGACGGATTCAATTTATCCGTTAATTTTTGTGGCACCACCGATATCGTCGTAGACTTAAAAAAAATGACATAATCAGAATGGAATGGTTAATGTATTTCGTATGAAAAAAGAGAAAACGAGAATTGATGGTTGTTCACGCGTCCAGTATCATGGACCAAAATCAGAGGCCCAAATAAGACAGGCCCATTGGAAAATCTGAACACTAACGAGTAACGACGAGTTTTAGGTAGCGTTATTATCTTAGGAGGGATCATATTGCTTCTTCACGACGTCACGGCAGGGCTGATTCTTCCCGACTGAGGTACGGATCTACCATTTCTTGTTTATTTCATGAATTTATCTCCAGAACCCTAAATATTCGTCGGGTCGATCGATTTCTTGTTTTTTCCATGGAAATTATTCATGAATTTATCTCCAAAACCCTAAACTGTCGTTGGATCTATCAATGTCTTGTTTTTTTCCATGGAAATTATTCATGAATTTATCTCCAAACCCCTAAATTGTCGTTGGATCGATCGATTTCTTGTTTTTCCCATGGAAAATATTCATGAATTTATCTCCAAAACCCTAAATTATATCCAACCGATTTCTTGTTTTTTTTCCCCAGAATGGAAAATACTCATGAGTTTATCTGTGCCGTAATCAATTTTTTTTTTTCTGGTAGATTTTGATAGTTTGTTGCGGAACCAGTAAATATTGATTTTCTTTTTTAAACGAAGAATCTGATTTGGTTTTTTTTCTGTGTTTTTGTTTGTAGAAAACAAAATGTCTAGGAAGGATGTGCAAAACCTAACACCTCCAGATATGAGAATGAGAAATCTCGTGGAGATGGCGGCACGTTTCGTTTCGAGACACGGGTCGGAGTATGAGAAGAGTATCATGAACATTAAACCCCATGATGAAAGAATCAACTTCAACTTTTTGAAGAGCTCAGAAGATCCTTTACACGGATACTACAAGCAAAAGCTCACTGAATACCAAGATGACACAAATACCGAATTCATTGAGTCACCTGCAACTTCTTCCAGAAGATATCTTATCAAGACGGTGGCACATCTAATTTCTAGAAAGGGGTTGGAGGATGAAAGGGAGATGATGGACTCCTTTATAAACAAACCAGGATCTTTCGGATTTTTGAAGAGCTCACATCGCCATCACGCGTTTTTCCGGAAGATGCTTACCGAATGCCGTTCTAGGAATCAACAAAATGGAGCTAATCAGGGATATGATGCTGCTGCTACTGATGAGAAAGTTCTTGTTAAGCCTCAGGATCAGTTCATTCGTCTGCCTGGTCTCATGGCAATCTGTCTTCCTAAAGGGATGAAGATCAAGGAGTTTAATACTATGAAGCTCACAGCGCAGTTTGCGGCTTGGTATGGTAACCGTTTTTGGCTGAAATTGAGAAAAATACCTGGCTTCGAGTTCACGAATGAAACTGATAGCAACTTCGACTGTTTCTTTCGGTTTCTTCTCGAGTATTCCAAAGTATTTACGCCCCCAAAAGATTTGGGAGAAAAGATGAGGAAGAGTGACGCTTATGCAGCAGCCATTCAGGATGGTTTTTTCCGTCTTCTTCAGTGGGATGTTTTCCAGCCGCTTGAATGGCGGGAGGGAGGGGTGATGTCAATGGTTAATTGGCATGCTTCTCTCGAGAAAGATTTTGCTAACGAGTAGGATGATGAACCTGAGCCAAAGAAACAAAAGTTTGATGAGTTTGCCACCCGGTAATGTTTCCTTCGGGCTCCTAGCTACTAGATATGTCTTCTTTTTTCTTTTTCTTTTTAGCTGAGGTAGAAGAGAAATGATGATAATTCTGCTCTGCACATCAAATAAAGATATTTTGTATTAGAGAAATGTTTTAGCAGTTGATCAAAAATTAATTTTTTTGCTAAATCTTTAATTTTCCCATGACTGTCCAGATGAAGAAAATCATCGAAGTTTCTTTTTACTTTTTCATCAAGATCTCATTATATTAGACATTGGAATATTTACCTTGTACTTTGTAGTTTGGCTGCTTGGGGCTTGGGCTTTGGTTTGGTCATCGTTGTTACTTGTTAGTGCCACAATTAATGGATTTGCCACAAGAATAGTTTGACAGATTTTTTGGTTTGTCTACTAAATTCACTACAAGAAAACTAGATTTTAGCGACTACACTAAAAGTCACTAAATAGTCGCTAAATGGTGGGTTACGACTAAATAGCGACTAATTCATGTAGTCGTAAATCGAGAGTCGCTAAAATAAATAGTCGTAAAAATAGTCGCTAATTAACGACTATTTTACGACTAATATTCGTAGTCGTAAAAGTAGTCGCCAAATTTAATGACTATTTGACGACTATTTTACGACTGTGATCTTATTTATACAAATCAAACAAAATAAAAATAAATTTTTTTTATTCATATATATATATATATTTATAGATTTCGTGAAAAGATTTTTTTTTAATTAATAAATATATTTGTATTAATAAAGAACCCAAACCGGGAATGGTTAAGAGTTACCAAATTGAATCAATTACAAAACCCCGGTTGAACCGGATGCTAAAAACACAAAAAAAAACCCTAATCACACATAACAGTCTTTAGCCGCCGCTTCAGTCTTCAGCCGCCGCCCGTGTCTTCAGCCGGATTTCGTTTGCCGACGAGTCCAGTTGCCGGCTGCAACCTAACCGGTGGAGGGTTAGAACCGGCACTCCACCCGCGGTACAAGCCTTTTGCTCCGCCACCGTCTCCTTAGAACTCTTCCGTCGCCGGATTTATTTTTCTGTCTCCTTAGTACTTTAACGGCGTCTCTCGGCTAAGTAGTGGTGTCGCCGTGGCAGTCATGTGCGTCCGTCGATGTTCGGCCTCGTCATTGACACAGATCTGCGATGAAACCTATTTAATTATCAAACTTCCCCAGATCTATCTCCATATTTGAATAACGATGTGTTGGGAAATCTAGCGATCTGATGAATTCATGAAACATACCTTCTAGAACTCATCGATTAATCTTCTGGGCTTTGCAATTTTTCTTCAACTTGACGAAAAGAAGAAGGAGACAACGAGAGAAGAGAAGAAAAACAGAAAAGAAAAAAGAAGTGATTTGCGTGGAAAGGAAAGACAAGATGAGGAGAGGAGGAAAAAAGAAAGGAAAATAATTAGAGGATTATGTCCATTGGATTGACTCTATCAACGGTTGATGATAAACCAAAGGGAATCCTTGTCATTTAGGATCAACCAATGAGAGGCTTTTCTCTTTTTTTTTTTGATAAATTTTGTTATTGTACTATAGTTTTTATGTTATAATTTAGATGTAGGGGTTTAAGATTTGTAAAGTATTAGATATGATTTAGATTTAAAATCATTTATATTTTTAAATCTGAAAATTTTGATATTTTTAAGTGTTTAATTTCAGTTTTGAATATAAACATATTATGGGACTTTTAAAAAATTAAATCAAACACTTTAAAACAAATTCGCAATTTTCAGATTTATAAATTCAAAACATTATATATATAATAGTTACATCATCCGTTTTTTTTTTGTCGGTTACATTATTCGTTTAGAGGTATATTGTGATTTATAATTTAAAAAGTGAATAAATTTAAACAAAATATTTGTATATAGTTTAAAATGGTTTTATTTTGATTTTGTGGTTTATGATTTAATTTATATGATTAAAAGTTTAAAGATTTAAGGTTTAGAGTTTATTTTAGGGTTCAAATTCTGTTTAAAGAAATTTCAAAACTATTAATTAACATCATATATTTATAACTAAATAGTTTTTGGAAAGATTAATTTATATGTAAATAATAAATAGTTTTACATATTTTTTTATTATTATACAATAATGGTTATATTTTGGTTGAATGGTTTACGATTTAATTTTTATATATATATACATTACAAGAGTTAAAAATTTAAGGTTTAGGGTTTGAAGTATAGGGTTTGGGATTTAGGTTTAAAATTTGGGGTTAAATTTTGATTAAAACAAATAAGATTTTGAAAACTATAATTTTTTTTAAGTATTAGACCTCAGTTTTTGGATATATTATACTAAGTAGATAGTTTTTTGAGTTTAGAGATTTAGAGTTTTGTGTTTTAGGTTTAGAGAAATGGGTGAATTTTGATTGTATAGATATTTATGGCGACTAAATAGCGACTACAAAGCTACCAAATGGCGACTACGCTTTGTAGTCGCATAAAACCGGTATACCAACACCAAAACGGTTAACACGTGTTTATTAGTCACCAAATTAACGACTATTTTGCGTCTATTAGTTTTTGTATGCAATGTAGTCATAAAATAGTCGCTAAATTACGACTAAATTACCGACTACTGTCTTTGGTCGTAAAAAAGCGACTAATAGACGACTAAATATTTGTAGTCGTAAAATAGTCGCCGAATAGTCGCTATGTAGTCGTAAATTTTGGCGACTACTTATGTAGTCGGGAAAACCATGTTTTCTTGTCTTTAAAGCATGAATGTCATAAGAGATTTTGGGATCAATATTCAATGGCAAAAGTATGTGAAAAGCACATGAGGAGATAATGATGATGATGGTAAACACTAGTGTTTTTTTTTTTTTTGCTTCTTTTTTTTTTCTTTCTGATAAATACTAATTTAATTCAGTCTCTAGAAAGTGCACCAAATATTGTCGCATAATAGCATCCAGCCATCCTAATCTCTGTATTATTAAATATAAAAGTATACTTAATTAAATAATTAGACCCATCGAAGTTATCATCACAACCGTTGATCTACACGAAAAGAGTGCTACGATGGAAGTCAATGAAAAGTCGTCGTATGTATGCGAAAAACCGAGTCACACCCAATAAAAAACCTCACACTTCGAAAAAAAAACATAAACTGGCGCCTCTCTCTTCTTCTTCTCCACTTCCCAGTTATTTCGGGACGAGTTTTTATTGTCTCCCAAAATCTTTCCCTTTTCTTTTCTCTCCCCCAAAATAAATAAAAAAATTAAAAGATAAAACTTTATTTCGTACCTAAGCAAACAGTATTTGGACTCGAGTTTTGAGAATATCCTTACTTTGAAATACTGTCAATTTTACTTTTTGTTAGCGCCGAGAGAGAAAGAGAGACTTGTCTAGGGTTTTTTTTTTCTCGGATTCTACTTCTCCTTTGCTCTAATCTTTACTTCATCGAGCTCTAATGGCTGGGTAAGCACCTCTTTTCTTCCAAATGTTCTGGATTTTGACTATGTCATGGAGTTTTTAGTTGAGACTCTAAACCCTAAGTACGATTCCTGCCGATTGCAATTTCGAAAGAGAAACTAAAGTTTGAATCTTTTTTTTCTCTGCGTTTGATTGTATATCAAAATTGAGTTAAGCGCGAAAGGGGGTTAATTTGAAAATCTGCATTTGGGTCTTTCACTGCTAGGTTGGGGTTTTTCAAGTTTCCATTCCTATGATGCTTTTTTCTCCCAGAAAAGAGCTTCAATTTCGTGAATCATTCGCTTTCTTATAGCATTTACATGTATCAAACTTAGTTGTTTGCAATTTATCCAAGTAGATAGATATCCTTGGTTTTGTATGGTGGAACAGATTCCATCTTTCAGTTCCTATTTGTTTCGTGAGGACAACAGACACAAGTATTCTGCAGACAACATGTTTGGTCTTTCAAGAAACTGGCTTTTTAGTTTTGTTTCTATGTGACCACGTTTTCTTAACCTGTATTTGGGAATGTCACTGGAAACTGATTCTGAACTTTAGATCTATGAGTTTGAAATCATCTTTCTGATAGTTCTGCTTTGTGTAGAATATATATGGAACTAGTGTCTTGACTAATGGATGGTTTTCTTGCTGTATGCAGACGATCATGGCTGATCGATAGCAACCGGATTGCAACAAAGATTATGTGTGCATCGGCTAGTTCCGACCCGCGCCAAGTGGTGTGGAAGAGCAATCCTACAAGACATTGTCCCAACTGTCAACACGTCATTGACAACAGTGATGTATGTCTGCTCTTTCGTTTCATTTGATGTCTAGTCTCTGATATTATATTTCTATGTTGTTGTAAACACAAGTTTTTTTTTACATTTTCAGGTTGTTGATGATTGGCCGGGATTGCCTCGAGGTGTGAAATTTGATCCATCTGATCCAGAGATCATATGGCATTTGCTAGCCAAATCTGGTTTGTCAGGGTTAAGTTCCCACCCTTTCATTGATGAGTTCATCCCAACCGTCAATCAAGATGATGGAATCTGTTACACTCATCCTAAGAATTTGCCAGGTTAGGCAATACAGGTTTCTTCTTTCTGTTTTCAGTAATCAAAGAAGTTCCGAAATTTATTGTATCTCTCTTACATTGAAACATTTTAGGTGTTAAGAACGATGGAACGGTGTCCCACTTCTTCCATAAAGCAATCAAAGCTTATAGCACAGGAACTCGAAAGCGTAGAAAGATTCACGACGATGATTTTGGCGATGTGCGCTGGCATAAGACAGGAAGAACGAAACCGGTTGTGTTGGATGGTGTTCAAAGAGGTTGCAAGAAAATTATGGTTCTCTATGGCGGAAAAGCTGTGAAAACGAACTGGGTGATGCACCAATATCACTTGGGAATTGAAGAAGACGAGAAGGAAGGTGATTATGTTGTTTCTAAGATATTCTACCAGCAGCCACAGCAGCTAGTAGTCAAGCAAGGTGATAAAGTTGACCAGGATGTCTCTGAGGATATCTTTGCTGCAATGACTCCAAAAGCGGATCCTGTCACTCCAAAATTAGCCACACCTGAGCCTCGACATGCTGTGCGAATTTGCTCTGATTCTCACATTGCCAGTGACTATGTTACTCCCCATGACTATGTAACTGCCCATGAGGTTTCTCTTGCCGAGGTAAAAATCTTTGTATTTGCTTTCTATTGATAAGTCCTTGTGGTACTGGTAGCCTAGTGCAAGAGCAGTGTGATTACCGTAGGTGGTTTGTACTGGATTATAGCTGTGGTGACTGTTCAGTAACTATTGTTGAGTTGGTTAGCTACAGAGTTAACTAATGAAATGGAAGTTTAGGCAGGGAGAGTTGTGTGTTCAGGATTATTCTATGGTTTAGGTTTGAGATTTGGGTCAAGGGTGGAGATTCACTCATTAATCAAGTATAAGCTCTTGATGAAGTGAATAAAGGAGATATTGCACTAACTGACACTTTTTCCTTTGTTTCCGGTACCTAAGACATCTGAGGTAATGTATATGGAAGATGAGGTTCAGAGTATTCAAGCTAATCATGAAAGACTAAGTTCTGAATATGAGCCTGAGCCTGAGCTTGAGCCCGAGCCCGAGACCGGACTTGAAAACGGAGCAAAAGAAATGATAGATGATAAAGAGGAGCAAGAGAAGGATAGAGACGATGAAAACCAAGCTGAGGAAGAGCCGACTTGGTTTGACAATGAATCTCAGTTTATCTTGAACTCGCAACAGCTTGTGGAAGCCTTGTCTCTTTGCGATGATTTCTTGCAAGTGGGATCACAGGACAGGGAAGAAAACCCAAACAGTGGAAGCTTAAAGAATAAACAACCATGTTTTGCGGATTACGCAGATCTAGGAACAGAAGACTTCAAACGTGATCTGGAGGAATGTCAGAAAATCGTTCTTGATCCCTCCAACATAGAGCTTGATACTCCACCTGAGTTTCGTCTGAGCCAGCTGGTAAATTTAGATCCCTTTCTTCTCTTAAACTTGTTTGAATGCTATAAGGTACAAAAGCCAAATGGGTTTTGTTATGTCCCTGTTTAGGAATTTGGATCACAGGACAGCTTTCTCGCGTGGGGAACTGGAAAGACTGATTGACTAAACAAAACTACCACGAGCTCAAGACCTTGGAACTCATTGATACTTTTTGGTTGGCAAAACGGTACTGCGCTGCTGTAATATGGTAGTTTCCTTTGCGCCTCAAGGGCTTGATTCAAACTGTTTTTTTTTTGTTTTCTTTTGTTTTGGGATTTAGAATAACTACTTTTGGAACGTATTTCTGAGCTAACTTGCAATGTCCGTATGTAAATATGATCCTTTTGATGGGTTTTATGAGTCCAAAAATATGGATGTAAGGATTATATCCAGAATTTCACTACGAAACTTTTTGACTGAACTCTCGTTACTTGCTCAACTAACACCGAATCCCCACCTAGGCCATTTTAAACGTAAATACAACATTTTGTGTTTGCTTTTAAATGTTACAGTACTGTAGTAATCACACAAAACGTTTGGAAACAATCGTGGCTCTAGTGCTCAGTGTTCTGTATTAGTATAGATATTATAAGATTCGTATATATCAGAGATCTATCAAATATGTTAAGATTAGATCTATCAAATTCGTTGCCACAGTAATATTCTACGGCGAGAAGGGAAAGATCAAAAATCATATCCGAAGAACACGACGGGCTCGTCGAACTCTGGAAACGTATGTATCAAAGTAATGGGCTGGGCTTTAAAGCCCATTGAAACAGTCTATCTATTGTCATCAGAGAAAACCGGGGAGTTGGTGAGTTAGACCGGGGTTTTGTCTATTCTTATTGTAGTGTCTGTGAAGGAAAACGACAAGTAGATGGGAGTCACGGATTCTCAGAGCTTTTAATATTTAACATTTTACTCCGGTCGCGTTGGCTGGATTACACACAGTCACTCTGTAACTAACCACTAACCACGTTGCTCTTTTGTTCTTCATTCCATTGTTCATTATAAATCAAAACTAGTAGCAATTTATCATTGGGTTGACCAATATACATTTAATCCAAACCCCATTTAATAACAAAGTGGGCACCATGATCACAAATCCGGCTGAGTTTATTTTGGTTTTTAACTAAACTAGGAGTCTAGATCGGTTTGACTTTGTTGCCAACTACTAGAACTGAATTTTCAGATGTAGCAAGTGTGTACTGAAAATAAAGTTAATGTTTTGGTTGGGGTTTAGTTAGATTTATGGTGAATTTTTAGGTAGTGACTAGTGAATGAGAATATTTGTCCAGTAGTGCATGGTGGCCACGTCACGATGACTATTTACTTCTTTCACTGACGACGTAGTAACTCTTTTGTTTTTTTTTTTTTTAATTGCCTCTTCTCGCGAGACACACCCTCTCATTTACTACAATTGTAACACTATCTATCTACTCGTATCCTGTGTGTACCTTTCTCAATCGATTTGAAAGGTAACACTGATTTTATTTTTCTTGTATTATGCCATTGCATAATTTGCATTATTAGTCAAAAACAGAATATTAAAAAGCAAAAAATAGTAAAAAGCGGCCCATAAAATAAAATATAGGGATAATAAAAGTGAAATTAAAAGTCAGCCAGAAGTGTGTAAATGTCCTTAAATGACTCATCTCAGTCCTCCACCCGCTAATCTCGCCTCTCTCTTTTTTTTTTTTTTTTTTCTTTACAAACAAAATTGGTTTCTTCCTTCTTCTCAATCACAGTAGTGAGTGCCCATTAGTCCATTACATTACTCTGCAACTCTCTCAATTCCTAAATTCAACTAATTCCCAAAATGCCCCTATCTCCTTCCTTCTTCCTCTCTCTGTCTTCCTTCTTCCTCCTCCTCCACCTCTCTCTCTCCTCTCCATTCAGTACGTCTCCTTCCTCTCTCTCTCCTCTCCGTCTAGATCTGACTATGAACTGAAACTGAATTCCTCTGTTTTTTTCTTTTTGCAGATACTTCTTTCTTCATTGACTGTGGAAGTCCCGAAACTTCTACAGACGTATTCAACCGTACATGGCTTCCTGATCAATTTTACTCTGGCGGAAGCACCGCCGTTGTCTCCGAGCCTCTTCGATTCCATCTAATCGCCGAGAAAACCATCAGATACTTCCCTCTTTCCTTCGGAAAGAAGAATTGCTACGTTGTTCCTCTCCCTCCTGGTCGTTACTATCTCAGAACTTTCACCGTTTATGATAACTACGACGGTAAATCTCATTCCCCGTCTTTCGATGTCTCCGTCGAAGGCACTCTTGTTTTCTCTTGGAGATCTCCTTGGCCGGAGACTCTCCTTCGCGATGGCTCTTATTCTGATCTCTTTGCGTTTATCGGTGACGGTGAGCTCGATTTGTGCTTTTATAGCATCGCGACTGATCCTCCCATTATTGGTTCGTTGGAAGTCTTACAAGTTGATCCTTCGTCGTACGACGCCGATGGGACTGGTCAGAATGTTTTGTTGGTTAACTATGGGAGGCTCTCTTGTGGTTCAGATCAGTGGGGACCTGGGTTCACTAACCACACCGATAATTTCGGGCGGTCGTGGCAATCCGATGAAGATTTTCGATCGGAAGACTCGAGATCGGTGGCTAGGTCGTTGTCGACGTTGGAGAAAATCAAAGGAGTGGATCAGGCGCCGAATTATTTCCCGATGAAGCTTTATCAAACGGCGGTTACAGTTTCTGGTGGTGGTTCGTTGGTATATGAGCTTGAGGTTGATGCGAAGCTTGATTACTTGCTTTGGTTTCATTTTTCTGAGATTGATTCTACGGTGAAGAAGGCTGGTCAAAGAGTGTTTGATTTGATGGTGAATGATAACAATGTCAGCAGAGTTGATGTATTCCATGAGGTTGGAGGATTTGCAGCTTATAGTTTAAACTATACTGTGAAGAATCTGAGTAGTACTATTGTGACAGTGAAATTGTCTTCTGTTTCGGGTCCACCGATAATCAGTGGGCTTGAGAATTACGCCATTGTTCCTGCTGATATGGCTACAGTGCCTGAACAAGGTATGTCAAGTTAAGGATACTCACTACTGTGGCGTATTTGATTGGAATTCAGAGAATAGCTTTGAGAAAAGCTAGTCTGTGGCGTATTTTGTTTGAGTCTCTGTTTGTTTTACAGTAACTGCTATGAAAGCATTGAAGGATTCGCTACGTGTTCCTGATAGAATGGGTTGGAATGGTGATCCTTGTGCTCCTACTAGCTGGGACGCTTGGGAGGGAGTCTCATGCCGGCCAAACTCGGAAGGATCTGCTCTTGTGATATTTCAAATGTGAGTCTCACTAATGCAGACAGTAACCAGAACTTGCTTGTCTTTTCTCTTGCACATTGTGTCTCCAAGCTGACAATTAGTAAAGTTGATTAGAAAAATATATTCAGAAAGAGCAAAGAACTTGATTTGGAAACTTAGTTATTATTTCTTATGCATGCATTGTGGTTTCCTACTATTAATGTGTTATCATGTAATGCTTAATATAGGGAGTTTTCTCATATAGTTCTTTTCCTGTTTCAGAGACCTTGGAAGCCAAGGCTTGAAAGGATTTATCAGTGAGCAAATAAGTCTGCTAACAAATTTGAATAGCCTGTAAGTACCATTGACTTTGTTTATTATCTCAGACTTCATAGCTCATTATAATGCAACTGGATGCATGTGTCGGCATAGTGATTTCGCTAGAGAGACACGAAGGCATTTATGAACTTTTCTTTTGTTTTTCTTGCAGGAACTTGAGTTCAAATACCTTAACTGGTCAACTACCTTTGGGTCTTGGTCATAAATCCCTTGTGAGTCTGTAAGTTGACACACTTCAGTTCATGATCAGTTGCCAAATTTTATCATAAATGGGAATCTTTCGACCTTGTTACTTCTTCAAATTGTAGATCATTTCTTATAAATGCATGCCATAAAGATGAAGATAAAAAATGATATTGGCGTGTAAGGATGGTTTAGAGAAACTTAAGAAACAATTCTGGCTCTGTACATTTGTGCTTATTGTTTGCCTATTTGGATTGCAGTGACTTGTCAAACAATCAGCTCACAGGACCAATACCTGAAAGTCTAACCTTGTCAAGCTTAAAGCTCGTGTAAGAAGCTGCTTCGTCATCAACCACTTTTTATTTAAGAGACAAGGAAATGTTGATAAATGTTAATATATTAGATGATTAACCAGTAGAGTATGCCTAACAAGGTTTTAATGACAACCAACTTTATTGATGTTAACACAAACTCTGATTGATTTATCTATGATGTGTTGTTAGGCTTCTGAATGGCAATGAATTACAAGGAAAGGTACCAGAGGAGGTCTATTCAGTTGGTGTTCATGGTGGAATTATCGAGTACGTTGATGTCGAAAGTCCACATATGATAACAGTCTCTTTTGTTTTATCAGTGACAAAATATTACCTTCCTTCTCATGATCAATGGCTTTGTTCTTTGGTCCAATATCTCAAACTCAGTTACAATAATCTCCATCTTTTTACAGTCTTTCTGGAAACAAAGGATTATGCGGTGTACCATCTCTTCCGACATGTCCACTATTATGGGAGAATGGCCACTTATCCAAAGGGGGTAAAATAGCCATAGCCATATCATGTGTGGTGTTTCTCATTCTGGTTCTCTTGGTCATTTACTTGTGTTGCATCTGGAGAGGAAGACATGATTATGACTTTGCCCCTCCTCACGATTTAACATGTGAGTAAAATTCCGCAACTTACTCTTGGCTGAAGAAGATCTAAGAAAATTCTCGAATCTTGATATCTCTCTTTGTATGTGTGGTGCAGCGCTAGCAGCAAAGAGAAACAGATACCAGAGGCAAAAGTCGTTGATGCTACTGGAAATGGAGAGCCAACACGCAAAAGGAATGCCCACACTTCCCCTGAATTCGCAATAGCTGAGAAAGAGAAAATAGGAAGAGATTTGACTTGGACAGAGCAACGAGATGAAATGAGGATTAGAGGTTTGTTATGTGTAATTAGTATACGAACCATTACTCCTCAAGAAGACAACAAATAAACATTAAAGAAGGGCAATGGATCAAAGAGTGTGCAAATATTCACCAAAGAAGTAAAGAACTCAATCTTCCTTCATTGTAATTCATTTTTTTTTTGGGTCTCTATTAGATATATGATATGATAATATTAATTGATAAAACATTCTTACTTACGCCCTCCCCTGTATCTCTGTTGCAATGTAGCATGCACATAGTTTTTTTTTTTTTTTTTTTTGAGTTTAATGGATATCACCATATGTGGAGGATTAACCAAACTTGTCTCTATAATGAGAAGTCTATGTTCTAGTTTTCTTTTCCTTTTATGGGGTTGGAATTTAGTTCTAGTTTCTTCTAATTAAACAATACTCTTCTTTTCTAAACAAGTGCTTAATAACATGGTAGGCCTTAGCAAAATCAGTCCCAATATATATATGAAGGTAAATAGTAAATACAGTATCGAGTATTGATATCCACAATAGTGAAACTGAAACATCAGATGATTCTTCCATATAAGAGCATAAAAAATGGTAAAAAAACACTGATATCTATTTCTAGATAGGCCACCGATCAGCCCATAACGGCACAGACAATAATTTTTTGTGTTCGTCCTCCCAACATAATTGACAGAGCACGGGACTGTGTCTGCGACTTCACTTTTAAAGATTTTATTGTGTTATATACCCAAATATTTCATTGAAACTGAAAGAAAAAATACATTGTGATCAAGAATGAATTAATAGAACGAAGAATCTTCTTTTAACAAAAAAAAATAAAATCAGAAGAAACTTGAGGTTTAACCGCAACTTTTGGCTAAGCTGTATCAAATGGTCTCAAACTAACGGGATTATTGTTGATTTTGCCATTTTTCATATAAATCTTTTGAAATTGTCATTTTTACTAAAATCTTACGGATATGCCATTTTTTAACACTTAAAAATATACGTATTTCGGATTTTTTTTGGTAAAAATACGTAGTTTATACAAAATATTAAACCCTATAAACAACAACAACCGACTAAACCCAAACATAACGAATAAAACGCATGTTAAATCATATTTCTGTAACCTGAAAAGGGGCAAAATACATAAATTATTCAAAAAATGGTAAAATCCACAAATGTCATCCCAAAAAATAGGCAAATCCATAATTGATTCCAAACTAAACTTTTGACCATTATATATATATATATATATATATATATATATATATATATATTTTGAATCAATTACGGATTTGCCATTTTTTGGGATGGCATTTGTGGATTTTGCCCTTTTTTGAATAGTTTATGGATTTTACCCTTTTTCAGGCTACGGAAACATGCGTTTTATTCGTTATGTTTGGGTTTAGTCGGTTGTGGTTGTTCTTAGGGTTTAGTATTTTGTATAAACTACGTATTTTTACCAAAAAAAAATCCGAAATACGTACATTTTTAAGTGTTAGAAAATGGCAAATCCATAAAATTTTTGCAAAAATGGCATTTTCAAAAGATTTTGGTAAAAAATGGCAAAATCAACAATAATCCCTTTTTTTTTTTGTGAACCTTTTGACCATTATATTAAAATACAAAATTATAAATTCAAGAAAGAAACAATCTCTAAACATTTCATAGAACACTTGGAAAAGGAAAATAATTAAATATTCTCTCCTGACAAAGATGAGCTGCAAAGTTTGTCAACTGAAGCCCGTGAGGATTTTTATTCTCATTTCACTTGTTGTTTTTAATTAATGTTGATCTTCTGACTTTTGTTAACTCTTACGACCTCGAGACTTTTCATACTTATCTCGATATCATCTTCTCCTTCTCGAAGTTGTTTGAAAATTAACGATAATACTAGTATTAAGTTCTGTGCTTCATTATGTTTGCAGTCTTGGCTCGTGTATCCGTCTCTCTCGTTTGACTTGTAACGTTTTTTTTTTGTTTTTTCTTCTTTTAAAGCTTTGAATTGTAAGTTGTAACTAATAATACATTTCCCTCTGTTAATTAAGTACCATTCACACTTCTTCTATTAATTTCTTTTCTTTTGATTTTATGTTTCCACTTGAAATTGGAATATTTGACGGGTGGCCAATTGGAAAATTGTTGAATATTTGACCCTGGAGCCTAAGCTGCCTAACTGCATGCAGGTCCCGCGTGTTAAGGGTCTTATGTTGTGTAGTAGTATTTACGTCTATAATGCTTATTTGGACACTAACCCTACCCCTAATAATCTTATTTCCATATATGCATATTTACCTATGTTTTAGTTTTTTTTTTTTTTGTCGTCTAGATTTATTATTAATTGCAAATTATGAGAACTGTTACATAGACGATTCTACAACTGACAATTCCTTCCGACCCTTACTAGATTCACGACAGACTACACTTCATTCTTCGTAATCTTGATGAATACCTTCAATGATCCATGACCTCGCTACACTTCCTTCTCTGCGTAGAATCCTGGCGAACGGCTATAATTGTACATCGCTGGAGATCTCTTGCACACTTGCATCCATTAATCTGCAAATTTGTTAATAAATCGCAATACCTGGGACTCGAACCCCAGACTTTTTAGTGTAGAAGCATTAATCAACCCTTGGTCAACCAATGGGCCAAAGGGGCTTCCACACCTATGTTTTAGTTTATAAGTAGATTTAAGTGTAAAACCACGTCCATGACTATCTTCACACTCCTTGAAAATAACATTAATCACTCATGCATGGATTATGTTATCAATTTATGATATATCGGAGCTCCAACTAGCTAGTTGTTCGAATTTAGAAAGAAGCTCAAATATAATGTGTATTCAATTCGTCCAAGCTATATATTATTTGAATAACTTAAACTTCTATATATATTGAAATTTCGTCTCTCTATAAGTCATAATGACCGGATATGAGGACGCATGTATTAATAATTACTACAATAAACTAATTGATAATTGTCTTCGATTTGATATCTTTCACGTGATTTGAACTTTCTACGTTAAATGTACATTGCAAAAAAGTATTCTCGTGTTGATTTTCAAATGGAGGTAACTAAGCCGCGGTGCACTGCTGGATATAAATCTAATCGTAATTAAATTCAGAAGAAAAATTGACGTAATTTATATTATCAAGTACTTATCATTGTAAAATATATTATTTGTTTACCGCACAACGTTTTTTCAAGTCAATAGATATAGCTGTTCCTGTTCGTTGACTTTGTAAAGGCAAAGTATTAAGATGAGTTTAATTTGTTTTTCATCCCTAATAATGCAATGAGCAAAGAAAACAGCGAAAATAACACGTTTCGAATGGAAGTTATAATAAATCTATATAGTGCTTTGATTTCTTTTTTTCTAGCAAATGTGCAATAAATCTGAGATTGAAAACAATTATAGATTCTGAAAGTGTAGTTCTTTTTAATTAGTAGAGCACCGTAATATACAGTCGTGATTTGCAATTTATCTAAATTTATTTTGGGAGATATATAATTGGCGATATTATGTAAATTGACTTCACTTATTTGGCAATTCTATTGACTTCGTTGACCTCGATGTACGTTAGCTAATTGTCTCCGGGTCTTTTGGGTTACTTAACTCTTTGCCACTCGTGATTAATCTAATAGAGTACATCATTTAGCGCTATTGACTCATAAGTTTAGTAATTAAATTATGGTTCAGATCATTGCCACGTACACAAAAAGGATTACGAAATCGACATAAGGAAATCAATCTACATGTCAATAAATATTTACTTGTTCGTGTAATATTGCATAACGAAAACCCTAAGCTTGGGATATCATCGATCAGTACCCGCAAAATCATGTGATAAGACTTTTTTTTGTTTGGAGTAAATGCCATAATATGTGATAGATATATACATACACACCCATATATATAATATATCCACGAAGACAAATTTTTAGATAAATTGAAACATATATATACGCATTATATTAAATGTTATGACAAAAATATATATTTATGCATTACATGTAATTGTGTAGATATACATCTTTGTAACACATCTCTCTCTCTGTAGGGTTTAAAGTGAGCAACTAGGAGTAACAAGTAGCAAGAAAAAAAAAAGCAATCTTATCTTTACAAACTAGATCAGAACTTCAGAAGAAACTAAAATAATTAGAAGAAAGAATACGTAAGAGATAAACTATATAGTTGCTTAAAGAACTAAAAAATAAAAATAAAAAGGCTATTTGTCGCTTATGAAATAGCAAGCCAATTGGTTTAAAATAAATTTATTTGACTTCATACATGTTGGGTTGTGCGTATACCGTGTCGGCAGCAGGCAGCGCATTCCCACAAAATATATCTTGTTCAAACCTATAACGGCGGATATTATATACTATGTCATGTATAGATTTGAAGTAATATCATACTAGTGGATATATATATACTATTGATGAATTTGTTAAATGATCTTAAAAGTAAACAGAACTCTTATTTTTGCATGGTTTGACCAAAATGATTTTTTCGTTCAAACATATTTGTTGTTATTTTACTAAGTAACGTACAAATTTATATGTGATAGTGTAAAATAGTATTAGTTAATATATGAATAAAATAGTGTGATTTCAAGGTATATTACGTTTTATCGAAATAAAATAACATGTTATTTACTTGAAAATTATTCAAATAATTGTTATAATAAAGAAATAGATGTCCAAATCCAATATCACTCTCACCGCCCTACTTAAAATGCTTCTCCTAAAAAAAAAAAAAAAAGGTGTTTCCCCTAATAATAGATAATTCATAGTTATTTCAGTACATATAAGTAAGAAGCTGTCAATTTACTATGACATTCTATTATTTAAGCATGCCATGATGTGAATAACGAAAATATATGCTACGTTGTTCTTACAGTTTATTAATTCAGCTATATTATGTGTTCATGTTATGCAGTTATACTATATATGTTTCAAATAAAATTTCCTGATTTTTTTATCTGTAATTTCAAAATGGTTTCGATACGATTCAAGTCTAAAACGAAAACAAAGAGTGTCACTAAAAATCTTAAACCAATGGCGAGTTGGCAAAAAAAAATCCAAAGGCGAAAACAAAGCCAATGGGTTTAAGTAATTATGTGGCATTCAGGTCGGATCAGGAGCTGTCGTGGAACGCACCAATGAATTACGATTCTCTCGATAAGTGTTCCTTTAGTACTGGTCAACAAAAGCAGTCTCCTTTTTTATTCTCACATGTGTTTTTTTTTTTATAAATAATTGTTAATTGCTCAGCACTATTCTAATTTTAATATTAGTAATATATTTAGTTTAATTACATACTATTCTATCTCAGGACGGGGTGTTTTCATTCATTTTAAGGGTCAGCTTGTCATATCTGCCTTTTTTTATAGTAATAATCTTCTTCTTATTACTAACTACTGTACCCAAAAATATTAATACTATTTTTTGTAGCGACTTAAATAGCTAAACGTTAGGCTATAAATTAGTTATTCTATGGTAAAATTTTCTCATTAATTATGCAAATTCAGATGGTTAATTAGTTCGATGATATCTATTTTGCATTACAATACACAGGGAGTAATATATATGTTAGTAAGATGAACATATATACTTTCATTATATTAAGCATGAGACCTTAGGAAAAACTGATTTTATCTAAACCATATTATTATATATATTGGTCAATCATATCATAAAAGTTGGCCAAAAGATGGCTATAGTATGCGGTATGCGCCTAAAAGCATCATCTTATGGAAAAAACAGTTCGGGCAACTAATATTTTTTCTGTTGCAAAAGACATGTCGCCAACAATTCATCTATTTAATTGATATAAATGGTTAAAAAATTTTAAAGAGGAAAAACAAAAAGGAGGTCAATTGTCTTGATTAAAACCATTAAAATCTGCAAAAATGATCAACTAATTACTAATAATTTGCCTAGTGATATTCGTAAAACTTCCCCACAAATTAATCCGCCAAAATTTATATAGTTTCATAATATAAGGAACTGATTTGATCGAGAAATAATATAATCACATCAATTAGGTTTGCAATTATGATATTTAAAAATTAGGTCTCCAGTGAGTTGGTTAATATCACGTTTTCCTTTATTTCTAATTAAGAAAATGTGGGGGGGAGCCACAAAATTAATTGATTTAATACTACTTAATTAGTTTTGGTAAGATGGCCTAAGTTAGGCCATGTTATTAAATTACTACTCCACTGGATTTGAGTTAATTTGTTAGGCCAACCTGATTATCCCCAATACAAAAATACTTTGATGTTATTATAGACAGATATATCTGTGGGTATATGGATATATTATTCTCTTAATTATACCAAAATGGAAGATAAGAATCTAAAATGAACGGCTGAGATGGAATTGGAATATTACTAAAAATAGGATGAAGTTTGGGTCCAGATAGAAGAAATGAGGAGGATGGTGCTGACCTTTTCGTATTTGAAAACAATTTCACTCGTTGTCTTCCCACTTGCAATATTGCATGGCCCAATTCTTCATTTAAACGACACCGTTTTCAGTTACACCAAACCCACTTTCAACTAATTTATGTTATGTGGCAATCTTGCATGTTAATTACATGTATTAAACACATGACTTTATCTATCTTCCGATTTGTTTTCCACCAAAAGTTATATTACTTTTGATAATAATTGAGACGGACCAACATTGTATTGTATTGTATTGTATTGTTAGGCAAACTCAAATTACTGTTTAATTTTTTAGATAAAATAAGGAAAAATCAGACAAAAAACAAAGAGCCTACTATTATAAAGTTTCGATATAACAAGGTCAATGATGTGGATGATAACCAATTGCATGCATCATGGTAATGAGACGTGATACAGAAATTTGCTTAAATTTAAACTTGTGTCCGGTATTACTAGATTTAAGATATCCTTAAAAAAGTTCGAAATTAAAATATGCACACCAAACTCATATCAACTTTTGTTGTTTGATAAAAAAAAAATCCACGATAATATGAAATCACTGAAATAAACTAATCTGTTAATGTCACACATGGACTATTTCATATTTCAAAATCTGAATTTAAATTTTCAATTGAGAATAACTATGGAGCTCTGATGAGTCTGTGACCCACTAATCAAATGGGTCACAGACTAGCTCGGTTTTAAGCTTTAAGTCCTTGAGATCATTATCTTCAACAGAAGACTTATACTATTTTTTGAAGAAATGATAGGGTTATTATTCAACAAATATATATGCCCATCTTTTAAATAGGGGATAAGTATTACTTTTGTTTCAAACAAAATGGATAAACATTTGATAAAGGTAGGACCAAGAAAAGTGGAAAAATTAGGTACTCTGCTCCGTACAAGAATATGGCTTTGGGCAATACGATGGGTTCATGATTCATCTCCCCTTCACATATGTACAATGTATTATCCTGTTGATCTTATTGTCCCCATTCTTGCTATCTTATATATTTAATTCCAATTCATATAATTGAGCAATAATTGTATTTGAACTCATTACTTATAGTTATTGCTTATGAAAACTGATCAAAACAACAAAAAGTTGACGTTTTAAGTTTTGCATTCAAACTAGGCCAACTGTGTTAATTTGATCTCTGATGACGTGGATATATGTTTATTAAATTGTATGGGTATAATAATAAATATATGTATAAATAGAAGAAAAAAACTATATAATGAAACAAAAGAGAAACAGAGGAAAGTTTGATGGTTTAGGACGAATCTGGTTTGTTTAGTTCAACCAATAAAGCATAGTTCTCATGCAAGTGGGAACATCAACTAAGTCTCACCACATTTTAAAATAGTCGACTAAATCTGCATGCAGTACTCTGTTATATGTGTATATAATATCAAATAGTATAATTTAATAAATGTTATATATATGTTTGATGGATCATAGAAGGTTTAAGTTTTTATGATGAAATAACGAAGCCACGAAGAACTAAATCTAACCGTTTGATGCTGCTTCTAAAACTAAACAATACATCCCAATATATTATTAGGACGTCGTTGATGTATTTCTCTTTATCAAAATATGTGATCCTTTATTAAACAAAGATTCATGCATATATAAAAAGGAACTAGTCACTATAGAAGGATCAAAGATATATGTTGCTTATCTTTGTAAACCCGAAATTAGTGATCATGAGTCGTCTTGGCTTTGCTGGCGTATTCGGTCGTTGTATTAATAATGTGTAATTGATTTGATTAATGATTTGAACGAGGATAATCACAAACGAAGGCGTATCTTCATGAGTTTAGTTATATCTTATACTAAACGTTATATTTATGGGTTTGTAATTCAAACCTAATTAGCAATAATATATTAGTCAATGTCTTATAAATATTATTACATGTCTCAATTTCACACCTCTCAAAATAATAATTTTTCCTATATATGATTCGAAAAACTCACGTTAGGATAGGAAACATATCATAGTTGAGTGTGGTATAGGAAGACAATGCTTAGGAAAGGCAACAATAAGTACTATGATTCTACGTACAAAGAAGTTCTTAGTGGATAAAAACCAAACTAGGTAAGGACTTATAGGAAACATATGAGAACCTAATGATCAAGACTCTCCAACTAAAGCAAAATATGTAAAGAGACACGTCATGTTCCAAATATGGAAGGACGAATATAGTTTCAAGAAAAGCCTCAAAGGGGGGATGCACTATTTAATTAGAGAATCACAAAAAAAAAATAAAGAGGTCTCAATCTCATGTGAACCCCCTTCCCACTTGGCCCTCTATTCCTTTATGCTATTACACATCGCCCATTACTCATTTTTCTATCTCTCAACGAGTCAACTCTATACAATTACATTTCTTTCTACTACTATTCTTCTATGGACCATTCGATTTTTGGAAACTTCTTTTCTCCAAAAAAACATCTATAATATCGGACGAAATGTCAAATGTGGTTTTTCTTAGCCGTATTTACCATTCTTAACCAATCTCATTGCTAGTTTTGTATGTAATTATTCTTTGTCTTTTAGTGAAAAATTCTTATATTTTAATGTTCACTTTTCATATACATTTGTTATAGACGCATATTACACGTTAATATATTATTAGCTTATTACCATATAAAGAACTAATTATAGCAACAACATCAACAAGAGTACCCATATTTAAAAAAAGGACTAATTAAAAGGTACCAAAATTAGTACGAATGTAATAAAAAAAAATTAAAAAAAAAAATAACACTAGTAGTACCCATATTTTTGGACTCTTCCGACGAAACTTCCTCTACAAAACACATTTTGCCATTCTTGCAAGACTTGACCCTACTCTTCTGCACCTTCCCCTTTCTCTTTTATAATTCAATCAATTTAATTTTTATTTTCACCTTTCTTTCATAAATACATTACCCACATTTTACATTTATCTCTCATTATCCTATAAAATTTCCACAAAACAAATATCAACGTACATGCACTTCCTTGTGTATATATAAACTCCAACCCCATCTCTTCATAAAGCAACAAAAACTTAACCCATTTCTCTTTATTTCTTTCTTTAATTGTTCTTCTCTCTCTCAGAAACTCAAACAAAAATGGATTACAGCTGTGTAGACGACAGTAGTACAACGTCAGAATCTCTCTCCATCTCTACTCCGAAGCCGACAACGACGACGGAGAAACTCTCTTCTCCTCCGGCCACGATGCGTCTCTACAGAATGGGAAGCGGCGGAAGCAGCGTCGTTTTGGATTCAGAGAACGGCGTCGAGACCGAGTCACGAAAGCTCCCGTCGTCGAAATACAAAGGTGTTGTGCCTCAACCTAACGGAAGATGGGGAGCTCAGATTTACGAGAAGCATCAGCGAGTTTGGCTCGGTACTTTCAACGAAGAAGAAGAAGCCGCGACTTCTTACGACATCGCCGCTAGGAGATTCCGTGGCCGTGACGCCGTCACTAATTTCAAATCTCAAGTTGATGGAAACGAAGCCGAATCGGCTTTTCTTGACGCTCATTCTAAAGCTGAGATCGTTGATATGTTGAGGAAACACACTTACGCCGATGAGTTTGAGCAGAGCAAACGGAAATTTGTTAACGGTAAGGGAAGACACTGTGGATCGGAGACGGCGATGCAAGGAAACGACGCAGTTTTGAGAGCGCGTGAGGTTTTGTTCGAGAAGACTGTAACGCCGAGTGACGTCGGGAAGCTGAATCGTTTAGTGATACCGAAACAACACGCGGAGAAGCATTTTCCGTTACCGGCGACGACGACGGCGATGGGGATGAGTCCGTCTCCGACGAAAGGCGTTTTGATTAACTTGGAAGACAGAACAGGGAAAGTGTGGCGGTTCCGTTACAGTTACTGGAACAGCAGTCAAAGTTACGTGTTGACCAAGGGCTGGAGCCGGTTCGTTAAAGAGAAGAATCTCAGAGCCGGTGATGTGGTTTGCTTCGAGAGATCAACCGGACCAGACCGGCAATTGTATATCGACTGGAAAGTCCGGTCTAGTCCGGTACAGACTGTGGTTAGGCTATTCGGAGTCAACATTTTTAATGTGAGTAACGAGAAACCAAACGACGTCGCAGTAGAGTGCGGTGGCAAGAGATCTCGGGAAGTTGATTTGTTTTCGTTAGGGTGTTCCAAGAAGCAGGCGATTATCAATGTCTTGTGACAATTTTTTCTTTTTTTCTTTTTTTCAATTTTTTTCTCCTTGTTCAATATTTTCTATTAAATTGGCAAGTTGTAAATTAGGACAAGACAAGAAATATGACAACTAGACAAAATAGTTTTTGTTTACATCTAATTTAGGGTTTGTTTTTCAACCTTGCTGGAATATGATATGTGTTTTCCTCCTTAATCTAATAATCTTATTTAATCTAATCTTGGTTATAGCGCACTTTATTGCATATTTTTCAATTGAAATATAATTGTTATGACTTATGAGTATATAATCCCACACTAATATTTATACATTTACTTATATGTATACATTATTGGAGTAAAATATCTTATACGATCAAAAGGAATCCCCTATATATTAATAGAGAAACATTTTTAAAAAAAAACCTTACCATCATGTGTTATTAACAAGATTGTCACGCTGATGTGTCGCTCTTACAATGATTTGGCTTCTATTTATATAATTACCCAAGATTTATTAGACTATTTACAGAATTTGCCATTAGTCTCATATATCCATATATCCCACTAATCAAAAACGAATTTCTAATTAAAAATTAAAAAAAAAAACACAATGTATACTAGACAAACTTTATTATTTCTATATTAGCAAACACATAACAAATGTTACATTTTTTCTATATATGCATAACAAATAACAAATCTGTATTATCTAATATTAAAATTTAAGACATGCTACGTCCAAGCTTAAACTTAAAATCAAACAGACATTTTTTATTTCATAAATCGAGCAAACTAATGGTCTATATATTACTAGATTAGTTACAAAGGTGCCATGATATTCTAATTATTTCGTTAATTAATATTAAACATCAGTAATACAAACATCATATCTTTATCTATACATAAAGAATTTGTGTATATGTATATATATTAAATTGATCTAAGGTCTATATTTTTAAATCCAGACTAACATATTATATATAACAACTCAAACATGTAAGCGTATAATTCATGTAAATTAATATATTAGAATATATTTTTATAACTTTTGTAAGTACAAATTTTCCTAGGTTCATAAATCCAAACTACATTTATAAAATTAATTCTCAAAACTAAATCTATCATAAAATCAACAATAAATTAATTTTTCAAATTTTGAAGGCAATCCAAATTTTAAAAATTAAACGGAACCCTACAAAAATATTTCTCTAAAAATATATTCCCTGATATCATCTTCATCCTCTCAAATTTACCAAACACACATCTTCTTAGTTTTCGAGCAATCTAAATTTTGTAAATCTTCATCAACTCTTTTACAAAGATGTATATGTGTTTGTTATTTAAGTTACGTTAGAAAAGAAATTTTCGTCTTTAGTTATTTTACGGGTAAAACGAATTCCGATACGAAAAATCGATGATTGAAATATAAAACTTTTTTTTAACATGTTTTATAATACACTAACAGATTTTGGATTCCGGATAATAATACAATAATTTTTATAACTAAAACTACAATGCACTTCTTTAATTGTCATTTCATGTGCTGGAAATTTATCTAGTAGTATAATTAAATGTCAACATGTCCAATTAAAACGTGGGTGCGATACGAAAAATCTATTTATGTGGTTGAGATGCTTAAGCGGAGAACAACGTCGATCGTTCAAAGATTTTGTACGTTTCTTAAACTAAGTATAAAAACTGTTTTTTCGTGTACGATTTGGGGAAAAAATACTGACCAAAATAATTAAGAACATGCACGGAATCTAGATTACGATTTAAGAACCATTGTTATATTTAATAGAAGTACATCTCGAAGTTGATAATTATTTGTCTTATGCCTTAAGATTCATGCATCTTATTTATTTCACCAAGTATAGTTGTATTTAAAAAGAATCAATTAGATGCTACACATAACACATATGTATGTGGACACTGGTTCATGGATTGTTTTTCAAACATGCACTGGCAAGATATTTATATTCAGTTTAGTAATGTTGAAATTTAGTAAATGTATTTCAGAATATCAAAAATAAAATAAAATATAAAAAATGATTTGTATTAAGAATTTATCATCGTGAGCATACATATTTAGTACTAATTACTAAAAATTTAACATAATTTTGTTAAAAGATTAATCCTAATTAACGTAAATAACTAATGATTTTCCTAATTAAACATGAAAACATGGTTAAATGTTCTAAAACCAGTCGAATCCCCTACATAGTCGTGACTTAAAGCCCATGATGTACAAAAAGCCCATGCTCATTAAAGTCAAAACGTTTGTTGATTATCTCATGTTAGCGAACTTGAAACTTAAAAGCTTGTGGGTAATGGTAGAAAGTGAGTTGACACATATAAAATAGCCCAGCTCATTGTTAGTTAAATTTGTGACTCATTTTGACGTCTTTTCTTGGTCCAAATTTTACAAGAAACATCAAAATATATGATGTATTAAACATTCTGATGAATTTCTGAGAGTGACAAAAAAAAAAAAAAAACAATACTTGGCCTTATGGAATCTGAAAGAAGCAAAAGCCTTACAATATATCGACATAAGTGTTCATCGCTCGAACAGTACAACATATGAGCATATTGTATCACTTTTTATTTTGTTTGTAAACTTTTGGTCGAACCATAATAGCTAACTACACATTTTCAATGTAATTTTTACTATAAGTCTATAACATATACGTAGTAGCTCCCCTTCAACATAAAAATACGTCTATGTTTGTCGGTCATGCATTACTAGTTTTCGTTAGCATCTACAGTATAGCTTCTGTATTAACAAAACTTTGCTTGATGAGATATTGTAATTTCATGATGCATGGATGCGCAAAATTGTACTCGAGGTCTTGTATTATCTTTCCTCAGGTGGTTTGATGCCATTGGAATGACTTCTCATGGGAACATTTTTCATCCTTTCTAGATATAACTTCTTTTTTGAGTTCGCAACATCTCAAATTATGCTATGTAATAAGAGAATATAAACATAAGAAATTTGTTACCTAGGATTTCAAATAGAGACTGGTATAAATAACGATGTAACAAATAAGTATTAAAAATTACTTTCTTTTTACCGAGAAGCAATTTTTATGTTTAATTTCTCAATAATCCATATTTTTGGTCATAATGTGTTCACGTGAATTGCAATTGGCCTTTACCTAATTAAATAATTTTAGATAAGTTATCTAACTAATTAATTCAACATCAAAGGAACCGAACCATCCTAAAAGGACCTAGACTATGACAAAAATCGTATAACTAATTAAATAGACTAGAATTCCAAGCCAATTAATGATATGCCACATCTCAGCAAATTATAAGACCAATAGCTAGAAGAGTGCATTAACGTAATTTAGAATCCATTGACTCACCCTAGTGACTAGTATAAGATACCAAAAAATGTTATTGAATCAACAAAGTGGATGCTATTATTTTTGTCACAATTTGCTTAAGGGAGGGCTGACAATCTTGTCTACATTTCCGAAGAAAAGATTCAATTTGAAACCCAAAAATATCTAATATCAAAACATATCTTCATAAATAAATAAACAGGTGATGGTTAGCTGTATTTGAGGTAAAGGGAGGGCCACTTGGCCTTTAGGAGAAGGTAAGGGCCACCTACCTTTGTTAATCCAACCTCTTTTAGAGGGGTGTTTACTTGCAATTTCAAGATATTTGAATCCGATGATATTTATCTCCTGATTACATGGATCACTGTCTTTGTATTTCAAATTAAGTAAGAACTATTTTCTGAAATTGTATTTTAATACAGTTATACAGATGTACATTTTTGTTATAGTAATATAGTAGTATATGTTCAACAACTCATTACCATTGGGTGATGACTTGTATTTTGATATATATATAGTTGGGTAATGAATAGTGAAATAATGGATTAGTAGTGAGCTGAACAAAAATCTTGTGAATTATCATGAAATGCTAAGAGAATTATCGATAGTTTTTAAAAAATATATATATAATTTTAGTATATAATCAGTATTCAAAAACGTTGATCAATCTTTTAAAACATGAACAATCAGTATGTCATGTTAAGAAAAGAGCTTGCCAAACGAAAAAGGACCAACTATTTTTAGAAAAAAAAAGGTTCGATGTTTAGTTTACAATGATACCTAAAAAATTTCTGTCTTTTTATTTTATTTATACAAGAAACGGTAGAGAATATCGAAACTTTTTTTAAAAAACGCAGAGAATATACTTTTGGACAGCACCGATATCATATTATCATTATAAAAAAAAAAAGAATATGGTTTTTGGTAAGGAATCATTTTTCTTGTGATTCTTCTTTAATCAGTTGCATGAAAAATGCCAAAGAAAATATATGCTTCTTTTTTTTTTGAAACCCAGAATATTCGGCCACGGGGACCACACACCACAAAATGAAAACAAACGAAAAATGGAATTTTAGAAAATTCTAGCAACGACGACTCAGATTATTTGTATAATAGTCACTTATTGATTATTTTGAGCATTATTAATTATTTGATTAATCACCGCCCTGGAAAAAAATGAGTATGCTTTCTCTCTTAAATGGTCGTTGGTCCTCCATTCCCTCATGAACACGTTGCTACGTGGAAACGTTATGAAAGCGCGTTACCACCATTGGACCAGAATATTCTTACGTCTTTGTTATTTATTTATAATCTTTGTTAAAGTTACGTGTTTGTATTAAATTGCATAATTCCACGTATTACAAATACTATAATTCACCAAATCAGATGTTGATTTCTATATACTACAAATATAAGATCATTTTCTGATATCTAGCCATATCAAGACGTTGTATCTGAAGAAGATCAAAACTCTTACTTTATTCAATTGTGTGTAATAAATCTCTATCGTTACAAATTTATTCAAATATCTTAAACCTCGAACGAACATTCTTGGTAATTTATGAAGAAAACTAATTTTCATACAAATCGTGAACTATCTATGAAAGAGGAAGACGGTGTGGTGTGTGTGTAGAAGAAGATGTTGTCGGCGATTTGCAACGCCGGCTACTTCTCTCTCCCGACGGTGAAGATTGAACCGCCACCGGAGCATAAACTCTATTATTCGTTGTATCGTGCGACGGCACCCAAATTCCTTCCACCACCATGAATTGCCGTTGTTGTGGATTTTCACCAGCGTTTGTTATTACCGGAGTAGCTGGTCTTCTTGTGTGCAATCTATATTTCTGTAAAAATCAAGAAAGTTAGAATTATGAATCTATGATATAGTGAGAACGTAAAATGATTATACTATTTGTTACCTGTAAATGGCTTTTAACTTCGTCATTAGTTAAACCATCGACCTTCATGAGATCTCTAATCTGCTTAGGTGTAGCAACTGCAAATTTGGCAATAAACCAAAATAAATATTTACTTGTCGTAAAACTATGATTCGAAAAATCAAAGGATTTAATTTTTTACCATGTGATCCACCAAGTTGTTGAAGGGCGTGCAAGAATCTCCGGTGTAACTCCGGCGACCAGCAACGTCTTTGCTTCCTATTCGAATGAGATTGTTTCGGATCCTCAAGCTCACTTTTACCTCCGACTGTTTCCGCCGTGGAACTAGATGTCGTCGTCGACGTCGGAGTGATTGTTTTTAGCGGTTGAGAATCTGCAGCCTTAGGTTTCTCCTTTTGAAACGGTTGAAACGCACCAGCGTTGCGTTTGACCTCAATTACGTTCGTCTTCTTATTAATGACATGATCCTCTTTAGGTTTTGGATCTGGCGATTGGTTCCATAATTGAACAGATCTAAGCCAATCCGATTTCTTCTTATCTCCACCGTTATTCTCAGCTTCTTCATCTTTATCGGTTTCATCGGATGAAGAGGAAGTCCACTTAATCGGAATAAACTCTTCAAACACGACACCGCCACCGCCGCCGCACTCACTCGTCGTCCGCTCAGAACACTCTGATTGGCCGCCAACATGTTCCGACGATTCCGATAGCTCCTTCCGACACGACTCAATAGCTATAAGAGAATATATAAACAATTAAGAAAATATGGAATCCAGTATATATAAAAAAATATCAGAAGAGGATGTGTAAAACATTACCTTGGGTTACAAGTTCTAAACATAAAGGGAGCTCACGTTGGAAGACTTGAATCTTTTTTTGTTCTACTTCGAGAGCTTCTACGTATTCGTGACATCTCTTCATTTTCTGGGTGTGATCCTCCATGTCACCGCTCTTGAACATCATCATTATACACAGATCTAAGACTGATTTTCTGGTGATTCTGAGTTATAAAAACATAAATCTTGAGAGAGAGAGAGAGAGAAAAGTTTTGGATCTAAAATGAGAGAGATGATAAAACTTTGACGTTCAAGTTGTGGATTGGTGTCTAATCGAGGTCGGGCCGTCGCGTACCTAAAACCGAATCTTTTTGATGTAAGATTTATTCGGATTTACTTGGAAAAGGGTAGAATGGTAAATAAACGAATAGGATGGGGTTTTGTTTGTTTGATACAGGGAGAATATTCGAGGATATTGGGATTCCTAGCTTCCATTTTCAATCGCATCTGGGGGATGAGCTGGCGATGACGTCAGCATTTCTCATGACGTTGAGATAAGGACGACGAGTCTCAGCTTTAGTCATTACTGACTCTTTCTTTTTTCTTCCCTTATTTTCTCCCTATTTTAGAAATGTACACATGATTTTTTATTTAAACAAACGAGGGAAGAAGAATATACTTCCCATTTAATATTATGTAGCAAGAAATATACTTCCCATTTAAGCATAAATTTATTACATTAGATTTACAATTTAGAATATATCATGGTATCATAATAACAAATTACATTTTTGATAGAAAAAAAAAAAAGAAGATAATTTAGTTTTGGCAAAGTGGAGGAATATTCCTCGAGAGTAGGGAGAGAAACTAAGCTGAAAAAAAAAATATTAAATTGGAAGGAGAATCTTTGGAAGAGTGACATTCACACATATCCAGATCTTTGTTTCCTCATGAATTGTTTAAATTCCTTTTCTGAAATTTGACCCTTCACGTTATCGTAAAGCCACCTGCCCAACCTACTCGCCTCTTTTCACGCGCGTGTTGTGTGTTGGGTTTTCAAGCATTTCTCGTGAATACTTTTACTTGACACAGTTTCAAATTGGTTACACCTGTAAACGGAATTAAAAGCGTCTAATTTTCAGTTCGTATTCTAGTGGAAATTTCTCTAAATAAATAGTTTGGAGATTGAAGTTTTTATACTGTCTGTGTCTGTTACGGTTAACAAACTGTAGAAACTTATGTCAAGATTCTATAAGCCTTAAAGTCCATAAGCCTAAAGAAACTTATGTCAAGATTCTATAAGCGATTTAAAAAACGAGATCAAAACCTTAAAGTCCATAAGCCTAAAGATACGGTGATTTTACATGGATCCACATCGATCAAGATTCAAGACATAGTAGAAAGCTACTCCTAATGTATGAGTACATTTCTAATGACACTCTTTTGCCATTCATATCTCTGGAAACCTAGCATCATTTTGTCTTATTGGTGGTTATGCATGATTCAACATCATCATCCAAACCACTAGTTTATTCTCTTTCCTCCACCTCTCAAGTAAACATACAGTGAACAAGAGCTTTGCAAAAATACACACAACGGGAGCTAGCTAGTCCTAATAATTGATCATTTGTGATGAAATTTCTTTGAGTTATGGATCATGTCCATGTTCATATTTGGTTCTCAATCACTTGTCACAAACTCACGTTTCCACAGCATTGCATGGCACTTTACAAATGTGTTCCCCCTGAGTACTACCAATGCTACCATATCAACGATCGGGAAGAGCAACATCTACTACGGCTTTTGTAGCCGTCTTCTATGACTCATATCTTCCGCAAAAAGTCATTGATATCAACTAAGATGAAATATGATCCTATTTTCCAAGAGGCCCATTGGAAAAAGAAAAAGAAAAACCCAATAAAGATATACAAAACTTTTATAAAAGGCCATGCGGCCCATGCCCAAGTTTCTCGCAGCTAAAATTGTTTATCCACATATGCTAGAATTTTACTCCTTAAAGATTTCATCTTTTAGGTAGGTGATCGACCTTAAGCTGTTGTTATTTTTGGCTATTGTCCGTCGGTTCGATGAACATCCAAATTACTACACACCTCACAAGAAAATATGCATTTAATCCACATATAGTTATGTACTACTTCATAAAAGATAAACAATGTAATCAGAGTAAATCCATTGCCCAAATTGTTTTTATTTTACACAAATAAAAAAGTTCACACAAAATTAAAAGAAAGAAAAAACAAGGAAGCCAAAATTGCAACGACCAAGTCTTTCTATATCCCATTTTCTATTCGGAGCCTCGAAACCAAATTTTGTCAAATCTAATTTTTATTCTCCAGCCGGAGAAGAAGGAATTTTAGCAAAATTAAACATTTCGCAAGGTTTGATCTAATCAATTCCAAGGCGAGAGATTGTATTTGCTTTTGATTCACGTCACAACGCTCAGAGACTATGTCGTCGGAGGTGAAGCAGCTGATCGTCGTTGCTGAAGGCACCGCCGCTTTGGGTCCTTATTGGCAAACCATCGTCTCCGACTATCTCGAGAAAATCATCAGGTTTTTTTTTTTTTTTTAATGAACCTTCTATCTCCTAATCCTCGTTATTTGATTTTCCCTTTTTCCAATTTGAAGTTAGGGTTTCGTTCGAATCAGGCCTTAATTTCAATTGATTAGATCAAACCTTGAGTTATTATTACTGTGTTTATGTATTGATGTTCTGTGTTTCAATCACTTAACCTGACTTATGGTTCCTACATTCGTGTTGATTCTGTTTTAGGATATACTTTTTGATACAAAGCATCCATAAAGCAATGAATTTGTAAATTCTCACTTCTCTCACGTAGAATGTGTATTAAGATGTGATTACAGAGTATTTAGTATAGTGTTCTATAATCGCCTGTATAATTTTTAAGTAATCGTTGGTGGCTATTCTTAATATCCACTAAACAAACTCTGCCAGCAAGATTTTCATATTATTGTATTTCAAAAGCTGGAGATTTTCATATTATTGTCTGTTAAAATTACATCATTTGTTAATGCATTCTTTGCATTTGTCCAGGTCTTTCTGTGGCAGTGAGTTAAATGGAGAGGTACTCATCCTCGTTTTTTAGCAAACTACGTTTTCATTCTTGAGCAAACTCGTATACAACTGTTATCTGTCATATCATTGCGACACAAATATCAAGAGAGCAAATAGATACTTTGATATGTCTGATTCGATGTTTGATGAGTCTTTTTATATTCACTAAACTTGCAGAGGAACCCTGTTTCTACTGTTGAGCTATCACTGGTGATCTTCAATTCTCATGGTTCATACTGTGGTATGTATTGTGCTCCATTTCCATGATGTCTAATTACAAACATTGTTTGGGTCCTTTTTCATGGCTCTGGTTATTCCGTTTTATCTTGATTATGTTGTTCTTATGTTTCTTTCTTCTTAGCTTGCTTGGTACAACGGAGTGGCTGGACAAGAGATGTTGATATTTTCTTGCATTGGCTTTCGTCCATACAATTTGGTGGTGGTGGTTTCAATGAGGTTGCCACAGCTGAAGGGCTCGCCGAAGCATTGATGGTGGGAAACTTGATCTTTTATCATCTGTGACACAACTAGAGTACATATGTTTGGGCTACTGTCTTTCAAGCGAATTTTGACTAATTTACTTTCTCGATGAAATTATTATTTTTCTTTCCATGGCTTCAGTTTATATTGTGTTGCTTCTGTCAGCGATATTTCCAATCCTTAACCCTCACAGTTTTCTTCTGACTTCATGAAACAGATGTTTTCTCCTCCTTCAGGCCAAGCTCAACCAAGTAACGATCTGAAAAGACACTGTATCCTAATCACAGCCAGCAACCCTCACACATTGCCAACACCTGTATTTCGTCCACGATTGCAAAGTGTGGAACGGAATGAAAATGGTGATGCGCAAGCTGAAAGTCGATTATCAGATGCTGAGACAGTGGCTTCATATTTTGCTAAGGTACTTTTTTTGAACTGATTTCTCCATGTATTACGACTAGCTATCATTACTCCTTTTAATTGGGAAATCACTAACCTGCCATATTGTTGTGCAGTGTTCTGTTTCTTTGTCTGTTGTGTGTCCAAAGCAGCTTCCAAAGATTAGAGCACTATACAATGCGGTGAGACTGCATTTCTATTTGCAATTCACTAGATGTACAGCTATCATAAGTCTTTTTTTTTTTTTGTCAGACAGCTCTTTCAAAGGCTGTCTTTATTCTCAATGCTATAGACCGGTGTAAGCTTTGTTTTATACTGTTTTAAATGCAGGGAAAGCTCAATCCACAAAGTGCTGACTTGTCGATTGACACGGCTAAGAACACATTCTATCTTGTCCTAATCTCAGAGAATTTTGTGGAGGCACGTGCTGCCTTAAGTCATTCTGCTACAAATTTGCCACAGACCCAGAGCCCTGTGAAAGTGGATCGGGCCACTGTTGCTCCATCTCTTCCAGTCACTGGGCAACCTCCAGCTCCTGTGACATCAGGTTCTTCTACCGACAACACCCATTTTTCTTGGTTAAACCATCTTGATTTCTCTTTGTGGTTCTTTGAATTTTATCCTGCTTCTCTATGTGAAGACCTTTTTTTGTATGATTTCCAGCCAATGGACCTATTCAGAATCGGCAACCAGTTTCCGTTGGACCAGTGCCAACTGCTACTGTGAAAGTTGTAAGTCTATTTGATCTTCTTAGTCAGTTGGAGGAGTCAGCTTTATTGGCAACCAACTCCTGTTTGTTTTATAAGAGTTATATACTAGATATTAACCGAAAATGAATTGTAAATTATTCTCTGCTGCTTGATAAGACATTACAAATATTTTTATGTTAATTAAATTGATTTAATGTTAAGTTCATATGAATATCCCATTTTAAGATGTGATATAATATTGTATACTCAATCAACTTATTAGATAACATATCATCACATTAGTAGAAGCTTGTTAATCGGATTTTTGGAATGAAATTGCAGGAGCCTAGCACCGTAACTTCTATGGCACCAGTTCCTAATTTTCCCCATATCCCGTCTGTAGCTCGGCCTGCTACACAACCAATTCCTTCAATTCAAACATCTTCAGCATCACCAGTTTCTCAAGATATGGTCACCAACGCTGAGAATGCACCAGATATTAAGCCTGTGGTGGTGGGTGGAATGACGCCACCATTGCGTACTGGTCCTCCTGGTGGAGCCAATGTAAATCTGCTTAATAATCTTTCTCAAGTTCGACAAGTCATGAGCTCTGCAGCTCTGGCAGGTGCAGCCTCATCGGCTGGGCAAAGTGCGGTTGCAATGCATATGTCAAATATGATATCAACAGGAATGGCTACATCTTTGCCTCCTTCACAAACTGTGTTTTCAACTGGACAGCAGGGAATTACTTCAATGGCTGGTTCAGGTGCACTAATGGGATCTGCACAAACGGGACAAAGCCCGGGTCCTAATAATGCCTTTAGTCCTCAAACAACGCCAAATGTTGCTTCAAACCTTGGTGTTTCACAACCAATGCAAGGGATGAACCAAGGAAGTCATTCTGGAGCAATGATGCAAGGTGGAATTTCCATGAACCAAAACATTGTGAGTGGTCTCGGTCAAGGAAATGTCTCCTCTGGAACAGGTGGAATGATGCCTACTCCAGGAGTTGGCCAACAAGCGCAATCAGGAATACAACAACTTGGTGGAAGTAACAGCTCAGCTCCTAATATGCAGTTGTCACAGCCCTCATCGGGGGCTCTACAGACTTCACAATCCAAATATGTAAAAGTCTGGGAGGTAATGTCAGTTTACCTTGTCTAAAATATCGGTGGGCTTATGCTAACGTAACTTACATTTTCAAATTCATGTAGGGAAATTTATCTGGGCAAAGGCAAGGGCAGCCTGTTCTTATCACCAGACTTGAGGTGTGTTTAGGGCACTTACTATGCACTTTTCTTTCCCCCTTTGTATATTTACTGGGATCACATGCTTGGTTAATGCTTAAGCACATCTTCCTCTGTAGAACTTTGTTGAGTTGCTCCTAGTAAATAGTAACGTCTTTGTTTATATTTGACAGGGTTACCGAAGTGCTTCTGCCTCTGATTCGTAAGTTTATAACTAATTGAAATATGAAAACTGCTTTCTTATTAACCCTCGCCAGGAGAGCAGTCTACTCCTTAAGAAATGATTGTAGCTGCTAAACTAATTTTTGCTTTCTCTTTTTGTGCATCTCCCCAGGTTGGCAGCAAATTGGCCACCAACTATGCAGATTGTTCGTCTCATTTCCCAGGATCATATGAATAACAAGTAATTTCTTCTTGCTATAGCCTTCCTTATTCCAATTGGCTCTTGGGTGGATGTTGATTTCATGCCACTAAATATTTCACCTGACTTTGCATCAGGCAATATGTTGGCAAAGCTGACTTCCTTGTGTTTCGGGCCATGAGTCAACATGGGTTCTTAGGACAACTTCAGGATAAAAAGCTTGTAAGTATTGTTGATATTTTTATGCCACTTGTCTCGTTTTCCTAATAATTTCACTCGTTTGTTCAAATTTAATAACCAAATGATACTGGTTTATTTGATATCAGGGCGAATTAGATGTTAAGAATGAAATCCTTGAAAAAATATATGGACTTACATCTGTAAACTTGTTCTTGGTGAATCTATCAATCTCTTGCTATGTTCACCATACACTTTACGACGCCTAAACTTGTAGCCTTGTTTTGCTTAGCCAAATCGTGTGCCACACTATTTTTCATCTTCACGCTTTGTGGAGTTGTATATGATAATAACTTTGTCATCCTCCAAAGTGCAGTGTGCAGTCATCCAGTTGCCATCGCAGACGCTTCTTCTCTCTGTCTCTGACAAGGCTTGCCGCTTGATTGGAATGCTTTTCCCAGGGGTAAGGAAGTACCAAGTTTGTACCTACTAAGATGTCTATAGATGTTTTGCTTAGCATTAGTGACTGACTCTTGAGTTTTGTTTTGTTTTCTATGATGGTTTCTCCCAGGATATGGTTGTGTTTAAACCACAAATTCCAAATCCGCAACAGCAGCAGCAACAACAGCTCCAACAGCAGCACCAGCAACAACAGCAGATCCAGCAGCAGCAGCAACAACAACAACACCTCCAACAGCAACAGATGCCACAACTCCAGCAGCAACAACAACAGCAACACCAGCAGCAACAGATGCCACAACTCCAGCAGCAGCAGCAGCATCAGTTGTCACAGCTCCAACATCATCAGCAGCAGCAACAACAACAACAGCAGCAGCAGCAGCAGCATCAATTGACACAGCTTCAACACCATCATCAGCAGCAGCAGACGTCGCCGCTGAATCAGATGCAGCAGCAGACCTCTCCACTGAATCAGATGCAGCAGCAACAGCAGCCTCAACAGATGGTAATGGGTGGTCAAGCTTTTGCTCAAGCCGCGGGAAGATCACAACAAGGTGGTGGAGGAGGACAGCCTAACATGCCGGGAGCTGGCTTCATGGGATAAATAAAAATATCATCTTCAGTGCTAATTAATTAGTTAGATTCATCATAACTTAAATTTTTTTCTTTCTTCTTTGGTCATCTCGATCGTCGCCATGGTTTTAGACTCTGTTTAGTTGTCCTTCCTCTCTCTGTTCTTTTGAGCCTGAAAATGGCATGTCCTATTATGGGTCTGACCATTTAGCTACGGCACCAAACTATTTTGTTATGTTCTTTAGATAAAGAGAAAAAAGTGGATGATTTCTATTTTGTTGTTGTTTCTACAGGCTGATAAGAACTTTTTATCTAGCTTTTTATTTGATTGACAAGGAAATAAAGGATCAAAACCATTTCATAGTTGGGTCGTGATTGGACTTTGTGTTTATTTGCAGGTAAGAAAGATACATACATATATATATATATCAGCCAATAATTCTATAAACTTTCTTACTTCTGTTGAACAGGTTTATGGTTGATGATAGTCGATAATTTAGTTTAACAAACTTATCTAAATATACCATTTTTAAACTGCATATTGCATTAGAAAACTAACCCAAAATTACATCATTGACAAACTAGGAATTTTAAAATCTTTTAAATTTTATATTATCATATAAATCAAATTTCATTTTGGAAACCAAGAAACAGAAACCCCTAGCTCTACCATAAATGTTACACAAAAATGCTTCTCATGTTGTAGCTCTTTTCTTAATTTTCTCTTTTGGAACAGATCATCTTTTGTTTTAGTTCCGATAAAGTCATACTAAGTATTATTTGGAACAATTACTGTTTATCATAACATTCTTGAATTTTAGAAATAAATTATACATAGCTTTGACCACCAAAACTATTTAATAAGTTGTTGTCTAGAAACAAAAGAAGAAAACTCAATTATTAATATTTTTGATAAGACATAGTAACTATGACGCGCACTAATTCGAAATCGACTGTGCTTTTTGGAAATCAAAGACAAGAAACATGACTTCTCTTCGATCTCCACTCTAGCTAGAGCTCACTCATTGAGTCATTTGTTTGAATCGAGGTGAGTAACTTTGAGGAGGAGGGTCCCATTCACGTGGCACATAAATATGGTAAAACTTTGCACCAATTTCAAGCGGTGATACGATTCATCGCACCCGTAGCTTTTCTTCATCGAATCATCATGAGAACAAAATAACCAAAGGCCCTTTTCTTAAAAGATGAGAGACTGATATCGAAAGAAAATGCCAGCACTGAACTTTTTCTCTCAATTTTTTTAATCCTCATAAGCTTAGACTTGAGAGTAATGCACCGTTAAGTGGGATCTGTTAAAGCAAAGATGCAAATTGGATTATATATAAAAACTGAAAAGCTGATTTTCAAATTTAATTTCCCACTTTTTTTATTTTTTATTTTATTTAGGGAATTGAGATTGTCTAAATAGGGACACTTTAACTCTTTGTGGGTGGGTGGGTTGGTGTGGGCTAGATCACTCTCTTATATGCAAAATGGTAGGTAAATCACATATTTCAACGATTAATGTCACAAATTATATTAGTCTTGAAGAGTCCGATTACTTGGAGTGTCTAAAATAGTGAGATTAGGACGGATTGGTTTATTATTTTTTTGCGTGTACCCTTGTTGTGTTTATAATGCTATAACCATCATAGTTTAGAGATGCAAACGTAAACGGCTTGAAACAATCGTGGGTTATATGACAGAGACTATAGAAAAAAAGAAAATATGGAAGAACAATATATATGGACTATGGTCTATGGATATGAACTATTTAGTGATCTCACTTCTCACGTTGGATATTGCTTCAAATTGTGTGAGTATATTGGTAACAATTTTATGCTTATACAGTTATACATTTCTTGGATTGGACAGTTTTACACGTATCGTAATTTTGATAAACTTCTCCAATTTCTAAATGATCACAGTGCGGAAAATTAAAGTTACTTTACATGAGTATCCGACATATAATAAGCCGGGAAAAAAGAAAAGCCCAACAAGTGACCTTAATTTAATTTAGGTAAAGGGTTTTAAAGAAAATTACATAAACTTTATTATTATAGAAAAAGAAAAACTCAAAACACCGCTTAAAAGCTCCAAGTTGTCCACATTTTTAAGGAATTGAGATTGTCTCACTACACTTGCAAAAAAGACACACAATGGTCTCTACTTCTCCGGTTTCTCCGTCTAAGGTACTTCTCCATATTATTATCCACTTTCTCACTTCTTTCTTTCTTTTTCTTTTTTCTTATTAGTTAATTTGTGTTTGCAGGAAACTGACCGGAAGACCGGTGAGAAATGGACGGCGGGAGATCCATCACGGCCAGCCAAGTGGTGGTACTCCACCTTCCACACCGTCACCGCCATGATCGGTGCCGGAGTCCTCAGCCTCCCTTATGCCATGGCTTACCTTGGCTGGTACGGATACTCTTTCTTCAATCATAATTACAAATTTATGCCCTATGTGTGTAAAATTAAAACATGCAAGTAAATGGAAATTCACGTTTGGATCTTTCTTATAAATACTTTTTTAAATCTGGAAAAAGATTTCGTTACTCTAAAGTCTAAACTATTGATTTAAAACTAGTTGCAATTTAGATTCAAAGAACATGTCAAAAGAAAAAGGAAAAAATAAAAACGACATGCAATTTTTGTTTGGTTTGGTTTGTAAAATAAAAAAATGATGATGTGATATGTGGTGAAAACAGGGGACCAGGGACCTTTGTGTTGGTAATGACATGGGGACTGACCCTAAACACTATGTGGCAAATGGTGCAGCTCCATGAGTGCGTACCGGGAACTCGGTTTGACCGGTATATCGATCTAGGCCGGTATGCTTTTGGCCCAAAACTTGGCCCATGGATTGTCCTCCCTCAGCAGCTCATCGTCCAGGTTGGCTGCAACATCGTTTACATGGTGACAGGAGGCAAGTGCTTGAAGCAGTTCGTGGAGATCACTTGCTCCACCTGTAGGCCGGTCCGACAGTCGTACTGGATCCTCGCCTTCGGTGGAGTCCACTTTATCCTCTCCCAGCTCCCTAACTTCAACTCCGTCGCCGGAGTCTCCTTGGCCGCAGCCATCATGTCCCTCTGGTCTCTCTCTCCACCTTATGACCACAATATTATTTTACCATGTTGGTGCAAAGTAGAATTTGTTAGTAGATGGTAATTTCAGTTTTTGGAAAATATGACATAAAATTACATGACCTATAGTAACAAAATCTGGTATAACACACACAGAAATGCTAGAACTATGTATACCATTTTATATAAGCCATAATCATGCCTAGAATGATTCAGTCAAGAACTTATTAATGCGAATATTTTGAAAAAACAATAATTAACTAGGTCAAGACTGATGAGACTTGTGAAATTTGTTATGTACGTACTGTAGCTACTCGACGATAGCTTGGGGAGGAAGTATCGCACATGGAAGAATGCCTGATGTGAGCTACGATTACAAGGCCACGAATGCGAGTGACTTCACGTTCCGAGTCTTCAATGCGTTAGGTCAGATCTCATTCGCTTTCGCCGGCCACGCTGTGGCTCTAGAGATTCAAGCCACAATGCCTTCCACTCCTGAGAGACCATCCAAGGTGCCCATGTGGCAAGGCGTGATCGGAGCTTACGTGGTCAACGCCGTTTGCTATTTTCCTGTGGCTCTGATTTGCTATTGGGCCTTTGGTCAAGACGTGGACGACAATGTGCTGATGAATCTACAGAGACCAGCTTGGCTCATTGCTTCTGCTAATCTCATGGTTGTTGTCCATGTCATCGGTAGCTACCAAGTGTTTGCTATGCCTGTCTTTGATCTTTTGGAGAGGATGATGGTTTACAAATTCGGTTTTAAGCATGGCGTTGCTCTGAGGTTTTTCACTCGAACTATTTATGTCGGTAAGACTTTACTTTTGTTTCTCATGAATCATGATATATAGTAAGTATGTGTGTCTTATTAAGAGAAAGCTAATTATATAAATTGGGTCTTTGTGATTGGAATGTTTCAGCATTTACATTATTTATTGGAGTGAGTTTCCCCTTCTTTGGAGACCTTCTAGGGTTCTTTGGAGGATTTGGTTTTGCACCTACTTCTTTCTTCGTAAGTCCATTTTTGCTTCTCTATTTATAGTATAGACTAAATTAAAATCCAAATTTATGAATAAAAGTAATTTGATAATCTTGTTATGGATATATGATTGATCATTATGCTTCATGCAGCTCCCAAGTATAATGTGGCTTATCATCAAGAAACCAAGGAGATTTAGCGTCACCTGGTTTGTCAATTGGGTAAACATCTAAATCAACATTTATTTCGATACTTGTGTATATTCTTGTGAAAAATGAAGAAGACGTTATCTGTATATCTTTGGTTTTGTTTTTTATTTGGCAGATCTCCATTTTCGTAGGAGTGTTCATAATGCTGGCGTCAACAATTGGAGGGTTGAGGAACATCATCGCAGATTCTTCTACTTATAGTTTCTACGCTTAATATGTAATAGATCTAGCTTGTACACTAAAGTATGAATCATTGGATCATCTAATTAAAAAGTGTAGGAATAAATCATCTAAATGGTTGGTCAGATCGAGTTAGAGAGTGATGTAAAATGCTACTTATTCAATAAGACCATATTACTACTAAAGAATTGATCTTCGATGCCATCATCCACACTTATCCCATAAAACAAAACCATGTTTTTTGTATCCCGTTGAATCAAATTCTTCCACACAACTTCAAAATCTAAATGACTCCAAAAGAAAAGAAAAGAAAAGAAAAAAGTGAAAACCAAAACTTTATTGAAGTCAGATGGCTGCTTCAGCCCATTTCAATGTTTTCACTGTCGACAAGCTCTCGGATTTGTTTTGTAATCACTTGTGTAAACGTCTAATATCAAGATTAAATATCTAACACAGTATGGATAGTAACGTTCTTCGTCTTCATCAGTCTCCCTACAAACCTGCATTTTTTTCACAAAAAAAAAACTATAGAGTAAGACAGAAGACTAGGGTTGAAATGAAATTGATGAACATAAGAAATACATTAAGATTTAGAATCATTACCATAAGAAGCATTAGGCCTCAACAGAAGTAAGATACGATTGTATGCCAAAAATGATGAAAAGCATTCCACCAGAAAGAGCAACCTGCAACAACATTACACGAAATTAATGCAGAAAGGGATAATGAGTCTTTTGATCTCAAATGCAGAAAGGGATAATGAGAGGTATTTACTATTTTTTCGGAAATCTGAGACGCTAAGCTCTTTCCTCCAATTACAGCAGCAGTGGTGCACAAAAACTGTGCCCTGTATAGGCATAAGATTAGCCAGAAACATCGATTCAAACATATTAGTTTTGTGATGCAGACACAAAACGATTGTGGCAGTTTTACAGTGAAACTTACACAACTCCACCAAGAACCACACCAAGCGGATTTTCATCTGCGGCCAAACCAATTGTAGCAAGCTAGACAAAAAGAGTTATGGTGAGTATGTGAATGTGAAGCATTTAGATTGAATCAATCGAGTAAGTAAGTGAAAGTTACCTGACTCTTGTCACCCCATTCTCCAAAGAAATTAATCGAAAATGCCTGCAAGAAATTAAATTCAGAAAAGTCTCGTGCTTTGGTGGGTAAATTCTGAGAGGATCTTTTATTTACCTTGAGAAAAATTGGAGAGAAGAATTGCGTGAGAAACGCCCTTTTCTGCTTTTTGTTTTCATCTTCAATCTACAAGGACAACAAATGATTTGAAAACTTAGCACAGGCAATTCCCACTTGCTCTGATCTTGTCGTTTTAGTTCAATACCTTACTACTGTCTTTTGGAGATTTACCATTAGCCTTCAAATCAGCATCCTATGATAAAAAAACACAAGAACATAAAGCCACAAAAGCATTTCTCTAAACATGAGGGCGAACGTGTAAAAAGAAGAAACAAACCAGTTCTGCTTCGACTTCAGCCAATTCTTCCGATCCCCTGCCAACAAAGTAGAATCAGATAACCTGAATTTCTTGGATTTAAATCGTCCTTATGAAAAAACAAAATTTGATGAAGAATTATTACCCTCCTCCTTCTTTGAAACCGTCCCACAAAGACCATAGCCCAAAACCAAAGAACAACAATGTTGTTATGTGATGAGTCCATTTGCGAGAGATCTGAAAGTGAGGGTTTGAATCAGCATTTAGTAAGAGATTGTCATAAAAGGAACTAGTCCAGGTAATATGGAAAAGGCTTATGTCGAACTACCATACCAGATTTGGAGCAGCCCATCCAAGAGTAGCAGAGAGGATAGTCATGACCTATAATTTTAGTATAGACATGAACTTCCAAATCTGAGAGAGAGGTCACGTATAACAAATACTCAAAAGTCAAAAGGACTCGGATAAACTTACAATCAGGGCAGATAGACAACCAGCCAACACAAGTCTCCTAGGATAACGCATAGCCAAAATCTGATATAACAAAAAAAAGAGATTAAGCTTGCAAATCAAGATAACAACAGAAGTCTCTAACACACCTTCAAGGAGACTGTAGTAGATTATAAACTACCAAAACACTATGAAATTTTAGAATTAGATAAAAGAAACCATGAGCTTGCTAGAAGAACAAAGGATCTAAAGATGCCATCTAGATTCCCAATTAGGAAAAGACAATCAAATGAACAGGAATTTAGACTTCGATTCATGTTAGAGCCATTGACTTCGTCGACCTTAAAACCCCTAAGAGACTAAAGCGAAGAGGAACACTTACAGCTGCAGCGAAAAACGTCTTGTCACCAATCTCCGATACAAACGTCAAAGCAAGTGACTTCGTAAAACCCTATAAAACCCATCAATCATAAACCCAGATTAGCTCCACTCACGATCCGTGAAAGAAAATCGAGGTTCCTTCTCTGAAAACATATATCTTTTACTCTACCTGCAAAACCGAGCTCATGGCTGCCGAATTATAAGATCGACAGCGAATCAGCTACGAAGGAGAAGGAAAAAAAACGAAACTTTCGATCTTTCTCCGGCTGTTACAAAGACGACGGAGTGATATATCGCCGGAGTTAGCAAACAGTCGTCGATAGAAAGAGAAGAGACGAACACTCGCTGAAGAGCTAAAGATGAATCATTTTTTTTGGGGATTGGAGGTGAATTTGATTCTGATTCTTTAACCCTTGAGATCTTGCCACGTAGATAAATAACAACCAACGATTTTTGATGTGTGGGTCCCAGAAAACCCAACTTGAGTTAATTTTGAGTTTGCGTCACTTGCTCGAGCAAAACGATTAGAGACTTTAATTTCTTTGATACCTTGTCGCGATCACGATTGAGACGTCACATTGAGAATATTATAACACGTAAGTTTTTGAAAGATTCTCAAATCTGATTGGAGATTAGAATGTTTCGCTAATCTCAACTCAATTTAATTTTGTTTTATCCTACTACCTATTTTATACAGAAATAGAAATTGACCGATTTCTCATTGGTGATCAATTGATTCGCAACCGTACGTAATTTTATTTGATTTGATCCAACTCCACTTATTTTAATCCGATTTTATCTAATTCTAAAATTAATGAAATAACTAAAATCAGGTGCCGATATTGTAAAATAACGTTGCTAAATCCAAAGGTCAAATTGAACTAGAATTTATAGTTTAGAATTAGGCAGCAAGGTTAATGAGTTAATGTAGTAGACTTGGAGTGTAAAAGGGCCCAAACATTCAAGTACAAAGCCTAAATAAGAGTAACCCACAGGCCCATGAGGAAACAAGACTTCACATTTTTTAATTTTTAGGTTAGCATATTTCCTCCACATTGTTAATATGATATGCATATGTATGTTTTTTTTGTTGTTGTCAGAATGCATATGTATGTAATTGGTTTAGAGTTATATCTTTTTCACTTTCTTAGATTCATTGTTTAATATCATACGCTTTATAGACATAGGTCTGGATTAAATGAAATAAGTGAGCTGTTAAATGGAAAGTCATTAACAAAGCTAAGCGCATTGGCAAATTTGTCAAAGTGCAAAGATGAGAAACACTCAAAAGTGGCGGACTTTAATCTAAAACAAGAATCTCCACACTAAGCGCATTGAGATCATAAAACAAGTTTATTTAAATCCTCACACTTAAAGACGATGAAGAAACCTCCTCTTCCTCTTTAACCATTTATCTAATCTTTGGATTAGTTCTTCAAGAGATATATAAATCTCCTCGAAAACTGCAAAACCCCAAAACACAGCTTGTCTTTGTTTTAATTAAAAGAAGCTTTTGTCTCATTTTCCCTTCCCCACCAAACACACTTTTGTCTTCTCTTTAATAACTTCTTTCACTTCATCTTCTCCACTGTTAACGGTCGGAAACTAAAAAATGTCTCCTCCTCACTGCTCCTTCCTCTTCTTCTTCGTCTTCTTCCTCACTTCACACTCTTTTGTTTTCTCCAGAATCTTACCAAAGACCTCTGTAACCACTACCTCAATTCTCAATGTCGCCGACTCCATTCACAGAACTAAGTATACGTCGTCGTTTCGATTAAACCAGCAAGAAGAACAGACTCACTCTCGTTCTTCCTCTTTCAGCTTGCAGCTTCATTCACGAGTTTCCGTCCGTGGAACTGAACACTCAGACTACAAGTCTCTAACACTAGCCAGACTCAACCGTGACACAGCCCGAGTCAAGTCTCTCATAACTCGTTTAGATCTAGCCATCAACAACATATCCAAAGCGGATCTCAAGCCAGTTACCACAATGTACACTACTACTGAGGAGGAAGATATCGAAGCTCCTTTAATCTCCGGCACGACTCAAGGAAGCGGCGAGTACTTCACACGCGTCGGTATCGGAAACCCGGCGCGTGAAGTCTACATGGTTCTCGATACTGGAAGTGACGTTAACTGGCTACAATGCACTCCTTGCGCTGATTGTTACCACCAAACCGAACCAATCTTCGAGCCATCGTCGTCCTCTTCTTACGAGCCTCTCTCTTGTGACACTCCACAGTGTAATGCCCTTGAAGTCTCAGAATGTAGAAACGCCACGTGTCTTTATGAGGTTTCCTACGGTGACGGTTCTTACACCGTCGGAGATTTCGCCACCGAGACTCTTACAATCGGCTCAACTTTAGTCCAAAACGTCGCCGTTGGATGTGGACACAGCAACGAAGGGTTGTTCGTCGGCGCCGCCGGTTTGCTCGGACTCGGCGGTGGTTTGCTGGCTCTTCCGTCGCAGCTTAACACGACGTCGTTTTCGTACTGCCTTGTTGACCGTGACTCAGACTCGGCTTCAACCGTTGAGTTCGGGACTTCTCTTCCTCCTGACGCCGTCGTGGCTCCGTTGCTACGTAATCACCAGCTCGACACGTTTTACTACCTAGGCCTCACCGGAATAAGCGTTGGCGGCGAGTTGCTTCAGATTCCTCAGTCTTCTTTCGAGATGGACGAGTCAGGAAGTGGTGGGATCATCATCGACTCAGGAACCGCCGTGACTCGTCTCCAGACCGGAATCTATAACTCTCTTAGAGACTCGTTCTTGAAAGGGACGTCGGACTTGGAAAAAGCTGCCGGAGTGGCCATGTTCGATACGTGTTACAATCTTTCTGCTAAGACGACGATAGAAGTCCCGACGGTGGCTTTTCACTTCCCCGGCGGGAAGATGTTAGCTTTGCCGGCGAAGAATTACATGATTCCGGTAGACTCGGTGGGGACTTTTTGTTTGGCGTTTGCACCGACGGCGAGTTCGCTAGCGATCATTGGAAACGTGCAGCAACAAGGGACACGTGTCACGTTCGATTTGGCAAATTCTCTCATTGGATTCTCGTCTAATAAATGCTAAGCTGTTTTTTTTTTTTATAATATATTTGAGTGACAATGAAAAGGAAAAGTCGTCACTTAAAGCTAAATGTTAAATTAGAGTACTGTTTGGTTTTGTTTGTTTCTTGTTCTTGTTGTTTGCAACTTTGCATAGAGTGAAAAAAGAGTAAAAAAAGATGGAATTTGTTTTTGTTAATTTTATGATCAAAGAGTAATACTACACAATGAACCCTTGAGGGGCCTTGTTACAGGTCAATTTTCTGTGACGTTGAGAGTTAAAGCCCAAATACAATGTGTGATCGAAGAAGTTAAGCCCAAAAATATGCTAAATGTGAAACAAAATAACATCTTTGAAAAACAAGAAACGAATGGTTGTAAAATAATCTCTTATGATCAAGAAATTGTAATCCCTAGACCCTAGTACTAACTATATGAAACAAAGAAAAACTGATATGTTAATGGAAGATGAATTACACTTAACTTAAATGTTTGGTTACCTTATGCTCTGTTTTTCTTTTGTGATTAATAATGTTTGGCGATTTTATTCGATACACAAATAAACTCTAGTCATATTCTATTGAATATATTTTTTAACAAGAGTAACATGGCACAAAGAGATTTTGCCCAAAAGAGAAAAGAGAAAAACATGGCACAAAGAGAGTTGGCGAAGTCATGGTGCCACTACTTGCCATCACAAGAAATGAAGTGGCAGCTATGGGTTCAATCATTTTGTCCTTAAAAAAACAAAGCTTTATTATTTTCTTTCTCCTTTTTCTATGTCAACCTTTTACTTTCTCCTTTGTTCATCCAAAAACATGCTACAAATAAAACCTATGCCATAAGAGCAAAAAAACCTGGAAAATTTCAATGATTTTGAACAAACATGAGGAATATTTTCCAGCATTAAAAGAGTTGTATATTCTTTTGACCGGTCCTTTTAAATATCTAACTATTTCTTACATACGTGAGGTCTACAATGCATAAAGTACATCAAACATTTACCATAGGTAAAAGTTATAATTTTGAATCTTGGATATTATCCGACAAAAAAATTACCATGCGTCTCTACAATGCAGGTATCACATATTTAAATTTTGATTTCTATAACTGAACAAAAATCATGTATGAGTAGTAGTTGCATTATGGTTCCTTTTTAAATAATAATCAGAAATAAAGCAATGATCCAAAAAAAAAAAAAAAAAACGTGAATAGTTACGGAGGGAGAAAGTGTGGTCTGAAAACGACCACTGCAAAAACTATCTTCGCTTGTTATCCAATAAAAAGAAAGAAGACGAAGAAGAAGAAGAACCGCTCTGACAAAACTTCTTTGCCTCACTCTCTCCTCTGATCATTTTTCATATCTTGACTCTCATAAACCCTTTCTTTGATTCACGTTTTCCTTTTCTTTTATCTCTCATTGACTATTCGCCCTCGTATCTCTCTCTCTCAACTCTTGTGATATTTATTCAAAGATGCTTCCATGAAATTTGGTTCTGCTCAGTGAATCTTCTCTTCTTACTCCATCATGAGTGACTCCACTAACAGCGTCTCTCCTTCCTCTGATTACGCCTCCATCTCCTCCGGCGACCAGGTTTTTCTCAGTTTCGATCTGGGTTTTTGAATTTTCCGACGAATCTCTTTCTCTTGTAAATTTATGTACAAGCGAAGTTGTTTTGAGAATCCCTTTCTGGGTTTTGTTTTTTAGAACATTTCGTTTCATAAAGTCATTTCCTTTACGAGTGGGATCTTGATGAACTCACATCTGGATTTGTTTCTTACATGTTAAGAGTGGGATTGGTTACTTTGGCTTTGTAACTTAAATCACGGGTCAGTCGCAAAGTTTTTTCTTTTTAGTAGGAAACTTGTGTCTTGTGTGAGTTTGATCACTTTATGTATTTGCATTGTACTGATACGAAGTTTCAGGGTCGTTGCTTATGTTAAAGAATAGTTTTTGTTGGTCTCAGACTCGTCCACGATGTTAATTTTGAGTGAACCAGTCATAGGCAACCAACGTTTTCATTTTGATTTGCAGAGTCTTCAGCGGAGTCGAAGGAGTGGAGATGGAAACCGAGCCATTGTCCGTGAGTCTCGCCACTGGCATGATGTATTCTGGTCAGCTATCTTTGTGATCCACATGATTTGTTTGGGATTTGTGCTCGCCGTGCTTGGACTCAATAGGTTTAGAATATCAGATAGGTTAAACATCGATAGGTACACTCAAGGGTTCTTGGAGAATCATAAAGGTCTGACTGAGGATTACTGGCCTCTCTATGCTGTTGCTGGTGGGATTGGAGTCTTTATCAGTTGGGTTTGGTCATTGCTGCTTGGCTCTTACGCCAATGAGATGATGAAAGTTTCGGTTCACATCTTGACAACCTATCTAGCTGTAGTTAGTGTACTGTGTTTCTGGTGCAGACAGTTCTTTTGGGGCGGTGCATTCGCTGTTGGAGCTCTGTTACAGTTCTTGTATGTTATTTCAGTTATAGACAGGTGCGTGCAAGGTTGAATATGATTGAACCGCTATGGTCAAATGGCGACAACTTTTTAATTCTGATGATTCGAGTTGTTCATGTGTAGACTTCCCTTCACGATGCTTGTTCTGCGGAAAGCGCTGAAATTAGTTTGGGGACTTCCTAAGGTGATAATGGTGGCACATGCTTTCACAGTAGTAATGCTTTTGTGGATGTCTCTATGGTCTTTTGGAGCAGCTGGTGTTGTGGCATCGAGCATGGGTGATGAGGGACGATGGTGGCTTCTTGTGGTGAGCTGGCAAGTTTTGCATTTTTCCTTACGGTTTCTGTTTTCTTCTAGGGTCTGAAAGTAAACATGTTTAGATTTCATTCAATCATTGGAGCAGATAATATATTTGCAGGTTCTTTCGGTTAGCTTATTCTGGACAGGCGCTGTGCTATGTAACACTGTCCATGTTATAGTTTCTGGGATGGTGTTTCATGTTCTCTTTCACTGTGGTCAAGAAGAGTCATCATCGGTACCTCCTAGCTCTTTGATAGACTCACTTAGGTATGCAGTGACAACATCATTTGGGAGCATATGTTACGGGTCACTCTTCACTGCTGCCATTAGAACACTTCGCTGGGAGGTAGTCTCCAGCTTCCTTTGCTGTCCGTAAAACATTATCGTTGCTCGACTTCTTGATAAAATTGGTCTGCAACATTCTTTTGCAGATAAGGGGATTCCGGTCCAAGATTTGTGGAAACGAATGTCTACTTTGCTGTGTTGATTTCCTGTTTCATCTAGTTGAAACTCTAGTCCGGTTTTTTAACAAGTATGCATACGTCCAGGTACATAAATATGGACAGTTTTTTTAACGAGATCATCATCTCCCTCCTATGAGCAATGAGACTCAAAATGAAATAACTTTTGGTTAATTATCAGATTGCGGTGTATGGAAAAGGATTTAACAAATCAGCAAGAGACGCGTGGGAATTGTTTCAGTCGACAGGTGTAGAGGCACTTGTTGCATATGACTGCTCTGGTGCTGTACTTCTGATGGGAACCATCTTTGGAGGACTCATCACAGGCTCTTGCATTGGTATATGGGCTTGGATCAAGTACAGTGACCGAGTTATAATGGTTGCATCTACGGCTATGTTGATGGGAATGGTTCTTGTGAGTTTTCTTTTGTGCACTCTTTAGTCACACACAAAATTACATGACCAAACTGTTCACTTTGTTTCATTGGTCCAATGTGGTTTTCAGGTGGGTTTAGGAATGGTGGTAGTGGAGAGCGCGGTGACGTCAATATACATATGTTTTGCTGAAGATCCTTTGTTGATTCAAAGATGGGATGCTGATTTCTACACTGAGATGTCTGAGGTGCTTCATCGCCGTCTCCAACATCGTAGCTCTCGAGCCCGTGAAGTTTCGACTACCGCTTGATTAGCCCATGCCTCTTGGAAAATAGGAGATATAACTGTAGAATATTATGCTATTAGAGGGTGCTAAAAGCGGCCTAACCCGTCTGGCTAGAACTATTTTGTCAAATGATTTATGCTTTCCATTTGCTAAAATCTAATATATTGATTTTGTGTTTAGTAGAAAAACAAAATCAATGGAAAAGAACAAAGTTAGTTAAGAAAGGATGGATCAAGTTTAAACCAAACAAAGCCACACGCATTTCACTCTTATCTTTCCAAAGTAGAAAAGGAATCAGTCTAATATAACCACTACAACATCATCAACGTTCGAGACCCATAAATCTGAGACATAGTTATGGCTATAAAAAATCTATCATACATAGTTGTTGCACAAAAATACAAATTTCTAATAAACTTATTTAAGAATAGGCAAGGCAATACATATGAACATTTGTCCAAATTTAAATATTTAACTATTCGTCAGATCACAAAGAGAATAATAGTGTTAGCATTAGTAAACTAAGAAGAATGTATAAAGCTTGGAACAATAGAAAATGTAAGAAAGGGAATACAATTTTACTAACAAATATAGTTGCAGTTCATAGCCAGCAACCAAAATGGCGTTTTACACAAAACAAACCAAATAAACTGCAGAAAGAACACGAATAAGAAACTTAACTTAACGATCATACATATGAAAAAAAATCAATTCAGGATTGTGCTGCTGTGGTACCATCGATGGAATTAAGCGCTTGGTTTGCAAAATAGCGAACATCAACATCAGGGTCTTCGCTAAGGTCTACCAAACACTGACGGATTGTTTTGTCCACCACCTACAAATTTTTGACACGGCAAAAAACATTAATGTTCAACAATCTCCATTACTTTTTGATATAATTGAGTTAGATTTGTTTTGATCTTACTGATTGGTCGACTATGGGGATGAGGGATTGCAGAAGTTTTGCAACATTGAACTTGATGTTTGGAACTCTGCAGAGATTAGATATGTGCAGTAACACATTAAAAGCTAAGAAAGTGTTCTTAAAGTAGTTTGGCTAATTCATACCCTCTAATCTATCTATCGTACCTGTCTTTTGATGCTTCAACGACCACAGGAAGAAACTTAGAGCATGTGATTTCTGATCCCATTACAGGAGCCATGAGAGATATTGCACGTAGAACCATCATCCTATGTAGGTAGTGCGGATTGTTGACCATGTCCAATACCTGTTTAGATTATAAAGGGCCAATCTGGAAATCTCAGTATATGCTAGCGATTTCAAAGAAATTGAACCAAAGATGGAGATTAGATGTTATAGGCGTGTTACTGGACATAGATCAACAATAAGATAATCAGACAGAAGGTTTTCGTATAAAATGCTCAACGAATACCTGGGGAACTAAGTGCTGCATTGCCCATTCAGGACCAAACTCCTCTGCGAGGCGCTTTAGGTTGTTTGCTGCAGCTTCACGGATAGAGTAGACCTGAAGGAAGAGAACAATGTCAATATCCACAAGTGGATGAGAAATTTATGCGAACATCAATGATTCAAAATCAAGGATTCAAAGTAAACCTTGTCTTGCAGCCATTGCATGCAAAGGGCTCCAAGCTTGTCATCGAAAAATCCTATACCTAACTGGCTGGCCAACAGAGGAACATACTCTATTATCGCAAGTCGGACTCTCCAGTGCCGATCCTCAGCAAGCTCCACAATGGCCGGTAACAAGGATTGAGATAGTAGATCAATTCCAATAACCTGCCGTAAAAGATAATTCAGTCACCAACTAAATACGGAAGCAATAAAAGTAGCTAAATCTAAAGAACACAAGAGAGACGCAACAAACCTGGTTGACTTGATCTAACTTGCTTATGATGTTGAGGCGCACATCAGGAAATTCATCTTTCAGAAGGGAAAGAAAAATTGGTAACAGATGCTCAATGGTTGAGTCCTGTATTGAAATTTTTTAGTATGTTAATACTTTTTTGATAAGGTATGCAACATCTGTTGAAGCTGGTATAGCCACGCCATAACACATGGTGTGGCTGATTTTGTTGATGAAAACCATAAAAGCAAATTAAAGCTCAGAAAATAATCACAAGATACGAAATTGTTGGCTATCTTCAGTTCGTACCTTCCCAAGGATAGGAGCCATCCCCATTATTACTGAAGCTAGAGCAGAGCGGACATGTTGAGAAGAATCAGATGATAATTCCTGCCAGATATGAGTTCGAATTAGAATATTACGAGACAGGGGACATCAAACAGCTCGTTTATATGAAATTTAAGGAGTTTTAATCAGCAGAGATAATGTACCTTCACGCAAGGAAGGATGTGCTGAATCGCAAGCTCTGGATTCAAAAGCCGACAGAACTTGGTCACTTTTCCCGCTGCTGCTATTCGCACTTCAGCCTCATTGTCCCTTAGCAATCTCACATATGCTGGAACCAAATCCGTCCTAGAGATATTACAACATAAATTTTGTGTCAAAATAAAAGGATACAAGTACAAACATAGAACTACCATACAAGGTTCTTACAACGAATCAGAATAACGAAAACTTCCAATAGACGCTATTAGATGTATATTTGTTTGATGGTCATAAAACTGTTTTACGAGAAAGAAAGCCTACATTAGCAAGGATGAAAAAAAAAAATTCCACAATGTCACAAAACACATACCTCGTGCAATCAGGACCCACTGCCTCACAAAGTTCATATAGCTGATTAGCAACCATGTAGCGCACCCTCCAAGATTTATCCTGCTCTCAGAAAACAATAAAAACCCCATAGAAAAATATCAGAACAGCAAGCTTTTACCAATGAAAACTAAACATGCACTAGCAGACCATTTACTGAAAAATCCATGAATGAAAAAACAAAGCTCAATTCACCTGAGAGAAATTAACAATAACAGGTAAAATGCGTGCAACACAATCCTGAGGTTCCAGCAACTTTCCAAGAGCTGCACACCCTTCAACAGCCAATAGTCTCACAGAATCTTGGTCTGAAATGAAGGTTAAAGTTTGAACAATATAAGCACAGATAAAACAAACGTTTCTGAAAAGGTACGTATCCAGTATAACTGGTTTTTTCATCAAACCGTGTTTCATAATTTAAATATGATCTCTTTACCATGCTCTGGGGTCTATGCAAACTATTTCTAAGTGATGAGCACATATAGTAAGACATAACATATTTCAAGAATTAAGTACCATCTTTAGTAAGATCATCAAACATAGTCATGATCTCGGCAATCAAAAACGTAGACTCCACAGTTGTAGCAAATTTCCCCAGGTTAGATGCAGCCGCTCTTCGCACCATAGGCATATCATCTTGGCACAACTGGCTATAAGTAGCCCGTAACTCTGTCTTCAACACATCAGTGCAACCTTGGTATGCAACATGAAATATACCACATGCAGAAACTCTTGCTGCAAACCATTCACCAGCTGCTAGTCTCTACAAGACAAACAACAGAACAAAAAAAATAAGCTCTGATCGAGCGAACTAATAAAAAGGCATAATTTACTGCTACATAAATCTCCTTATCTAACCTTCACAAGAGGGACAAATGATTCAACAAGATCATTCTCTTTCATTTGAGATCCGATCTTACAAAGCGATTCCACAGCTTTTTCTCTCACACAAGTCTCTTCAACAGTACAGAGAGATTCCAAAGGAGGAAGAAGAACATGCGCATACTCAATTCCTCCGACAAACGGAATAAAAACTCCCAATTCCTCAGCCATTGCGAGAAGCACCTCATCGTCATCATCACTATTCTCACTCAAAAAAGGGATTAATTCCTTCCTTGTACGCTCCTCACCAAGGGCACGAGCTATAGTAGATAAGCGACGGATCGAGTTCAAACGAAGCTGAATATCATCATTTTTAAGCTCATCTATGAGCACAGCAATGGGATACAACGGTTCATCTACCATAGCCATCTTAAAATCCACCTTATGTGAAAGTTCGAATCAAGTCACTGCAATACATCACCAAAATAATTCCTATGAGCTCTTGCTATAAGAGACCAAACAATAGATTTCGGATCTCGATTAAAATATTTAGAAATAAATACGATTAATCATTTCCAGATCCTGGGAAAAAAAAACTATGGCCACTCGATTGTTAGCTTCGGCTTTATCGATTTTTCTCTACTTGCACAAAAAAGATTAAGAAAATATCGCAGATTTTGAAATGAATCTGGTGTGAATAAAACAGAAGAAGCGAGAAACGGCCTCAGATTCACTGGTTCGAAGTTAGATTAAAGGGAATGTGAATCGGAAAATGAAGATTAAGAGATGAGATCTTATGATGCGTAAGAAGAAACTGGAAAATCATCTTACCGATCCAGGCGTCGTAGAAGAGCTGCTTCTTCAGATTCCGATGGGCGAGAAAAGGTGAGAAAGAGGAATTGCGAGCGAGAAAAATAATATTCTCCGTTTGATTTTTACGATGGATTTTAGAAGACATAAAATGACAAAAAAATTGCTGATTGGGCCCTATTGGGCTTTCTTGTGCTTGCTATTAATCTTTCTTTTTTTGACAAAAAAACAATTCGTTTTAATAAAATAATCAAACAGTTGATTCAATTGATACAAATCATACAATGAAAGAAAAAAAAAAATCTGAGAACAAAACTTTCCAGTTGAGTTTATGACATGCCAAAAAAAAAAAAAAGGAATTAGGAACTTATTTCAAGACAAACAGAGAAAATATATATTTAATTGTCTATACAAAATCAACTATATCACCACAAGATTAACTGCAAATGCTTCTGTTAATCCCTGGAGCTGAAGCAGCTACTGAATCTGGTCCACAATCCAGCTTTTTCTATGTCCTTCTGTGTCTCGCTAACTTGTTCTTTGAAATCGGCTTTAGTGCTTAGCTCCTCAAACGCGTTAACAATATTCTGGAGCCTTGCAACAAACTCGATCAAAAGAGACGCAAATGTGGCTAGCGACAAAGAACTCGCGCTTTCATATACTTTGGATTCTATCTCGTTGATCATAGAACCACCTATGAATGAGACGCTTGGCCAGTTTTCGCGGTTCCTAAGCATCATACTCTCTGTTGAAATCCATAGCTGAGAATCATTACCAGCGTGTGGATTCTGATGATGATGGTTGTTGTTATTGTCCCAAATCTGGCTGAGGGATTGGATCACTTTGGACTCGTCGTCTTTGGCTTCGTGATAGTTTTGTTGCGCTTCTTCAGCTTCGGCTTTCTCTTTCATAGCAGCCCAACTTTCTGAGTTGACAAGAAGGAAGGAGTTACTGTCTATTTTCATCTGCAGTTCCTCTGCTGCTCGCTGAACTTCATTGAGAACGTTTCCTGGACTTAGCTTCTCCATTTTATCCACTTTTTCTCCAAACAATCTCAAGACTTTGGCTCCTTCGTTCCCAACTCTCTGAAGTTCTTGACGAAAAGCCTGCCTTTTTTCTGGAGCTGCCTGCAAATCCCACACCAATTGATATCACAAGTCTTATAGGGTAGACGATAAGCACTGAATGCAAAGCCTACTGACAACCATTCACTAGTAACAACAGTATACTAGGAGATCCCAATTTGCATATTTTCTTGGTTTCAAGCACTTTTTCAACAATTGAATGACAAATATCCGACTTCTTTCTCAGAGTAACAGAGTCTAGTTAATCAAGAAGAGTAACCTAGTAGCATTTGAAGCAGGTTGGTATCGTCTCTAATAATCATCATAGCATCTCATTTGTTATGAACTTATGATAGATAGAGTTGTATTACAAGAAATATGGTTAGTTACCTGAATTTCCGAAAGAATGCAGCCATGCATTGCCATGACCATGAAAGCGCAATGCCTTACCGCACCACTAAGTTTGACATAGTTTGCCCACGGATGGTGGAAAGTCTTGTATGGTCCATGTGGAGGCTCCCATACTGCAAAATCAAGCTGCGAAAAAAGAGGTACTTGTTTATTATCATCCAAGTTCTTTTTAAGTTATCTAGTGCTGCTCAACAAAAAAAAGTCATACAGAAAACACACCAGAGAATCTTCTTGGCTCGTAGATTGGACTACAGACCTGTATCCACTGTATAATGGATCATCCGAAGCTTGGTAAGTGAGAATCTTCGAAGGAATCCTTTCGTATTCAACACATTGCAAGTACCCATTAACACATCCTGAAAGTTTTAGGAAAGCACAAACAAAACCAGGAGAAGAAAAAATCAGCCAAAACCCAAAACGAAACAAGAGAAAAAAGCCATATTACGTATATATCTACCTTCAAGGGAATTGGCCACACTCTTGAAATTCTTAACCACTAGTTTATGGAGGTCTTCTCCAGCCCAAATGGGAAGTATAAATATGTTCACACCCAAACATATACCAGCACCAACCAGAATAAGCAAAAACCTGTAATAAGCAGTGCTAAAAAAATCTCTAGAGTTGTTTCCAGACACAAGAACAATGCAGTATGTCAACAAAAACACCCTGAATGCATATTCATACGACTTCATCGCCGGGTATAGTTTCAAATAACTTGCAGAAAAACCTGATAGACGAAACCAACAAATTCAAAAGTATCAAGAGAGAAAACAGTTAGTATTTTTTTTTCTAAAAAAAGGTTCATTTCTAATATAGATTGAGAGAATTGGTGGAACCTGCAATGAAAATACTGATAATGATAATGAGTTCTTCGAATTCTCCAGCTGAAACAGAGAGTCTAGCTATGCCAAGAGCAAGTCCTCCAGCAGAGAGTGTTCCAACAGCTCTATTGAATCCTTTGACCAATGTTGCTCCTTCAAAAAACAGAGTTAGAGCCAAATTAGAAAAACTCAGATCAGAGATCTCTAAATACAAGTGGAGTTAGATCAAACAAGACAGATCAGATGAGATTTGAATAGAGAAGAAGAAGAAAGTTTTGATTTTTAATCAAATCCGGAAGATTTGATCGAAGAACAACATCTCTCGAATCGATCTGAATCTACACAATTCGTGAGTCACAGTACCTATACTATATTCGAAGACGACGACAACAGTAAGGATCGCCCAAACGGCGTACTTGCTAGCGTCACGGAGTGGTTCTTTGAGGTAGATGACGAAAGAACAGAGTGCGAGAGCCATGCCCATCTTGACGGAGAAGTAAACTTTCCGACGATCGGAACGACCCATCTCGTATAATTTAGCGGCGATGTCGTATAAAGCTTTCCAGGAAGCGGTGATCCCGTCGGAGCAAAATCGGAAACAACGGAACTTGGAACGACGGTCATCGATGATGCTTGAATCATTGAATCCGAAATCTGAGCAACCTTTTCGAGAGAGAAGAGCTTCTCTGGTTTGGTCAGCCATTTTTTCCTTGATTTCTTCTTCCAAAGATCACAATTCCGAATTCACGATTTCATAAACTGAGAGTGAAGGATGAGATGGTTCGATCAGATGGATCCCACATAAAAGTTAAGTTTAGAAGAAGAAAGAAAGCTTAATTATAGTAGGGTCCCTGTCATGAAAAGGGATGAATCATGTTTAAAAAGATTCCGAAGCTACAGACAAATTATCAATAAAAATATTTAAATAGTGATTTTCATTTGTAGAGCAAAAACAAACATTATTGATTTAGCTATATAAAAGATGTTTCTTGTTCTATATGTGAATTGTTTCTTACGATATAGTCAAAAAAAATTCTATTTTTTTGGTAATTATTATGTTTTTGAAATTATTATTTTTTAAATATAATTTGGTAACGTTTTACACAAAAATAAAAAGAGATAATATAGTGGTCTTCGTATACAAAATAGACATGACATAATTTTATATTTTAACAAAAGAAAAACATATAATTGCAAAAGAACAATTGAGTCTTCATATTTTATATGATGTGAAATGATAATATGTTGAATGATAAGTTTCAACGGATGATTTCCGAATTTTGGTGCTGTATTTCAACAGTACCAAAAGGTAATATTATCCCTATAAGGGGACTCCGCCAAGGTGACCCGCTGTCCCCGTTCCTCTTCATTATTTGTACTGAAGCTTTGATAGCTCAGCTCCGTGGAGCGGAAGAAGAAGGGCGACTAACGGGGCTAAAAATTGCGCAAGGTAGCCCACCTGTTTCACACTTACTCTTTGCAGATTATAGTCTTTTCTTCTGTAAAGCAGAAATCCAGCAGTTTGCTGAGCTCTTGAAGATTATTAATATATATGGGCTAGCTTCGGGACAACAACTCAATCGTGACAAATCCGCAATCCTCTTTGGAAATAGAGTGGCACCTGAGATAAAAGCTTCGCTAAAAAACGCCATAGGAATTTCGAAAGAAGGAGGTATGGGGATGTATCTAGGACTACCAGAAATGATTTGTGGCTCCAAACAACAAGTCTTTGCATTCGTGCAGGATCGGCTAAATGCAAGAATCAATTCTTGGACGGCAAAATTTCTTTCTAGAGGAGGGAAGGAAGTTTTAATCAAATCGGTGGCACAAGCTTTACCAACATACGTCATGTCATGTTTCATTCTGCCTCAAAATGTCACAAATAAGCTACATTGGTTGGCCTGGGAAAAGATCAGTTTCCCACTATCAGATGGAGGTTTGGGTTTCCGAGATTTAAAGGAGTTCAACTTAGCCCTTCTAGCTAAACAAGTATGGCGTCTACTCAGATATCCAGATTCTCTTCTTTGCCGCGTTTTGAAAGGTCAGTATTTTCGGTACTCAAATCCTTTAGAGGCAAAGAAAGCAAATTCCCCATCGTATGGGTGGAAAAGTATGATGGCAGCAAAGCCCTTACTACAAGATGGCCTCCGGAAAAATGTTCTTTCTGGCTTCAGTACAAAGGTATGGTGTGATAACTGGATCCCTACTATTCCAGCAAGGCCGGCAAATGACAATGGAGTATACCGAGACCCGAACCTATATGTCAACCATCTTATAGACTTTAATACAAAAGAGTGGAAATTGGATCTGATTAATGAGCTCATTGAGCCGAGTGATATACCTTTGATCACAGGTCTAAAACCGAGCAGAACTTTCAAGGTGGATGATTACATTTGGGTTCACACGAAGAATGGTCAATACACAGTAAAATCTGGCTATGCCTTAGCGAAACAGGCCCTCCAAAGCAGTGCTGAAGTCCTCGAGCCGAGTACTACAAAACTTAAAAGCCAAGTCTGGAAATTAAAGGCTCCTAGAAAGATCAAGCGCTTCCTTTGGCAAGCGTTAGCTGGCTGTGTGGCTACTAGCAGCCGTCTTGCAGACAGGCACTGCGGCTCAGATAGATCATGTCCAAGATGTGGTGCGATTGAGGAATCGATTAACCATGTGCTTTTTGAGTGCCCTCCGGCTCTACAAGTATGGGCTCTATCGCCTGTTCCGACCTCTCCGGGGCTGTTCCCGTGTAGTTCTCTCTTCTCCAACTTCGACTACCTCCTTTGGGAGGCAAAGAAGCAAGGAGTAACAGCGGAATAATTAGAATCTTTCTCTTGGATTGTTTGGTACATCTGGAAGGCTAGGAACGACAAAGTTTTCTCTAACAAAGATAATCAACCTCCAGAGACGCTTGCATTAGCCCTGTCAGAGACAAAAAGCTGGCAATTGGCGCAAGTTATGGAAACTCATGAAGAGTCTGAAGACGAAGATACGGACGAGATGGAGGCTACTCAAAATCCGAGAGGAGAGATAACTTGTCAGCTGGATGCGTCGTGGGAAGGTAATGACCCACTTTCTGGATTTGGCTTCGTTATAAATAGCCCCATCAAGCTCTTTGGACTAAGAGGTATAAACCGGTACCGGAATGCTCTACATGCTGAATTTGGTGCACTCCTCTGGGCGATGGAAGGTGCCCTTCTCAATGGGTTGGTTTCAGTCCATTTTGAGACTGACTGCTTGGGGATCATTAGTGTCCTTGAGGAACCAGAAGATTGGCCAGTGTTTTCTTCGGAGTTAGATATTTTTAAAGGTTTTAGAGCCCGATTTGTTCTGTTTTCGATTTCTCATATCTCTAGAAACAATAATGTCCGTGCCGATCGTCTTGCAAAGAGCGCTCGAGTATGAGGTCTAGTTTTTTCCCATGTAAGCTCCCAAGTTCCGGAGTGGTTGGCTCACGAGGCTAACCTTTTCGAACTAGCTTAATAATAATGGTGTTTTGGTGTCAAAAAAAAAAAAAAAAAAAAGATTTCCGAATTTTGGCAAGAGTTATTTGAGATGATAATCAGTTCTAGATCTCTTATCCCAAATTATCGCTTTGACTATAATTGGTAGATATCTCTCATGTATGATATTTCGTCTAAACAGAAATGTAAGAGAATATTAGGGATCAAAAGTCTAAAATTAATATTCGACTCTTTCATTGTGAAATTTAGTGACAACCATGTGTATAAAAAAATGTTGAAAAGGCGAATATGAAGAAAGATCACTAGTGATTCTTGTTGTGCAACGTTCACTTCATTTGTCCTTGAACTAAATTCTGGGACATTTCTTATTTTTATTGTGATTAATTACACATGATGTTAAGAGATTCGTTTAAGCTAATACAGTGAATTTATCCCAAATATTTATGGTGTGAATTTTAAAAACTAGACACCATTTATTTAAAATTATAATTCTACTAGATTTGAACTCGCGGTACACCGCGGGGCTATAATTTTTTTTAAAAAAATCTAAATATAATTAGTTTTGTTTATTAGTAGAGAGTATAATATAATATTTCGACTTATTTTATAAATGTACCATCCATATATCTATATTAATAGTTTTGAGTATATTAATTGTGTTTTAGGTTTAAATGAGATATTTATATATACACTTAAACGACATTTGACTTTCTTCTTCTTCTTGCCTCAGTTTAGGAGAAAGATTTTTCTTGCGGTACACCGCGGAGCTATTATTTTTTAAAAAAGATTTTTCTTCCTTAAACTTCCAAATCTAGATTTTACCCCGTGGTACACCGCGGGTCGATTTTTTTATAACTAAAAAATTATTTTGCAAAGTTTTAAGTTGTATTTGTTTTGTTAATATTGTTTATTTTGTTTAGTGTTTCTGATTTATAATTAAATTTTGATTTTTAATTCTAGGATTTCATCCATAGTATATTGTTTAATATTAATATTGATCTAAACCCGTTGCACCATATAACCCCGTCCCGTAAAATTAAACATCATTTGTTATTTTTTTTGAATAATATTTTTATCCATTACGGGTCGCAGGTTCATGCGGATAAGCCCGTAGAGAGTTGCGGGTTTGCGGGTCGACCCGCCAAAAGGGAAGCTATCTTTTGAAACCCTTTGTTTTGTTTAGAAGTTTTAAGAAAATATCCCTAAAAAATAATTTTCATTATATGAAAAAAAAAAAGAAGTAGAAGAAATTGTAGTATCAACATTCCCGATTTTTACATCACTCGTTACAATTAATTTTTTTTTTTTGCAGATAAAAATCAGAAGTTAACTAAGTCGAGATTTTTAAAAAGATTGTGTAGAGATTTTTGGTAAATTGTTGAGAACATATTTGATTTCAAAATCTTTACTTAAATAGATAAGGAAAGATTTTGTAGAGACTTTTGCTAAATATATGAGAAATGAATTTCAATTAAAAAATTTTACTTAAATAAACAAATCTAAATAATTAATGCTAATGGCATGTCATTGTAAATACTTCTCAACTTCAGGATTTATTTGCTAATTGTGATCCAAAAATGTATATATAGATACTAGATTTGAACCCGCGGTACACCGCGGGGCTATAATTTTTTTTAAAAAAATCTAAATATAATTAGTTTTGTTTATTAGTAGAGAGTATAATATAATATTTCGACTTATTTTATAAATGTACCATCCATATATCTATATTAATAGTTTTGAGTATATTAATTGTGTTTTAGGTTTAAATGAGATATTTATATATACACTTAAACGACATTTGACTTTCTTCTTCTTCTTGCCTCAGTTTAGGAGAAAGATTTTTCTTGCGGTACACCGCGGAGCTATTATTTTTTAAAAAAGATTTTTCTTCCTTAAACTTCCAAATCTAGATTTTACCCCGTGGTACACCGCGGGTCGATTTTTTTATAACTAAAAAATTATTTTGCAAAGTTTTAAGTTGTATTTGTTTTGTTAATATTGTTTATTTTGTTTAGTGTTTCTGATTTATAATTAAATTTTGATTTTTAATTCTAGGATTTCATCCATAGTATATTGTTTAATATTAATATTGATCTAAACCCGTTGCACCATATAACCCCGTCCCGTAAAATTAAACATCATTTGTTATTTTTTTTGAATAATATTTTTATCCATTACGGGTCGCAGGTTCATGCGGATAAGCCCGTAGAGAGTTGCGGGTTTGCGGGTCGACCCGCCAAAAGGGAAGCTATCTTTTGAAACCCTTTGTTTTGTTTAGAAGTTTTAAGAAAATATCCCTAAAAAATAATTTTTATTATATGAAAAAAAAAAGAAGTAGAAGAAATTGTAGTATCAACATTCCCGATTTTTACATCACTCGTTACAATTAATTTTTTTTTTTTGCAGATAAAAATCAGAAGTTAACTAAGTCGAGATTTTTAAAAAGATTGTGTAGAGATTTTTGGTAAATTGTTGAGAACATATTTGATTTCAAAATCTTTACTTAAATAGATAAGGAAAGATTTTGTAGAGACTTTTGCTAAATATATGAGAAATGAATTTCAATTAAAAAATTTTACTTAAATAAAACAAATCTAAATAATTAATGCTAATGGCATGTCATTGTAAATACTTCTCAACTTCAGGATTTATTTGCTAATTGTGATCCAAAAATGTATATATAGATATAGATATGACGTGTTTACATTTAGAATCATTTAGATAAAATTATACTCCCTCTCTATGATTTTAAATGATGTTTTAGAAAGAAAAAAGTATTTCATTTTAAGTGATGTTTTCAATTTTCTATGTAAAATTAAATGTATTTCATATTTGTTGATGATATTTTACTGTATATTTTCTTATTGGTTGAATTAGGTAGAGTTAATAATGTTTTTATAAAAACGAGTTTGTGATTTTCTAATATGTGTGCAAAAACCTTAAACATCACTTAAAATGAAATAGAGGGAGTATATATTTTGGAAAAAAGACTTAGACGATGAAATATGTAGAAAAATATTGGATGTGTTGCGAAATTGAAGCAATTTTCAAATAATTTGATTATATTTATATATATATATATATATATATATATCTCATTAATTATTATTTTTTATGACTAGGAGGTTCGGGTTTATGGACTCGTGCATTCGTGAGGCGGGGCTCATACTATTAATTTAACTCTACTATGAAAAGCAAATCCTTCTCAATGCAGATTGAATCTGTGACCTCATTGAAAAATCTTTGTACACTTATTATTTTCTAACTTATTTAAAGGTTTCAAAAGTCAATTATACACATGCACAATATTATGCAAAATGATAAATGAAAAAGTGACTAAAATATTTACAGTTGTTCCAAATATAATGCATTATGAAATAAACAACTTAAACATGTGTTAAATGCTTCATGTTATATTATAAAAATGCATATACTGTATGTATTATTATTTTTGTCAGCTAAAATATGTATTAAATATTTTTTGTCAAATTAAAATATGTATTAACTTTAATCTTAAAACATTATTATCCATAAAAAATTTTCTATCAAACTGAATATTTGTATATTTTTCTCTCAAGTATATTACTTTTATTTGTTTTTGTTCGACTGATTCTACGGAGTTAAAAGGAAAAAAAAAAGAATGGCTCAAAATGGATCCTTTTGACCAGCCGTAAAAGAAAAAATAAAAAACAACTAACAAATTAGAGAAAAATCGGAGAAGTGAATATCAACGGAATATAAAGAGGGTGAAACCTTTTATCGTGAGAGAAAGATAAAATTCAGAGTAAGGTAAATAAATAGTATCCTTCATTTTATATTTGTGATGTAAGTATGATTGTATTTTGGTAAAACAGAGAATTGATATAATTTTATTCTGTAAATGAAATATGACTATTCTAAGAAAAACATATAATTGCAAAAGAAGAATTGAGTTTTCATGTTTTATATGATGTGAAATGTCAATATGTTGAATGAGAAGTTTCAACAGCTGATTTCAGAATCTTAGCAAGAGCGATTTGAGTTGATAATCGGTTCTAGATCTCTTGTCTTAAATTATAACTTTGACTATAATTGGTGGACGTCTTATGTATGATATTTTGCGTAAACAGAAATGGAAAATAATATTATTAATCAAAGGTCTAAAATTAATATTTGACTCTTTTATTGTGAAATTTTGTGACAACCATGTGTATAAAAAGAATGTCGAGAAGGCGAAGATGAAGAAAGATCACTAGTTATTCTTGTTGTGCAACATTCAGTTCAAAACATTCACTTCATTTGTCCTTGAACTGAATTATGGAACATTTTTTATTTGGATGCTTCAGTTGAATGAATATCGTCTTCTTCCTCTCGATCAAAATTTTATCTCTTTATGTAAATCCAATATTCTTAAGGCTATTCGGTGATATAATCAAATTTGAGCTGATAAACTAAAAATTAACACCTACATTACAATATATTTGACTAATTAGTTTTGTACCGTTTACGCATTGTGTAGATGAGAGAATAGACTAAACTAACCCTCTTTTCTTCCTTTTTAACTCCATTTTCTTTTTCTTATGAGGACAAAAAAATTTATGCTCTATCTGATTCTTTTGGATATAATTTGTATATAGTTTGATTCAATCTTACGATATAAACCTAATTTTTTCCGCATATGATACAGTTTGAATTTTAAAATATGGACATTATTTTTTTAAATGACAAAGGGTTTTATATGTAAAAAAAAAATATTTTAGAATATTATAAGTCATATGAGTTTTATGAATAACTTATTCATTTGTATAGAAATTATGAGTCCATGGAATACATTATTTTGACAATTTGACATTATCAGTCAATAGTATATTTTATCAATCATAAATAAAAAATTTGACATTATCAATCAATATAATATTATAAAAAAGGACATATGTATGATTCTTTCAAATATGTTACATTTTGTTTGAATGGTTCAATACAAATAAGAATGGTTCAATTAGACCATGGTTCAATTAGACCACCAGTAAGATAGTATAAAACAGTCTAACAAGTGAGTGAGTGATGGTAATTGTTTGTGGCGACGAACCAAGAACTACTCTCTCCGTTTCAAAATATAGGATGTTTGAGTTAAAAGCACACATTTTAAGAAAATTTATTTTTCTTAAAAACTTACCATTTAATATTTAACTTTAAAAAATTCAACCAATGATATTAAAGACTGTAGAATATAAATAGTCATAAGATATCCAATGTATTTTAAAATGCATGTAAATTGTAAAACGTCATATATTTTAAACCAAAAAAAATCTCTTAAACAACATATAATATGAAACAAAGCGAGTACTTTTTTAAATGTAGATGTAGTAATAAGTAGGACGAGACTAAATGGCTAGCACCAAATGAAGGAACTATTAAGTATTAACTATCAATTAATGTAAAAAATAAGCAACATAAATCACTTTTTGCAGTGATTAATTATACATGATGTTAAGAGATTCATATAAGCTAATCCAGTGAATTTATCCCAAATATTTATGGTGTGAATTTTTAAAACTAGACACTATTTATTAAAAATTATAATTCTGTATAGAAATGACATGTTTACATTCAGAATCATTTTGATAAAACTGTACTCCTTCTATACTCCTTCTGTATCATTTTAAATGATGTTTTAGAAAAAAAATTTGTTTCATTTTAAGTGATGTTTTTAACTTTCTATGTAAAAATTAAATATATTTAATATTTGTTGACCAATGATATTTTACGGTATATTTTCTTATTAGTTGGAGTTGATGATGTTTTTATGTAAAGGGGATAAATTAAATGAAATGTTTTGATTTCTTAATATGTGTGCAAACACCTTAAATATCACTTAAAATAAAATAAATGAAATAGAGAGGGTATATATTTTGGAAGAAAAAAACTTACATGATAACATATGTAGAAAAATATTGGATGTGTTGCGAAACTGAAACAATTTTCAAATAATTTGATTATATTTATATTTATCTCATTAATTGTTTTTTATGACTAAGAGATTCAAGATTATGGACTCATGCATTCGTGAGGCGGGGCTCATACTATTAATTTAACTCTACTATGAAAAGCAAATCCCTCTCAAAGTGGATTGAATATGTGACCTCATTACAAAATCTTTGTAAGCTTATTATTTTCTAACTTATTTAAAGGTTTCAAAAGTCAATTATACACATGCACAATCTAACGATAGTTCTGTTTAACGATATTATGCAAAATGATAAATGAAAAAGTGACTAAAATATTTACAATTATTCCAAATATAATGCATTAAATAATAAACAACTTAAACATGGGTTAAATGCTTCATGTAATATTATAAAAATGCATATATTGTATGTATTATTATTTTTGTCAACTAAAATATGTATTAAATATTTTTTTGTCAAATTGAAATATGTATTAACTTTAATCTTAATACATTATTATCCATAATATATTTATCAAACTGAGTATTTGTATATTTTTCCCAAGTATATTATTTTTATTTATTGTTGTTTGAATGATTCTACGAAGTTAAAAAAAAAAAAAAATCTCAAAATAGATCCTTTTGACCAGCCGTAAAAAAAAAAAAAAACGAAAAATTAGAGGAGATCGGAGAGTGAATATCACGCTTCAACGGAATATAAAGGGGGTGAAACCTTTATCCAGATTCCAGAGAAAGATAAAATTCAGAGTAAGCTCATAAAGGTCGGCGAAAGATTTGTTTTTTTCCATCCACAACCTGATTTGTTCCCTTAGATTTGCTTATGTGACTGTAGTTTATGTGTTTTACTCTCGAAAGATTTGCGTGTTCTTTGAATCGGAGTAAAAATCAAGAACCTTTTTTACACTTATTTCTTCTGGTAACTAAAAATCACGGATCTTTCGTTTTTACATATTCGTTGGGAAAGAAAAAATCCGCCGCTCTTTGATTTCTTTCTTCTAGGGTTTTAGGTTCTAGCTGTGTTTGTTTGTTTCTTTCTCTGGGTTTCATCTGCGAGTGTGTTTCTCACTTATCTCTTCTGGGTTGTGTCTCTTTTGAAGAACAGGAACAGTAAAAGTCGGATTTTTGGGTTTTTGAGAAGCAATCGGAGAACAACAACGGCGTTTGTAACGCGGATTTTATGTCGGCTGTGTCTGAATCGGCTGTGATTTCGTCTCTGTTTCTAATCTCCTTCGCAATTCAATCGTCGTCTTCGTCGTCTGTCTTGTTCTTTGGTCTGAGTCTGACCGCTGTTCTTAACGCTCTTCGCTTCTGCTCGGAACAGAGGCTTATTCTTGAGGTTCCTTCCATTTCCATGGGCTTAAGGCTAAAAAGGTTTGGCCTTTTCTTTCTTCTTTATCTTTCTTGTGTTGGTAAAGGAGAATCTAAAGGTTTTAAGTATTGGTTCTGGATTATGATTTTGTGCAGGACTTGTTCTGGTGTTGAAGTATTTGGCGGTTTTCACGAAAAGCAAAAAATACCCTTTTTCATAGTTCGCTGAAACAAAAGCTTGAGTTTTTTCTTAGAGAACCCTCATCCGATTTAGCAGTTTTGATCAGAAGTTTTGAGTGGGTTTTTGCTGTGTTCTTGGTTTGTTTGAAGTGTGAATCAGAAGATATGAAGTCCTTTGTGAAACCTGAGAAAGACTCTTTGTTGAGAACAGTCCGTATTATTTTCACTGATCCTGATGCTACTGATGATTCCTCTTCCTCTAGCGATGAATGGTTACCTAAACCTCGAAAGGTAAAGCGTTTTGTCCATGAGATTACTTTCCTCTCTCAGGTCTCCGAGAGTTCTCAGGATCGTAGCAATGCTGTCAAAACCCCTAGAAAGAATACCAGGCAGTTAAAGTATCCTGTGGGAGTTAGGCCGAGGCCATCAGGCAAATTTGCTGCTGAGATTATGAACCCATTCACTAAAACTAAGAAATGGTTGGGTACTTATGAAACTCCTGCAGAAGCTGAGAAGGCTTATGTTGACAAGAAGGTTGAGTATGATGCATTGGCCTCTTCAGGTTCTGCTGTTTCCTCATCGGTTGTCTCAGTGACTAGCCAGTGCTTGCGTTCTCCTGCTTCTGCTTCTGTTTCTTGTGTCAGTGCTGATGATTTGTCTAAAGAAAAGACGTCTCTGAACAAAGATGTTGCTGCGTCTGGTGATGATTCACCCATGGAAGTGTTCACCACTTTCGACTTTTCCGATCTGAAAATCCCTGATCTGAGATTCTTAGCAGCAGAAGAGGATTCTATGGTTTCTGATGCAAATGGTGCAGAGCTAGACTTTGATTGTATTCTTTCTGCCGAGTGTAACCTTCTGCTGGATGATTACTCTTTGCTCGATAATGATTTCAACATCAGCGGGTTTGAAAACAGTCTTCCAAGTGAGCTACCTGACTGCGATTTCACTGAAATGGAACGCGAGCTTGATGATTTCAAATTTGTCTATGCAGATCAACTGACAACACCGCCTCTCGAGTTCGGTTGTGTTTAAGACTTGTTAGCTTCGTTTTCTGTTTCACGGGAACATGATGAAATAAGCTAGAAAGTATGATCCTTGCGGTCTAATCTCCTATGGATTTTTCATGTGCTTTTAGAGCAGTCCAAAGGAGTTATTTGCACAACATTTTTCATGGATGTTGGTTTTACTTTCTTCAATTTCTATGTTTTTAATCTATTTCCTTGTGCATTGTTCTTTGTTCGTCTTCGTATCTCTTTTGTCTCTTCGTGTCGTACTCTCTTTTAATGTTGTCTAATCAGGACAGAAAATCTAAACCACTGAAAGAATTTAATAAGGCATGGGTTGAATTTAATTACTACACTTGCATAGTACATAACAGTTGGATCGCATTTATGCGTTTGAAGGTGGCTAATGGTGATTGTGACTTCTGAGCGAACAAAAATGAAATGTAAGACGACTCTCCAAAGTTGCATTCTCCACTACCTTTTAATGTAAAGAGTACTAAAGAGACCTGACACGCGCTCCTGTACCTTTCTTGGTACGGACATTTGTATGTGCTAAGCACGTGACACTATCAGACCAAAGAAACTCTCCAAGACATGAGCAAGATGATATAATTTATTAAAGTCCAATATGGATGGGCACATTACATACATAGTCTGGAATCATTTTAGATCTCGTTTATGTTTAAATATTAGCTTGATTAATTTGTGTTTCAGAGTAGACCCATGTCTTGGAAACACTTGATACAGTCATCAAACATCTCTGGTAATGACTTGAAGGAGGCAAAGCCAAGTTCATGTATCTTTGTTGTGTTCAAGCTATGAGGCATATCTCTCCCTTCTTCACTACCACACCTGTTACAAGTTTTATTTTGATATATCAAAAATATGTCTTAAAAAGTGTCAAATCTGGAGATTAGAGCAGAGGATATATAGTAAGTACTTAGTCTCAAATGGGTATAATGGGTATTTTAGTTCTTAGCATCTCAATGATCTCTGACCAGTGAGCCACTGAACTCGAACATAAGATTCTTCCCGATGCTTTAGGATCTTCCATTGCTAAGATTTGTGCAGCTACTACATCTTCTATGTGCACAAAACCTCCCCTGAAATTAGGGTACGCTCCACGAGTCCCTAGTTAACACAAGATCAGCTCAAATGGACACAAAAAGGTTCTTCGATGAAATTGAAAATGTAACTATGAAAATGATTAGATTCTCTAACCTTTGATAATGGACAGAAAAATTCGAGGGGAGCTTGTGGGTTTTGGACTAGGTATTGGACCAATACAAAATGATGGGATTACGACAACTAGGTTTAGCTTCTTATCAGCTGCGATCCTCCACGCTTCTTTCTCCCCTAAAGTCTTTTTATAGCCATACCAAATCTACACACATATTTTCAGACATTCATGAAGAAGATAAGGGATTTGTCTAAAACGGATGCAAGCAACAATGAGTAAAGTTTCTCACTTTGAAGCGTTTGCAGTATTCAAGATCAGTCCAATGCGATTCGTTAAGTGGAGAGACTTGTGTAGCGTCAAAACGGTAACGTATTGTAGTTGAAGAAGATGTGAGAACAATCCTCTTCACAGTGTTTCTTGACTTTGCACAAGAGTTCATCACATTCATTGTTCCACTTATATTCGGATCAAATTTCTCCTAAGGAAAACAAAAAATAAACATCAGCGAGTTTCAATGAAAAATGATCTGACAATAAAAACATGAGAATGTGTTTTGACCAGATTGTTGTTATCTCGACCAACAGAAACTCGGGATGCGATGTGGAAGACTCCATCAACACCGTTGACTGCATCATCAAAGCTTCCTTCTACCGTTAGATCAGCTTCAAAGATCTTCAACCTTTCTTTTGCTCCTTTTAACTCCCATAGAAAACCAACGTCCTTTTCTTCATCTCCTGCTTTACCACAAGAAAAAGTCCAAGAATAATAAGAAACAAAAAACCGTTGGAGCAAAACCTGAGAATTTTGGTGAGGAATCTAGGTAAAGTACCTGAGTCTCTAACAGTTGTTCTTACGTAATGACCAAATTCGAGAAGTGTCTTGATGACGTGAGAGGCTATAAAGCTGGTTCCTCCAGTAACCAAGTACTCTGCCATTTTATTAAGGCTCTCTTCTCTTCTGATTTGGTGTAATATTGACAAACTAGATCATGCGATTAGAGGGTCTAAATTGGGTTAAAAAAGGATGTTTAATCCTGGTTAATTTAGTTTATGTTTGACTTGCTTTTTGTAGTCTTTGAATAATACTTGTTACATCTAACTAATTCATAAAGTATAACTTGGATTGGGATAACTCTAATATTAGCCTTGGGCTTGAAGCAAAAGATAATGAACTGAATGTGGGCTTTTGAAAGTATCCATTGTGGTTTATGAAATGTGATACTGTGAATGGTCTTCAATCTCCTGATAATTGGTCTGCAATCCATTGGCAGTTTGCAGGCTCTCTTAGAGACCTTGACAAGAAGGCCTCAATGAAAACTTGATGTTGCATCGATAAGAATGTTAGGTAAAGAGTGAGACAAAGATTGATAGGAAACAAAAAGAGAGAGAGAGAAACACTCTTTCTTGTCCAATATTCTCTTAAGGGATACAAAGGAAGGTGGAAAGGAAAAAATATGATGTTTGTCCTTGATTGGAGATATTTAGCATTTTTGCATTGTGTCTAGGATGTCATTTTGTGGCAGGTTTACTAAGTTACTAGTACAAGGAACAAAGTGCCAAAGCTGAAAGTTGAAATATCAATCGTCAACATCCCAACCGCCTTAACATTAAAACCAACCAAATAAAATAATGCATCGCAACCGAAAGCAATCCAAGGAAGATTAGTTTATGTAAATGAAAAGTATAAATATCAAACTGTCACATAGTTGAGAGTTGCCGTGAATATATATATTTACTTTTTCAAATAAAAAAATATGGTTAGCCGCTGGTTGGTCTGACACCCTATAGATTTTAATTTTGTATCATTATACTCATTATCCGTATGAAGGACCATTGTTTCATATGAGACTACTCTATACGTGTATATGTAACGTATGCAGAGTCTACACCAAGTATATAACTTGTACTGCACTGGTATCTATTATATAATTCACGAAACACCAATTTAAGCCCGGGACATAAAAATGGTAAAACTAAAATGTTTGTTTTTGTATCCCACTTACTATTTTCCCGCAATGATATGGGGCGGTTTTGGATATATCGCCATCCGGTGCAACAATTTAAAGCCGTATAAACTGTTAAACATTTAGTCATTTACTCACTTCCCCACAAGAAAACGATAAGTAAATCCACTCTATATTACTACAAAACTTGTAAAAAATCGAGTTTTATTGAGTAGACATTAATTATAAGTCTAAATATGTAATGTGACAGAATTCACGTGAACGAATGCTCGAGTGGCAAGTTTTTATTGCTCTTCAAGTTGGTGATCTTCAATATCGCCAAGATTAGGTTGTGCATTTAATCTGATGACTTTTTATAAATTAAATCAAGATAGGGATATGATAAACTTTCAATTTTTTGTAGTAAACACAATTTGTAGACTTTATACTACATTATATTAATTGCAGAATTTAATATTCCATCCGTTTCGTTTTAGTTGTCGTTTAAAGTTTTCTCACACAAATTAAGAAAACCATTAAATGTTATGTTTTACCCTTTATTAAGATATTTTATAATTTTTCATTGGTCAAAATATTAAAACAATATGGATAAAACTGGAATTTTTACAAAACATTTGCATTGAAAACCTAAAACGACAACTATTATGAAACATAATTTAAATCCTAAAACGACAACTAAACTAAAACGGAGGGAGTAATGTTTAAAATTACAATAAACGTTAAATGTCTTATTTCCATATGAACTTTTTATTATTATTAAAATTTGCTCCATGAACTTCCATATGCGATTTTTCATTTTTTACTACAAATCTGTGTCATGGTCTTCACTGTTGGTGGTAAAACATTTTGAACATCAAGCAACATAATATATTGAACATCCACAAATGTATACGATGGATAGCGGGAGAGAAAGAGGCATCGGAGAGAGACGAGACGGTAGAGAAAAGAAGGTGCGATAGAGAGTTGGACAGAAAGAAGAAAACGAGAAAGGCAACGGCAGGGAGAAAAGGAGAGTACGAAGAAAAAAATGGAAATCAAGATTTATCTTTTAGCTTTTGTAAGTTTTTTGTTTTGGTTTTTGTTAAAATATAAATCATAATACCATATAGATAATGAGTTTTTTTTTTTTTTTTTTTTCGACACCATATAGATAATGAGTTAATTTCAAATAGGGTTACATGATATATTTCTCAAAGTTTGTGTTGATGTAGTAAACCCACTATGGAAGATGTTTCATAAGTAATAATTTTATTTTGTCATTCTAAGTAGATTTTAACGGAAAAAATTAATTCAAGGGTATAAAGAAGTCTTGTACCTGGCTGCATCTCTGAACCTTTTATTACAAAACACATTGATCTCCATCAGACCGAACATGAATACTGAGTCAACTGACACATGCATCTCTTTTCCTACTCTTGTTACATATTCTTTGTAGGAAAAACAGCATTCAGGCTAGATGAGATGAATTAAAAGAGCAAAAGGTGGGTAAAAGTCTTTTTCTCCATAATCATTTGCTCCATAAATGACGTTGTCTGGCTACAACTGGAAACACAAAAATAGATAAAAAAAAAGAAAGATAGGAACGCAAATCATAAAAAAACAAAATTAAATAGAAAGACGAAGCGAGAGAGAGACCGTTGAGTGGCGTGAGAGTTTGAGTCCGAACATTAACTCCTCTCATCTGCCAACTTTCCTCTGTTTCTCCTTTATATCTCAAACCTATTCTCCATCCAAACCTCATCATAGGCATAGCAAAACTCTTCCAAAATGTCTGATTTCTCGAGCTCCGTGAAGCTTAAATATGTGAAACTCGGTTACCAATACCTTATCAACAACTTCCTTACTGTCCTTCTGATTCCAGTCATAGCGACCATCGTCATTGAGCTTCTCCGAATGGGTCCCGAAGAGATTCTCAGTGTCTTGAACTCACTCCACTTCGAGCTCCTTCATATCCTTTGTTCCTCTTTCCTTATTATCTTTGTTTCAACCGTTTACTTCATGTCCAAGCCACGCACCGTCTACCTTGTAGACTACTCTTGCTACAAACCTCCTGTCACGTGCCGTGTCCCGTTCTCTTCCTTCATGGAACACTCTCGTCTCATCCTCAAAGACAATCCCAAGAGCGTCGAATTCCAAATGAGAATCCTCGAGCGATCTGGTCTAGGAGAAGAGACTTGTCTCCCGCCAGCTATTCATTACATCCCTCCAACTCCGACCATGGAATCCGCAAGAAACGAGGCACAAATGGTTATCTTCACCGCCATGGAAGATCTCTTTAAGAATACAGGTCTTAAACCTAAAGACATTGACATCCTCATTGTTAACTGCTCTCTGTTCTCACCAACGCCTTCTCTCTCCGCTATGATTATCAACAAGTACAAGCTTAGGAGTAACATCAAAAGTTATAACCTTTCTGGGATGGGATGTAGCGCCAGTCTTATCTCCGTCGATGTAGTACGTGACTTGTTACAAGTCCATCCTAACTCCAACGCAGTCATAATTAGCACTGAGATCATTACTCCTAATTACTATAAGGGTAATGAGAGAGCCATGTTGCTCCCAAATTGCCTTTTCCGTATGGGAGGCGCCGCCATTCTCCTCTCTAACCGCAAATCCGACAGGTGGCGAGCTAAGTACAAGCTATGTCACCTTGTCAGGACCCATCGCGGTGCGGATGACAAGTCTTACAACTGTGTTATGGAGCAGGAAGACAAAAACGGTAACGTGGGAATCAACTTGTCTAAAGATCTCATGACCATCGCCGGAGAAGCCTTGAAGTCTAACATCACTACTATAGGTAACTAACAATGTTGTATATAAAACACGCTTTCATCTATGACTTTATCTCTATAATCAGTGAGATCTCTTTGTTGGAATTACTTTTCTTCTAAAAAAGATTAACACACTCATTGGGTTGAATAGGTCCTTTGGTCCTTCCAGCATCGGAGCAGCTTCTCTTCCTCTCATCCCTTATTGGACGTAAAATATTCAATCCAAAGTGGAAGCCGTACATACCAGATTTCAAGCAAGCCTTCGAGCATTTCTGCATCCACGCAGGAGGAAGAGCGGTGATCGATGAGCTACAAAAGAATCTGCAGCTGTCGGGAGAGCACGTGGAAGCTTCAAGAATGACACTACATAGGTTTGGTAATACCTCGTCGTCATCATTGTGGTATGAGCTTAGCTACATAGAGGCTAAAGGGAGAATGAAGAGAAGTGATAGGGTTTGGCAGATCGCGTTCGGGAGTGGATTCAAGTGTAACTCCGCCGTTTGGAAATGTAACCGTACGATCAAGACACCAACGGATGGAGCATGGTCGGATTGTATCGAACGATATCCTGTCTTTATCCCTGAAGTTGTCAAACTATGAAAATATACTTTTAAAAGATTGGAAAAATAGAGAAAAGGGCAAAAGACTATAAGTTACGACAAATGTGCTAATATTTGTCTCAATTTTTTCATTTGGAGTATTTTTTCTTTTTGTTTCTAATGATGTGATTTGTGTGATGTATGAAATACTACATTTTATTTCTTATGTTTTAGTGGTAGATTGTGGTGATAAAGGCTATAAAAATACCAGAACAGAGCAAAGCAGATTTTAAAGTAGTATATATTTTGGGTTCTCACCAATAAAAAAGGAAAAGCGTATTTAGAGTTGACCAACAACGGCTTTGTAATAAATATGGATAATGAAGCCATGTGGTCATGCAGTTGATATTATTGAAAGCCTACTTAAATCCGATCGAGTTGACTTTACACTCGGGAATTTGGTGAGAACCTTAATGTGTAATCGTTTTCTTTACGTTTTTTTTTTTTTTTTTTTTTTTAATTTGTATTTAATTTAACTTTCTGTTTGGTTTTGATATCCCCTATTTTTTCTTACAAATTTGTGATTGGGTACACGAATGCCACAGGTTAAATGAGTTAACTCCTGAAAATATCCATCACATTCAAATTCATCTTTTAATTTATGACCCATCTTCATTTTCTTCTAATTAGAAAGTTCCATATTATTGGACCAATTTTCGATTATACATGTTAAGGTGTAAATCATCTCTCCGTCAAGATATAAAACACTTGTAAACGAAAACTCAATCTACATCAAAATGAGTTGTTGATAACTAAATGATGTATCAATGTTGGGTGACTGCCTAAGCATCTGTGGTCTAGTGGCAGAGGAAGCTTTGGGAAAGGGTGAAACTCCCAAACCTGAGTTCGATTCTCCCTGGAAACAAAAACACATTTGTTTGAGAAGTCTGTCAGTTGGGCCTTAGCCCAATTGGTTTACCTGGTAGCCAGAAATGCAGGCGGCCTGACTACCCATGGCACTTAGTCGGAAGGCATTCCAAACTCGGGATAGGTAGAGTGGTAGCCCGTAAGGGCCTAACCGTTAACACGGTTGACTAGTCCACTATGTAGCACTTCGGTGCGTTCCTACCGGGGCCGACCGGATAGCCGATAGAGTTTATCAAAAAAAAAAAAAAAAAATCAATGTTGGGTGACTGATCATCTTCATATATAATACTGAAACGTAAAGTAAAATTGTTGGATATATAAAAGGTAAAAAGTTAGTGGGCTGTGTCCAAACCGCACCATTTTGAGATGACTTAGATTCTTATTTAGATATAAATAATTAGTTTATAAATAGGATAGGTTTGATGCAATAATCAATCTTCAGAAGTGCTAAACCATCTCTCTCCAACGAAGATTGGGATTTAGAAATAAGGGCTTAACTTTCTTTTTAAAGAGTTTCTGATAACCAAATGAGCTATCAGCCCACCTCTAATTTACCGAAAAAGATTGAATATATGAAACTTATAGAAGGCGTAAGAATAAAATACGGTGTCATGTCTCACAACTATAATTTGGATTTGGGATAGGCAACTGCAATAGGATTGGGCGGTTCTTTTAATTTTGTAATAACTGAAAGCAGCAATTTGTTGTTACGTAGACTGTACGTAGTCTATGCATGTGATTCATGCTTTTACTCTCTACCCAATGCTTTATTTTACTTTCTGCTTATTACCTAGCTAGGCCCATCTTCTATCATATCTCGCTTTTCTCCATTTCTTTTTTTGTTCTTCTATGTCCAATGCTTTTAATACGGAAGGTAATCCGTGAAATCGAACGGTATAGATCCAATTTTTTTATTTCTATTAACGAGGGTCTTGGAACCTACATCTGTTTCGGTTTCAATTTTAGGATTTAGTTAGATATGAAAAATCATCATTTATTTGAAGAAGATATATAATGTTTGTAGAGGTTAAATACATTAAAAAATTGTAGTTTATCTAGAATGACGTAGAATCAACCAAGAACAACACTAGATTACTAGTCGAAAGAACTTGGTATCATGGGCTTGCAAACAAACATCAAAGCTCAATATTCATTTCTCCTTCTTTTATTTTGGTTCTTTTGTGTCCAATGTACAAGGGATATAAATATATTCCAAAGAATCACAGGCTTTAATAACGTTGTCTGATGACGTGGAAATCTAAGTTTTGTACACTTTTGGCGTATGATCGCACATTCTCACGGCATGAGATAGATCCAAGAGACAAGACAATGTTTTTCAACCATTGCTTAATATCAATGGTGGAATCTCGATGATAACTAATTTACATATGGCTTTAATTTTTTCCAAGAAATCCAAGTTTGCAGACCGACGCATACATAAACCGCAACTGTCTCCCAACATAGAAAACTAGATTACTAATAATCATACTCTGTAAGATAAATTAAAACTAAGAATCGAGCCAAAAAGTGAGGTCTACAGTTTCCATAAGAATTTGTAGGGATTCGTGGGCTCGAATTATGGGGCTTGTATTAAATTTTATAAAGTAAAGTTCGATTTCAGACCACATATATTTGAGTTTTGAGCCGACACATTATCTAGCCCGGCGATAAAGGCCTCTTATGTAACTCGATGATGAGTCCTCCCTCATCTTTAGGCCTCTTAATAAACAACGATATGTTCTTCACTTTTTTATCTTTTTTTTTTTTTTTACAGAAATACCATCCAAAATTACGTGTCATCATGTAAAATAACAAGTGAGAATTAATGTTTTACTTTGTAAACAAACTGAATAGTGAATAGCCTTCAATATTAGTGGATCCATAATGATTAAGATAATCGTAGTTTAGTAGTATTAACTCCATTTGAGTTTTTTTTGTCACTTCGCTATCAAAATAGGTAAAATTGTCATTTAAATATAATTTTTCGATTTTTAAATCCTACTAATAGTGGCTGCTCGTTCTTCTTATGAGAATGATGCTTCCGACATTCAATTGTGTGCATCAAATGTACATTTATATCAGTAACATAAGCAGTTAAGATACAATGTGAATGCAAATGAAAATTTATAACTCTAATCCTATACTTAGTTATAACCCTAACAAAATGAAATATTGTCTTCATTAAATATCTCGTTGATCATGTTACCGATATGCTCACTAATGGTTTTTTTTTTCTTATGCTAATGAGTGGGTAGTTGACATGATGTCATATATATGTGATAGGGTTGCAAATAACTTGTCATTGAATGTAATAACATGACATTATGAATAAAACGTGTAACTAAAAAAATTCATATATGTTAATATCACATGTGAAACTATTATTTTGATGGAAATAAATTTTAAATTGCGTTTTAAAAGTTATTTACTAAATAAAACTTACATATAATTAATTATTTATCTAAACCAAAGTTTGTTTCTTATCACATTTAAGTTACCTTTTGCATTACTTGTATACTAGAACAAATGCATACATCTGGATAAGTCTTAGCCTTCCTTACCACATTTTTTCTTAGGTACAATATCGCCTTCAACTTCGAAAGCATGTACTAATTTCTCCACAAGACGATATCACCTTTTACTGAGTTTTTGATCGACCTTCTCTACTGGTTACACTCCACAAGCTTTTTGTCTATTCAATAGTTCATGAATAGTCATTCGGTCTCTGTGGATATGGTATCATATTAATAGCTATAATTAAATTTGTGTTGACAAGAATGTCTTCCATTAGAAAAGAATTTAAACAATATTTGACCGAAATTCGTTGCACACGGTACAAAAAAAAAAATGATAAATACTGTACCAATTTTATCATTTATGATAAATCTCCACATTAATTCATTTCAAATTAATCTTCTTAAATTCATTTTGTCCAAAAAAAAAATATCCTTTGTATAATCAACCATTTCAGCCTAAAAATTTATTTTTAATCAGCATTCTTCGTTCAACTTCAAATTTCGAAAAAAATTGAATCAATGTTTGTTGCCAAGATATTTTTCAGATTTCGAAAAACTGAATCAATGTTGTTTGTCAATATTAACAAAAAAAAAAAAAAAAATTACATAAAAAATATTTTATCCATAGTCAAAGTTACCATATAGTCTCTAATCTATATAACGAAAATGGTAGAAAAAAAAGGAAAGAATAATAAAACTGAAAGTCCTTTGCTACCCAATAAGAAAGAAATAACAAAAACCACAAAAAGTCTACAATAAACAAAGGCGAATATAGAAAAAATATAACAAGTGATTGGGCAAGGATAGCGACAAGGTGGACCACACAAGAAATCCAATGGATAAAGAAGCTGACCAATTAGAGCAGTATTACGAGGATCATCTTCAGAACTCAACCAATCACAAATCAGATAAGGCCTCGACATGGGTCCCTAACTCAAGACATAAACACCCAAAAAGTGCATAATTATAACTTCAAAATCCACTGACACAAAAGGGAACGCACTTCATGCGGGTCATCCTCATACTCTCTCAAACACTCATTGCCCAAATACTATAACTCAATTCTCTAGGAGAGACACTAAATCTAACTTTTTGCAGAGAGCAAAAGATTCAATTATTGAGATTGATCTCAAAACCAAAGCTCTCGTGCTCTTGTCGTTGATGTTGGTTTTTTAGAGTTTGTAAACAAAGATGAAAAGTTTGGCGAATGCTGTTGGAGCGAAGACGGCGAGGGCTTGCGACAGCTGCGTCAAGAGACGTGCACGGTGGTACTGCGCGGCCGACGATGCTTTTCTTTGCCAATCTTGCGACAGTTTGGTCCACTCAGCGAACCCTCTTGCTCGCCGGCACGAGAGAGTCCGTTTGAAGACGGCCAGCCCGGCGGTCGTAAAGCATAGCAACCACTCATCATCTTCTCCTCCACATGAGGCCGCCACGTGGCATCACGGGTTCACTCGTAAAGCTCGGACGCCACGTGGCTCTGGTAAGAAGAACAATTCGTCGATTTTTCATGACTTGGTGCCGGAGATTAGTGTTGAGGATCAGACCGACAGCTATGAGCTTGAAGAGCAGCTGATCTGTCAAGTGCCGGTTCTAGATCCGTTGGTGGCTGAGCAGTTTTTGAACGATGTCGTTGAGCCCAAGATCGAGTTTCCTATGATGAGAAGTGGTGTGATGATCGAGGAGGAAGAAGACAACGCTGAAAGTTGTCTTAATGGTTTTTTCCCGACCGACATGGAGCTTGAGGAGTTTGCTGCTGATGTGGAGACTCTGCTCGGTCGCGGGTTAGACTCTGAGTCCTATCCCATGGAGGAGCTAGGGTTATCTAATTCAGAGATGTTCAAACTCGAAAAAGATGAGATTGAAGAAGAAGTAGAAGAAAGAAAAGCCATGAACATGGAAATATTCGATGATGATCGAAGAGACGGGGATGGAACAGTACCGTTTGAGCTAAGCTTTGATTACGAGTCGTCACACAAGACATCCAAAGAAGAGGTAATGAAGAACGTTGAAAGCAGTGGTGAATGTGTTGTTAAGGTAAAAGAGGAAGAACAGAAGAATGTTCTGTTGCTGAGATTAAACTACGACTCGGTTATATCCACTTGGGGAGGCCAAGGTCCACCGTGGAGTTCAGGAGTGCCACCGGAGCGAGACATGGACATCAGCGGTTGGCCAGCCGTTTCCATGGTACGTTATATATATAATGTCATCATTCTTTAGAATTCTAAGAAAAGTGAGTTTACTGTTCTCAAATAGCTAAGTTAAAGTTGAAATATTATGTTTTAGGGGGAGAATGGAGGAGAATGTACTCATAAGAAGCAATACGTTGGTGGATGTCTACCATCAAGTGGATTTGGAGATGGAGGTAGAGAAGCTCGGGTTTCGAGATACAGAGAGAAGAGAAGGACGAGGTTGTTTTCTAAGAAGATAAGGTACGAGGTACGTAAGTTGAATGCGGAGAAAAGACCACGAATGAAAGGAAGATTCGTTAAGAGAGCCTCGCTCGCTGCTTCCGCTGCTGCAATTTCACCATTAGGTGTTAATTACTGAATAGTGAATATCTGTTCATGTTATATCTCACTTTACAAATTTTGGTGAACTTTTTTTCTTCTGCAACAACATAAGTTATTTTGGCACTTAATTGTACTATTGGCGGACTTGGTATGTACATAGATGTAACCAATAATGTGACTTTTCTTGTATTGATAGCACTGATGTATATATCTGGTAATAAGAATGTGCAAAGGCATTTTGATTGTTAAAATTACTCTATGTTAATTAAACATGTTAAACTCTCATACCGAAAATCCAACGAACATAACTTCTCAAAACCAAAACTAAACCGATTTTCTTTACAAATCTTTAAAATAATAAATAGTTTAAACTTGTTGATATTTGGTAACACTATTATCCTCAAAGAATCAGAATTGGGATTTCAAAAACAAAAATGGCTAGACAGCCAACTATAATAAGCACAATGAACAAGTTCTCCGTGAATCGTCATTGTCCATGCCAATTGATGTTTCACTTTCAGTATAGTCCAATTCCTTTTTAATTTCTAGCTAAGATGAAAATGGCTAATAACTACCACACACGCTTATATTGGAGCAAATATCTATTAGCGTTAATATCACCATATCGTTATCAACGACCCATTATTAATTCAAATCTGTGGTACATAAGAAATGTTAATTTTGGTGGTGCTTAAAATTTTGGTAAGATGGATAATTTCAAACAAGTTTTGTTTGGAAGTGCTATAGTATGATAATCTAAAGCTACTACGTAGAGCAGGTTAATAAAGTATGGGTAACACTAGATAAAGTTGTGAGAAATCTTTTTGTTTTTGTTGTGATAACAACGAAAAGATGTAGAAGTCACATCGTAAAATGTTGTTGTATAGCTGAGAGTTGGGTCCGCAATATGGAGCCTAGAGAGAGACATTGGCCTTGTAAGTTGTAACTTATATCACATTCAACCTTCGATTTGCCGCTTCTCCTATTACAGTTACCGGATAGTTAGGAATAGGAGATAAGATAATAATATACGTAGTTACGTACCATAAAAGTATAAAATTGACTAAAATAATAATTTTAAAAAAGGAATATCATATGCTTTCGGTTTATCCCTTGTTTTCCAAAAGTACTACACTGCGTTTAAGAAAATACCTAGTAAAATTTGGAAAGACTTCTTAAATTGAAGAAGTGTCTTCCTAAATTTTACAAACACAAGAAAGAAGCGAGATAGAGAAAGAATTATTTTGGAAAGATTTGTTTTCGAATAATTCAACATTAAAAGAAAACTTTGTAATAATTGAACCCCGTATTATTTGGACCAAATCAATAGATAGATTCAATACAAAGATTGAAAGGGCAATTGGACCCACCAAATTAAAATGAAATTTTGGAAATTTGTAATAATTTAATTCATATTAAGAGAAGAGTGGCTCATGGTTGGCTTTTTGGGCTGAACAATGAAATGACATGTTTGTGGTTGTGTCCTATCCTCTCTTCTATAAAGTCTTTTCAAATTTTAAAATAAAAATTGAGTAAATCCCAAAACGTGAGGGCCCGTCATTTTGATTAAACCCCGTTTGGCATCTCCCCGTTTTCCTATGATTTTTATAGAAGCTAGGCCTGGGCATTCGGGTCCGTGGGTCGGGTTCGGGTAAAACCCGATCGGGTACGGGTATGTCGGGTATGGTAATCTAAGACCCAATAGGGTAAACTGAAAACATCGGTTCGGGGTCGGTTCGGGTATGGTCGGGTTCGGGTCGGTTCGGATATCAGATTTGAGACCCGCTAAAAACCCGAAAAAATCGGGTTCTACGTATTTCGGGTCGGTTTCGGGTATTTTCTACCCGATTACACTGTTATGTATATTTTTTACCCTATTGTGTAAGCTTTACACTCCAATAGAACAGAACAAAACTTAAAGCATTTAAATAGGAAAGTCTTAAACATCCATTACACATGATTCAAATCCAAGAAAAAAGACAAATTGACAAACCGGATTGCCTAACAAGTTCATGGCATAAAAACAGAAAACTAGAAGTAGACAATATCACTCTCCTTGACCCGCATGAACCTATACAAGTAAACCAATGTCAAAAATTAGAATGCAATCTCCCTCTTACATAAGCTATGTATCTTACTCAGTCACTAATGACTAACCTTTGTATCTCAATCATTCATTCTACAGACTATCAGCTCCTTGGCCTTGCATATTAAAAACAAATTCTGGTTCACCTAGTTCATTCATGCTCTATAAAAAATGAAACAACAAGAATTAGAATCACAATATTGCAACATGATGTTAGAACTCAAAAGAGATAATAGAATCAGAACTTACTTCTCATACCAACTGTTCACACTTTATTCATGACCAGAGAATTTACAACTGTTTGGAAATTTGCATTCAAAGGCAAACTAAGCGTGAAACCTTCCTTAACAAATTCTAGCCCAAGCAGTTGAAAAAGCAAACTAAACATGAAAGCACTGAACTCAAAAGTGTGATGTGGTCATCAAACCAAAAACCTCTTCTCAAAGCCTATGTGAATCTCCTACAATTCTCAATATTTTTAGCACCATAAACATAAAATTGCAGAGACTTCGATTTACCAATATTAACAAGTGATGCAGAGACTCGATTAAATTGATGCAGAGACTTCGATTTATAGATAACCAAGACGCAGAGACTCGATTACAATGATGCAGAGACGCGATTACAAACATGATGCAAAAACTCGATTAATACATGATGCATAGACTTCGATTTACAGAGAAACATGATGCAGACCGCAGAGACTCGATTACAATTTAAAAACATGATGCAAACACTGCAGACACATAGATCATGGAGTAGAACAATCGAAAATTACCTCTAACTGGTTTCGCGACAACGCCGACGGTGGAGAAGTGACCAGAGACGGTGTCGTGGTCTTCTCTTGAGTTTCCAGGATTGGTTCGATTAAATGATGATCGATAAAGGAGAGAGTATAGATCTAGAATCGGGAATCGAGCAAGGCAAGAAGCTAAATCGAAAGGTAAAGCTCTCTCCTTTAATCGTCTCTAACCCTAAAACGACATATAGACTTAAAAGAGTAAAGGTAGGTCTTCGGGTTTCGGTTTACACTATCGGGTATCGGGTAAAACCCGAACCCGACCCGATACCCACGGGTATGAATACATAAGACCCAACAGTATAAAACTCTTATACCCGTACCCGCCCCGAACCGGGTTTTTCGGGTCGGTTTCGGTTCGGGTACGCGGGTACGGGTTTTTTGCCCAGGCCTAATAGAAGCCCTTCCTAAATATCTTTACTTCTTTTTATCTTATTGACCATTTTGGATATTATAATGCTCTTATTAGTGAAACTAATTACTTTTTATTTACACATGTAAAATGAAACCGGGTTAAAACAATTTTGTAAGAATTTCAGCAGATAACACAATATTTAATCCACTACGCATTAGGCCTGGGCACGAATCGAATATCCGGAATTTTTGTGATATTTGATATTCGATTCGTTTCAACCAAATACTTGATTTTGTGATTTGCTTCGATTCGGAAATTTCCGGATATCCGGAAATTTGAATATCCAGATTTTTTTGTGATATTTGCGGATATCCGCTTCGGTACATCTAAATATAAAAAAAAAACCGTAGACTATATAAAATAACAAAATATCAGATATTCAAAGTTCTTGTTTGACATGTTTTCAAAATAAGTTCCAAAAAATTAAACGTAACCATTGTTGATATCACCGATCAAAAACATGCCATCAAACTAATTCTAAAAACCAAAACCCGATAGTTTAAAATGCCACTAATCAAAACATAACTCTGTGTAAATCCAGAAAGAAAATGCTAAAATTTGAGAAACTGAATCGTCCACGGTCCACTTCTTATTATTTATTTAATATTTAAAAGATGCTGATTTTTCATTTTTTAAATAAATCTCAAACACAAGCCCATAAGCTCACCAAAAAGAAAACACAAGTCAAAAGATAAAAAAAAAAAAAACACGAGCCCAAAAGATTAAAAAAACACAAGCCCAAAATATACAAATACACAAACTATACTATGATATGTATATATATATATATATATTCTAATATATATAGAAAAAATACGGATCGAATCGGATATCCAACTTTTAAAAAAACAGTATTTGGTATTTGCTTCGGTTTTAACAAATATTATATATTTTTTTTTGATTTGCTCCAAAATCTTACGGATATTCGGATTTTTCGAATCAAATCAAATCGAATACCGAATCGAAGCGGATCAAACGAATATTTTGCCCAGGTCTACGCATCCCAAAAGAATATTATAAAGCATATGGACCCCGGAGGTGGATTATGTGATTTCTTCCATTAAGCCTGGGGCATTGCGATTTGCACTTTTCCCCATCCTACTTTGGTACCTTACGAGGGCCTAACAAAAAAAGTTAATAATACAAAACATCTTGGACCAAGTGAATATAAATATATACTATATAGTTTGAAAATGAGGTATTGAAGTAAATCTGCGTTTGAAGGTTTTGACCCATAAATAAACTAAAGCCCAATTAGATAGTCAACTGACTCATTTCGGCCCTCTTCGTCTGGGTCTTTCTGTGAAATTATAGTCAATTTATAACACGGTCCATTTATATACATACCTCTGTCGAAATTATTATTTTTAATATTTTTATACTAAGTTACTACTATACTATATTCACAATTGTGCGAGATCTTATAGATACATCTTTAATAATAATCAAGTGTTGGTAATTTTTATGAAGCACAAACTTTTTGAGTTAATAGTTTGTGTGGTTGTTAGCTAATTTTTTTCTTTGTGTAGTTAGTAGAAGGTGTAAAAGTTTATGTGGTTTAAGTCTTTTATCTATCAATAAAAGTTGGTAAAATATATGGTTGTTATCATTTATTTTTCTTGTATTTAAGATTACGATTTATAATTTTTTATATATTTAGAAACTGTCTAGGTTTGAGGACGTAAAATTTTTTAAGACCAAAATATAAAAATGTGAAGTTTTGCCATGTATATGTAGTTCACGAGAAATATAAAAATGTTAGCATGTTTCTGATCTATCAAAAAAAGCATTTTTCTATTCTATTAAAAGTAATTTGTACCAAAGAGATGGTGGTCTAGTAGTAGTAAAAAGAGGTTGGTTTCCTTATGCTTCGGATTCAATATCTATTTGGGACGAAAAAACATTTTTTAAATAGAAATGGACTAAAAGCTAGTTTTGGATATAAAAAAGATTATGGGTTAAAGGTTTGAAATTCTCTCTCCCTTCTTTTTCCCTTCTCTTTAGGGTTTTTTTCTGGTTGTCTCCGTTTGCCTCTCTGGCTCGTCCTTCCGGCGCCGGAGAGGGCTCTTTCCATCCGCAATTAGTTCTAGTTCGCTTTTCTCTCGTCAGTGAGCCGATTTTCGCCGGTGAAATTATCCCCCGTGACAGATCTGAGCTCTTGTTGGTGGTTCCAGAAGTAGTGGCGGCGCGTGAAGCGTGGAGGAGCCGTTGTGTGGCTGTTGGGGTCTCGATGGATCGGTTGCTTGAGGACGGCGCTGATCCGGTGGTGATTTCCGGTGGATCTGGGATGGGTTCTTTCTCATGTGTTTGTTCACTTTCCGGTGGTGTGGTGGCTTTGATGAGGTTGGGGCTCGGGCTATTCCTCGGATGAGTATGTGTGGTTGGTTTCGGCGGCTTGGCTGCCGGATCTGTTAACCTCTCCCCTTCAGGCGTTACGGTGGCTTCACCAGAGTGTAAGTTTGACTCGTTTGGCGGGTGTGTTTTGGGATTGCTTTCATTTTAGGTCTTGGACTTCTTTGGACTCAGCGGTGAGTTAGCTTCGACTTCGGGTGTGGAGGTGAAGTTCCCGTTTCCCTAAGATGCAGCGGTGACTCTGGTTTTGTGGACGTGTAGACGATTTGGTCGAGACCTGGTAAAGGACGCCAGTGTGCTCATCGTAGTGTCTGCGTGCGGCTCAACCACTCAATTGGATGTCGTTACTGCGGCGGAAGTCTGGGGAGATGGGTGGGTTTCGCTCATGTCCGTTGATTAACTGATTGATCCCTTCGGATCTTGAAGGCATGCGTGGGGCACTGGTTTTTGCTCGTTGGATTGAGAAACCAACTACTCAAACCGGTACGTTTTGTTTTCACGGACACGACATATGGGAACCCTAGCTCGGTGAAATTCTTAGGTCACTGGTAATGAAACATGGGGTTACATCTGAGTGCGTTGGATTGCTTGGTGTGGGATCCGACATCGCGGGACCTTAAAGTCGGAATCTTGGTCAACTCGGAGGATCTGTAATGGGCTTGGTGTTTCGCCGGAGATGTGACGGGGTAGGAAACCGGAAACTTCTTTCCTTGTTATCCGCTTCTGGTGATTCATCGCAAAATCGTGGATCCTGTTTCCGCCGAGATAGTTGACCGGAGATTCCGCTTTACGTCGATCAGCAGGATGAGATCCGGTGATTGTTATTGGGCTGATTTTGAGTTTTTCGTTTTTGTACCTTATTCCCAATTGTATGTTTCCAGGCCCAGCCCGTTAGAGATTGCCCATTATAATATAGAGTAAATTTGGAAAAATATCCTCTTTTTGTTTAGATTTTTGAAAAATACCCTCTTTTTGTTTGTCTTTTTTAAAACAATTTGTAAATTTATAAAATTACTAAAAAAATGTATTGAAACTTAATAATAATTAATCCAAAGGATCTATATTTTTAATATCAAATCAATTAATCGGTATTAATTAAATATCTAATTTTTACAAAATTGTCCGTTGACCAAATCATGTTCGTCTTTCACCATGGATGTTATTTTGTAACTTTGAACGTTATATAACTAATAGTTCGAAAGATTCATTATCCTAAATATTTTTTAAGAACAATAATGAATAATAGCATTCTACCAATGTTAAGTATGATTTTTTGTTAAGTCATATGGTGGAGATTTTAATGATTCATTATTATTGAAAACACATAAAATAGTTTACTTTGCAAAAATTTGTTAAAGAGAATCGTTTAATTGAAACAAACTTTGGTAATATATTTAGTTAAAAAATGTGTTTCGTACTTTAGAGATTTGTTTCTTTATATAATATGATAGATATTAAGCGATAGACTTTATAATATTGTTAACATTTAATATATCAAAATAAATAAACTATTTTTGTGTTAAAAATATATATAACCATGATTAATATTATTTCGAATTTAGTATATATTTTCTCTAAATTTTGATTTTTTATTTATTAAAAAAATAGCTTTAAATTTAAATTTGAACAAAATTGTCATCTTATATATAATTGTAATTTTTATTATTAAAAATAGAAAAAGAGTATATTTCAAAGTATAACTCAAAAACAGGATATTTTTCAAAATCACCCTATATATATATATTTTTTTTAAAAAAGGTTCAAAATTCTCGCGGTTTATATATAAAAAAAATTGTATAGTTTGTGAACGTTATGTCGTTATTCTAGCTATATCTATACCAATCCCATCTAACGTATTGATCCACGCATAGGATTCACGATCCACCCACACGCCTTGACCTAAAATATTGCGACAAGAACCACACGTGTCCCATGGTTCTATGCTTTATCATGTTGTGTATGTTTTTTATTACTGTTAGTTTTATTGATGCGATGTTCATCACTAGTTGACCCTTTTTGTTACTGTCTCATCGAAGACTTTCCTTTTTCCGGATAATTTTAACGTTGAGATACAAACTTTTCGCGTAATTACGTCAATTTTAAGTGGGTCCTTCGTCACGACAACCTTTAATATATTAGCTACCAACCCTTATTTTTTCAAGTAAATGCTTCGTCTTCTCTTTCTTTTTTCCTGTAGAGGTTTTGGTCATTCATTAATCATCCAATCTCCTATTCTCTATATAGAATTTTGTGATGGAAAGTTTTAAGTTTCCACATTCTATTAATTAGTGGTAAACACAATGAATAATTTCCTGATATGGTATATACTACGAAAGTTTCTCAATAAAGCAATTATTGTTCTTCATAAGAACTGATATTATCATATATAGCAACTTATGCTTACTTTCGTAAATTGCATACTTTGTGAAAAACGAACCAGATAATTTACCTAAATCTGATAAATGAGAAAGCAGCAGAGCATATATCCGCATCTCTTTAATGAATATTTCCTCATATGGGAAAAAGAAAGTGTCAGTGGAGAAAATACCAGAGATCAAATTCTTCTTTCTCAATTTACTTTCAATTCATCATTTTTGTTCTGTCTCTAATTTGGATTATATATACTTATTGGTGAAAACTCCCAGAAAAAACTCAGAAGTACTTGTTATGAAACAATATAATTCAATAAAAAGATGTAATGATAAAATCTCAAAAATGTTATATATACGCATGTTTAAAAAACAAAAACTTATATATATCATCATAATTCCAAAAATATATAAGTTTTGTAGAAAATGGCAATTTTATTTTGTAATTTGGACCTTTACAAACCTAGAGAAGACCCTGATGACAAGGACAAAAACTATATTCAAGAGACAAATAATTATTTATTTCTCAAAATTAAAGTGTTTAGACAAATACCAATAACCAATAACAGAACCCAAAAAAAAAAAAAGTTACGGAGTTTATTTCATTTACCGTATGCACATTTCTTTGATTCCAATACAAAATAACCAAAATACTCTCGTTTCTTACCATCTTATCTAGATAGCAATTTTAAGAAATAATACATACTAACAGAATGAGGTAAGAGTTCAAAAGAAGATGGAAGAAAATAAAAGAAGAATATATAAAAGCTAAAGACAAGAACTAACTAGTTGTGAAGGCGATCCGGGGAACTAGGTATCCTTCTATTGGAATCTTCAAAGCGAGGATTGGTGTTGTTTAAACCAAACGATCTTCCCTTGAAATACCTTTGGAAGAGTCGTTGAACATCTCCGTCCTTCTTGTTCTTGGAGGTCATGAGGGTGTTTCCGCCTTTTCCTAGTTGGTCGTCCGATAGTTCCGGAACTTGTCGTCCTTCCCGAAAAAGCCAGATCTGGAAGAGAGAGATGAGTAAGAGAGCGACGGAGAAAGTCAACAGAATATCTCGACAACCCATACAGAAAAAGAAAAATGAAGATCAAGAAGAAGAAAGAGAATGTTTCTATGAGGAAAAAAACGAACGTGAGAGTTTTTCTTTTTTGATATGACAAGAACGGTCAGAGATTGTTATATTCAGACATGAGACAACTCCATATCTTTCCTCAGCTCTCTAGTCTCTCTCTATATGTTTTAATGAGGTGGAGCAGGCGCAGCCGGAGGGAAGATGACGGGCGAGCTGTGTCATTGACTCATTTGTAATTTGAGTGAGTCTCTCTGTCTCTGTCGTTTTCTATGTCTCCTGCTTTGTTCTTTTTTTTTGTTCACACATATATAGCTGTTATGTGACATATTAATCTGTGATTACAATTAGGGGCAGATTTATACAAAAACTTTTTTTATTTTTTTTATTTTTGGTAAAATGTGAAGTAAAATTTTTGAGGATTGTGGGATTTGAACCCTTATCCTTCCAAGGTTAAAGAGTGGTCACTACCACTAGACTACCAGAGCTTTTCTTTTTTTTTTTTTTTTTTTTTTTTTTTTTTTGTTGACAGTATAGTACGTATATACTCCCTCTGTTCCTGAATACTTGATGTTTTAAGATATGCACATAAATTAAGAAAAAAAATTCTGTATTATTTAATTAAAACATCTCATTATTGAAATGTCAGATAACAGATAACGTGTGTTGTGTTCACATGCAAAGTAGGAGTTACGTACACATGCTACAAGTTATCTACTCCATACTCCATAGCACTCTAAACGTTTCAGATTCCTTCATCACTCTTATGTTAATTTCCCACTTTCGAAATAAAATTTGTTTACTCAAAAATGATTGAAATTTTTAAACTTGGAGCCACAATTATGTTACTCAAAAACAGAAAAATTTAGATTGGAGCCAAAACCAATAACTATATTCCACTAACCTTCTATATATATCAACGTAGGTTTACACCATTTAGTCAAATTCAACAATGGCTTCTCATGGCTTTAATCAAAATTTACCGCTTCAAAACAATGAACAAGAATATTTGTTTGATTTGAACAAAAGTCCAACAAGAGAAACTTCACAGGAGAATTGTTTGGGCGTTCCACTCAACCAAGAACAAGAAGATTTTTCTTACATAAATTCAGGTATTTTTATTTATTTATTTGTTAGACACTGCATATATATCTAATTTTTAAAAATCATAATGTAGAAATTTAATCCATAATTTAATGCATCAATTAATATATGGGGGATTTATTTATCATGAGTTTATGAGTTCACGGAGAATTAAATGAATCATGTTCTTTAGTTTGTTTTTAGTTAAGTTTTTATATGATACATAAAGTTACCCAGTTTTTCTTATGCATCGACTTGTATGACATGGAAAGCTCTTGGTGCTTCTTATTGTTTGTGGAGTTCACTAGATCTTCGTGTTCACAAGGATTCTTATTTTATTTAACATTTTATTTTTCAAAATGTTTTTGATAGGAGGAAGTGTTGGGATATCACAAAGTCTTCAAGAAGCTAGTTATCACAATAAAAAAATGACAGATGGAGAAAGACTAAAGGTTTATCTTGCTCTACTGGAAAGAAGCAACAACGGTAAATTGAAGAAGATTCATACAACTGAAGTCGCTAATTTATTCTCCGTACCGTTACAAACGGTACAAAGAATTTGGAAGCGGGCTAAGAATACTCCTAATGGTGAAGTTGTTGATGTATCACATAAGAAAAAGGGTAGATGTGGTGCGAAGAAAATTCAAATTGATCTTGATCGAATTGTTGATATTCCACTCCATCGTCGGAAAACGTTACGGTCATTGGCGGCATCTTTGGACGTGAGCCGTACGACATTGTTTCGATGTCTGAAAAATGGGCTCATAAGACGACATTCAAATGCCATCAAGCCATGTTTGAAGGAAGGTAATATGAGAGCTCGACTAGAATTTTGTGTCTCCATGCTCGATAATAGTACTTTGCCCGATCACCCGAAATTTGTTGATATGTACAATATTGTGCATATCGACGAAAAATGGTTTTATATGACAAAAAAGAAAGAAAATTATTACTTGCATCCTATTGAAGAAGAGCCATATCGTACATGTCAAAGTAAAAATTACATCGGGAAGGTAATGTTTTTAGCCGCCATGGCTCGTCCAAAATTTGATGGAGAAGGAAATGAACTTTTTTCGGGAAAAATAGGAGTGTTTCCATTTGTTACAATGCAACCGGCTCAAAGACGAAGTAGAAATCGAGAAGCGGGTACTTTGGAGTTAAAGCCGATGACTTCCATCAAGAGAGAAAATATTAAGGAGTTTTTAATTGGAAAAGTTATACCGAGAATTCGTGAAAGATGGCCACAAGAGGATTTCGGGAAAACAATTTTTATTCAACAAGATAATGCAAGAACTCACGTTGACCCGAGAGATGAGGAATTCCGAATAGTTGCTTCTCATCATGGCTTTGACATTCGGTTGATGTGTCAACCACCGAATTCGCCCGACTTGAATATTTTAGATCTTGGATTTTTTAGTGCCATTCAAACACTACAACACAAGGTGTGTCCGAAGACGATAGAAGAACTTGTTTCCGCGGTAGAAAATTCATTTGATGAATATCCCTCAAACCAAGTGAACCGGATTTTTTTGACTTTGCAATCATGCATGCAAGAAATTATGAAAGTCCGAGGCTCTAACAAGTACAAAATCCCACATTTGAAGAAATCCATCTTGGAGAAAGAAGGTAATCTACCTTCACAAATGGCTTGTGATCCTATTTTAGTACGAGATGTAGTAAATTACTTAGCTACCTAAGTTTTTATTATTGTCATTGTATGTTTGTTTTTTATTTTGTTAATCGGCTGATACAATTTGTAAGATCTTTTACTTATTGAAGAACTTTTTGAATTTATATTTGATGATTTACGTTTGCAAAATACAAAACTCCAAATTTAAAGGAACAAACTTGGTGGCTTTCCTACTAATAAAAAAGAGTTTATATAGATTTGGTCTTTTCTCAATACATTTCTTCACACGTTTTATAACAAAAAGAGTAAAATTAGGAAACAAAAAAGAACAGATAAAAAGGAGAGAAATTAGGAAACAAAAGGAGTTTATATAGCTTAATTTTTTTTTATAGATTTGGTCTTCTGCCGAGTTACATTTTTTTCCTTTCATGTTCATAACAAAAATGAAAGAAATTAGGAAACAAAAAGAAAGATAATCTAAACAAAGCCGATAAAATAGAAAACAAAAAGAAAGATAATCTAAACAAAGCCGATAAAATAGGAAACAAAAAGAAAGATAATCTAAACAAAGCCGATAAAATAGGAAACATTTGGAAAATACCAAATTAATAAGAGTCAGGAAAATATATCCTCAGCATCGTCAATATAGTATCTTCCATGCCCTTGTCAGGATGCAGCTCTCCTACATCATAATAAAATGTTTTGTTCAAATCAAATTCTCTGGTGGAGTTAGAATTGATATCATAAATCCGATACACATTCTTCGATTGGTCTTCTTCTTCGTCATATGGCTTGTTCAAATCAAATCTCCGGATAGTGTTAGATTTGGTTTGAGTAGGTTGAACATGATTCAAATCTCCTTCTTCTTCCTTCATTTTTTTTCTAGCTTCTTCTTGCTTCATTTAGAAAGAGAAAAACAATTAACAAGAAGAAAAAAAGAAAGAAAAGATGAAATGGTGAGTGGTTCGTAAATGGCAAAGAATAAGTAGTGATGTTCAATGAGAGTAATCAATGAGCATAAATGGGAATGGGAAACTTTTTTCACTGAGAGTAAATAATGATTGGTTCGTAAATGAGAATGGAAAGTTTCACAAGTTTCATTTTCTTTGTCCAAAAACACACTCAACTCCACTTTTTATCATTAATTAATTTAAATAAAATAAATACATTAAATAAATTCTACAACATCAAATATTCAGGAACAAGGAGAAAAACCAAAACATCAAGTATTCAGGAACAGAGGGAGTATAACATTTGCTCAATTATATACTGGTTTTGGTTCCTTGTCACATGCATGTTCCTTAGATATTCTCTGTTTATTCCTCGGTTAAATGGTCCAAATTTTAAATTTATGATTCGTTTGTTATAAAAACAATGCAGTGGTCCAACTAGATATGTATGCAAAGAAAAGATGATAATCATGAGTTACATTCCCAAGATAGGTTTCTGTAGCGTTGGGAATTGAATGGATGCAATTTATTAGGCAGACAATTGATATTTCTAGGGTGTGACTGGTCACCCTTAATAGAAGAAATGAAAAAGGGAGAATTTTTTATTTTCTTGGCATGCACCAGTAAAAAAAAAATCAGAAGAAAATTATATCAGATGAAAACATCAAAAAGTAACTAAAGGAGAGGAATTCTTTCTTCCTCAAAACTAGTAGAATTCATTTTTCTTCTTGATGTGACATTTCTTTTCTTCTATTTTTTCTTTTCATTTTTTCTAACTTTTTAACCAGTCACAGCCCTAGTTACCCGACGGAGATGTAACGAAGAATATGTATATACAACTAAAGAGCTAAACCTATGTTTAAGTGTGTCGGTGGTGGTCAAAACTGAAGAAGACATATCGATCGATGGAGGGGAAGTATCAATGTTGTCATGTTGATTATAATCACGCAAAACATATTATATGATGTAGCTAACAAACAAAATATATTTTGCAATGTAAAATGTCTATATACAGAATTAACAAATTGTTAGAAGAGTTCATCAAAGGTAACAAATCAGTATATGATAGTGTTAAACTTCGTTAAAAGTGTAGTTAAACAAATGATACTCCCTCCGTTTCAGTTTAGTTGTCGTTTTAGGATTAAAATTTTGTTTCATAATAGTTGTCGTTTAGGTTTTCAATACAAATGTTTGGTGAAAATTAATGTTTTGTCATTAATGTTTTAGTGTTTTGACCAATGAAAAAATTATAAAATATATTAATAAAGGGTAAAACAAAAAATTTAATGATTTTCTTAATTTGTGTGCGAAAACCTTAAACGACAACTAAAACGAAACAGAGGAAGTATAATATATTTCTTGGCAAACAGGATATGTTTTGGGTAAGGAGTCAATTGGTCACATGGGTATGTCTGATTTTTATTTTTAAAAAAATAAAAATTTGAAATATTAATTGTCTATATATAACTATTTGGGCTGATAGCAATTATTCGATTCAATAATCAGACCCGTCTTCGCAGGTCCACGCGAGAGCTCCCACGAGTCCACGACTAATAGTAATAGCATCTCCACGATGAGAAACTATTATAATAATTTAATGTTTTTGTAATAACTAAATTATTTGTTTAATTTTAATTAATTAAAAAAAACTTTAATCAATCAAATGATGCCAAGGGTTAGACACAGTGTCTCAGAGTTTCTCAAATGAGACACTGTACCTCATTCTCTCTCTTACTTTTAATTATTTTTCTTTTTTTAATTCTTTAAACACTTTTTAATAAACCTCTATTCGAGGTGCTCTAATAGTCTCAACTTTTTTTTTTTTGTTCAGTTTAATAGGTGTCTGTTTTTCAAAATCTCATTTGTTCACATCTCTAGTAAGTAGTAACATATAGGTGATCAGAGGACAAAGACTAATATTAATCGCACTTAATATAAGCGAAAATGTGGTGATTCAGAGATTGAAAAGAGTTGGTGGTTACATAGTTTCTTCTTTTTATATCACTCGACTGTCAAACCGAGAGCGTGAGGAATATTTGTGCATGCTACATCCTTTAATATTCGATTCATTTTGGATTTGAATAAATAATCGAGAAATCAGTAAAACACAAAAACCAAAACTTGTCTTCTTATTAAAAAAAAAAAAAAAAATTGCCGTCTTCTCAACCTCTTTCGCCATTTTCTTCTTGTAGTTGTCGCAATTTATTTTGTCTCTTTATTATCTTACGTTTTCCCTCTGATCCCAACCATGTTCAGTATTAACTCTTTTTACTTCCAACGTTATTTCTTATAGTACCAGTTTAGGAACTTAGCATTGCTCTGTATATCTTAAAAATATGTTCTAAACCTTACTTTTGTTGATGATAAATTGATGAGAGTAAAGAACACAAAAATGTGTAGGAAGAATTATAATAGACTCTCATAAACTTAAAGATATAAATTACATTCTCTTATATAGAGATGAGATTTCCTATTCTAAGATAAAGATAAATGTAAATAATATATTTAGAGATAATGTTAAACTTCCTAAACTTAAGATATAATAATTTCTAGATCCTTCTCGATCTTCATGATTTCCATAATCTTGGACGATCATCTCGACCGTCGATCTCCGGTTCTCCCAATACCCCTCGGCAAGCTCATACGTGGTAACACGTATGAGATTGGACAAGTCTTCAAAATAGCGGCTTTATACCCGGCCGTCGGGTCATCATCGACGTTTATACCCGGTCGTAGGGTCAAAGTCGTGGTCACCATCATGTTCGTAGTTAATGGAGAACCACATGGAAAATACATCATCATCGTAGTTATGTATCTCCATCGGTTTTAAATCACAAGTCTTGGTCGCTCTTCGAACTTCTTGTTCATGAAGAAACTTGTGTAAGATTCAAATTCGTAACCGCCGGATCAGCATCGTATCCGTCGGACTCACCATAGATCATACTAGACGTATCTTCATCTTCCTTGCATGTGATGAAGAACGTAATCAACTTCATAAAGGCCACATAATGACCAGTTTATTCTCTCACAAGAAAACACAATCACGTGCTTTAAAAATCATCTTCGTCCAAATTGCATTGATTGTCCATCTCACCTTTTGTAGTGGTGGTGATATCAACAAATCAATAACAAAATTTTGGAATCGATCAAGTCTTTTTTTTTTTTTTTTTTCTTTTGCGGAAGATAACGAAACCTTAACCCATAGGAGTAGGATCTTGGCTCTGATACCATGATAAATTGATGAGAGTAAAGAACACAAAAATATGTAGGAAGAATTATAATAGACTCTCATAAACTTAAAGATATAAATTACATTCTCTTATATAGAGATGAGATTTCCTATTCTAAGATAAAGATAAATGTAAATAATATATTTAGAGATAATGTTAAACTTTCTAAACTTAAGATATAATAATTTCTAGATCCTTCTCGATCTTCATGATTTCCATAATCTTGGACGATCATCTCGACTGTCGATCTCCGGTTCTCCCAATAGTTGACCAAAAAAACACTTACTTTATGTGGTAACATATCATAACCCTTCCAATTATATATATATATCAAAATCCTATACGATATTGAAAAAGTATGATCTTCTGTTAGTTCTCGTAGTGCGGTGAATGCTGTCATTCTATTCATAGTCATTTTTTGAACTTGAACTTGAATTCTAAGAAATTTTTTGACCAACTTAGAATTTTGGTGGACTCTGACATCTTTGCCTTTCATAGTGAATTATTTGAGTTTGAAAAAAAAAAAAACTGATTCGCCACGGTTGTATAGATTTTTTCTTTTCAGATGTAGGAGACAACAAATTAGTATAGTAAACGATATGCAATTATCAAAAAGTTGAAAAGCAAAAATTGACGAATCTTTTATTTTGTTCATCATTTAATTTAGTTTATGGTTTTCCGTGGTACGAACTATTATATGATTAAATGTTTATTTTATCCTTGGTATTATATGCATGGATATTTGTTTTCATCATCACTAACTTTTGGCAGATTTATAGGAAGAATGTAGATCCTCACGTTGTTGACGTGTGCTACCGTACTACCGATTGGGAATGAGGCTAGCTCTACATTTTAATTTGTCTTTTTCTTTCTTTTGTTACTTTTCTCTTTTTCAAATTCAAAGTTGGATACGATCAACAAAAAGTTCCCATATTGACTTGATTTTTTCAAACATATATACCAGATGTAGACCGTGTAGTACTATTGTAATATCAAATGCCTTCTACAACGATTAACAATGTGACATTAAAAACATCTAAATAATGTTGGAGTTTGCTATGAAAACCAGCTTACTAAACTTATCAACAATTTTCACTTTCTAAGCTTTAAAATCATTATTTGACAAAAAAAAGCTTTAAAATCATTTTTTATTTTTTAAGTGTTATTAATGGGCTTTAAAAGCCCAACTCGACTCTCTCACTAGTAGTATTTGGACCAAAAACCAAACTCACACGGATTTGTTTTTGGGCTTCTTCTAGAAAAGCCTCATATTTGTAATTAGAGTTGAACTTAATTTATATATTAGACTATTATATTTTAATCTTTCGATGTGGGGCGTTGGTTTGTTTCCTAACAAATATGCTTGATCATTTCATGGTGGATACTAGATATCATGATATTGGAAAAAATGTCATTTAAATCGTCACTTTGCCATTAGTGGAGGTTTAAAGCATGAACTTTGAGCCTGGTGCTTTTAATCCTCAATTTCTAGTTGACTTTCAATTTAATCTCTAACTTTCGTTGACGAAGCCGATTGAGGCACGTCTTTAACTGGACAAACGGAGGATTAAGACGTTGTTTTTAGTCCGTCTAATATATCCGTTAATAAGCGAAACGACGTCGTTAATCAAATGAACTCCCAATTCGATTAAGCTCGAACCCTAGAATACCAAATCGAATTTAGAAATACAATATCGAATATTCTCTCGTTTTCTTATCTAATCTCCATTTCGTGGGACATTTAGCTGATTAACGGATATATTAGCGGGACAGATAACAGCGTCTTAATCCTCCTTTTGTCCAGTTAAAGACGTGCCTCAATCGGCATCGTCAACGAAAGTTAGAGATTAAATTGAAAGTCAACTAGAAATTGAGGATTAAAAGCACCAGACTCAAAGTTCATGCTTTAAACCTCCACAAATGGCAAAGTGACGATTTAAATGACATTTTTCCCTCATGATATTTGGCTAAACACACAGTCTATTACAGAAACGCGACTCCTATACAATCACTAAAACAACGAGTGAATTGATTCAAAACAGATCAACATCAACAAATAAAACTTGAAATTCTAGTGAGTAAAGATATATACAAGCTTCTAAGATCAAAGGTTTGGAATTTGATATGAAGTTTACCGTGTACGTATAAATAGAGACAGAGTAAGTATTGGCTCTTATACGTAAACTCCATATCATGCCAAACTTTTGATCTCAGAACTTCTATCAATCTGAACAAAGATGGAGTCAAGTTTATAAAGGTTTTGCTCGTTTTCTAAGAGCCAACCTAACCAAAATTCATCTCTGGCAAAGATAAGTTCATGTTGAGTTTACAACCGATTAAGAAGAAAAAGAAGGAAAGAAAAGGATCCATACACCATAAACAAACTTAGTTCGGTTTATTGAGTTTTATTTTTAACCGGAGAAACCCCAAAATTTATACTAAACCAAGAAAAAGAAAAAGTCAAAACCAAATTGATTTTTTAAAAGAAGAAAAAATCCTCAATTTAGGGATGCTTTTCGAAGAAAAAATCATGATATAAAGACTAATAAAACTTGAAATGAAACCGTGCCAAATCAAAACAAAATATTTTGACTGCAATATGGTTCATACTATTAACCAAAATATCCTATAAAACCGAACCGATAGAAAAACGTTAAAAATCTCCCCAACTTCAGCTTTGTCTTATGTTATCCTGAGTGGAAGGGTTCAAATTCCAAAGATCATCGTCCCACACAACATCATTATACAGAACCCCATAGTTTTTCTCAACGAACTCCACGTCCCAACATGAAGGCAACCAAACGGTGCTCCACGTCATCAGCTCGTCGACCACATCATCTCCCGCCTTAAGCCTCATCCCCCACAATTCCTCCTCCTCCTCCACCGCTGCAGCCGCAGCCACCGTTGCTGCTGCAGCCAATGCATCCACCACAACCACCTCCACCTCCATCTCCCTCTCCTCCTCCTTCTCCTCCGGTACTTGTCTCTTCCTCTCCTTCTTCATATATATGATCAATGTATTTATGAGTGAAGGGAGAGAGACGCTATTTAAAGAAGGGGGGATCGGAAGAAGAAATGAGTTTTGAAGAGAATGTGTATGTATGGAGACATAGGTTTAGGACATGGAAGAGAGAGAGAATGCAGTTGCTTAATCACACACCATCTGTCTGTTCCTTTGGCCCTACGTGTCCTCCATTAACCTTTTTTGCTACAAAATATCTTTGGTGAGAGTGGTTCACCAGAATAATAAGTCTCGAGTTTTTTCTTTTTAATGTGTTGAAATAATCAAAATGCCGCCCAGAAGATATTGAAATATCCACACGTACTAATTGTTTGATTTTTCCAATTTATTTTTTCTTCTGTTGTTACTTAATAAAGAAAAAGAGATTCGTTTGAGTGCTTTAGAAAGTGGGAATGGATATTAAACTAGTGGTAATAGTGGGAAATTCCCACCTGGACCAGAAATAGACCAAACGTACATGAGAAAGAGACAAAAGTGTAGTTTGGTTTTGGCAAAATAAAATAAAATTGTAATTTGTAAAGGACGAGTTGAGATTGTGTGTCCGCGAAGGGGCAAGTCGTAAGTGGACCTTTCTCTACCACAGTCACACGCACACGACCATGACGTTAGTTTCTGATGAACAAAAATAAAATAAAAATAAATAAATAAAATAAAATATTATTCTTTATTTTCTTTCTTCACTTTGTTTTGGAATACATAAATGTTTCTTTTATATATATAAAAACGAATACATAAATATTTCCATTTAAGGACGTTTATATACTATGGCCGATTGGCCGGTGAAGAAATAACAGGGCTTGCGTGATGCAAGTCTGAATTGGTCCAAGAATACAAAATGTATGTATAATATATTGAGATTAAGTATATAACAATGATGTGATAAATAATACTGTTGAATAGGTTAACGGGACAATTTTTTTGTTTCGATTTTAATATATACTGGATGAAATTTAACGTGTTATCTTATTGAATATATATATATATATATATATATATATATATATATATATTCATTTGGTATAAAAAAATATAGATTAATATTTAACGTGCTAATAATAAAACAGTTAAGGTAATTTTTGTATTTTGTTAACTGTTAGTAATTAATTAAAACGATTCATAAACTCAAATGAGAGGTAGTCTACATAAATACCTCTACACAAATAATGTCATACGAGCAAAATCGAGTATTCCTTGCTAAACTATCTACTTTTGACTTTGAAGTTTTCAAAATGAGAGAACGGGAATAGAAATAAGATAACTCATTGCTCCTCACAAATTTTTTAATGTGTCTTGATAAACTAAACATACCAATCCACTAATGTAATTTTTTTTTTAAATAAAAAAGTTTCGGACCAAGCCTATACATCTCTATAGATTCGAACCAGCTTATAATATTTTTACTCTTATCTATTATCACTCGATCCCGTGACTGTTTAAAAAATTTCAAGGTACCTTTATAGTCAAGCTATCAATTTTTAATATCGAACTATGAAATGTTGACAATGTAAACATCATCTTTACCAATTTGTTACAGTCTGTTACGAAAACTAAATCATATAATGCATGATTCAAATAAGTATCAGAATTTATGACAACCACACAATCGTGGAAGGGATTTTTGAAAATCAGGGAAGATTGGAAGCTTATGTTGTGGACTTGGCTGCCAATGGTACATGGAGCAAAGTAGAAGAAGCCTCTCTACACTTCTGGATCTTTTTTCAAAGGTTTCATGTACAAATCTATTTATAGGAGAGATATTTTATTGTCTTGGATAGATGGGAAAGATGAAGGCATTGTTGTCTCTTAATCTTGGCAATAGTGTAGTACTTTTAACAGATCTATCTCCAGAAAAGACTGAAAATGTTAGCGTCGGGGAATTTCAAAGCGAAGTTTCCATTTACGATATGTCGAAGGATCTCAGAAGCGACAAGTTTTGTTGCAAAATTTGGTTGTGGGATGGTAGAGATGCAAGAACGTGAAAGCATGTTTTCAACATTGTTCTGAATACGAATTTCGACACTTTCGAGTTAGGATGTATGTCATCTAACAGGCTGGTATCGAAATCAAAATCTTTTGTACTGATATGTTTTATTATATGTTTGATTAAAAATTGATGGAATAAAACTGAAAGGGGTAATAATAGTTATTAGAGGAATAAGATGAATGACGCAAATTGTAATCAAACAAATTTTTTTTACATCAATCATCACTTTTAATTAGTCTTTTATATGTTTATATTATGCATGCATGATAATACTACATACGGTCTATTACTATAAACTAGATAAGGACCCGTCCGATGGACGGGTTTAATTTTTTTTAAAAAAACTAAAATCAAATTTAACAAAAGATGAATTAACAACGTTGTAAGTAGAATTGTTTTACAAAAAGAAAAAATATTTATATTTTCATTGTTGCATTGTTTCTTTAACCACTAAAATTATTAATTCAAAATTATTTCGAATGAAAGATATATCACATAGCAATAACTCATGATATACTATATAAAGTTAGCGAATGAAAACAAAGTGGTTTTTAATTAGACTCATTAAAAATATAAATATGATAAATCGTCTAAATCCCTTAGCCTTCCAAGCTAACGTTGCGGGTTCGATTCCTATATACTCGATTGCAATGACTTTATGTTCCATCAATAAAAATTAATAAATTCAAAAAATTATAAGCACGATGATATATGAATCTTATATAATTCAAATATGAACATAGAAATTTAAATAAACAATTTTGAAATAGTATAATTAAATTCAAAGAAGAAGCATATAAGTTCTTACATATTCAAGAATTTCAAATAAACAATATAAAACTTTACTTAAAATCATCATATATTTCTAATTAGAAAATAAAATTGATATAAATAATGTAAATTTGTAATTTAAATCATGACACTGTCGCTATCTAAAATTATTAGAATTATGATATATTATAAATCTTATATAATTTAAACTGAACGTAGAAACCAAAATAAATAATTTAAAGATACAATAATTAAACTAAAAATAAAAAATTATAAAACGATGATATATGAATCTTTGATAATTTAAATATGAAAAGAGAAATTGAAATAAACAATCTAAGAATACTACAATCATAATTGAGGACAAACAAAAAACACAGTTAAGTAAAAAAAATATTACATAAAGGAAAAAAAATTGATCTCTCATATTTCTAATTGAAAAAATAAACTCAAATAAATAATATGAGGATTAGTTTAAATAAATCATCATATATTTCTAATTGGAAAGAAATTTGAGATAAATAATATCAAATTTTAAATTAAATCATGATACATTGATAAAATCTTTGACTGATACGGTTCATATACTATTAATTACTAAAAAATAGAACATATTAGTTTTATAATAACATATGTTTCCTTTTTAATAAATTTGCATGATTTTTTTTTCTTGTTTAATTGAAATATATATTTCTAATTATAAAAAACGTATGATTTTCTTATTATTATCTTTTGATATTTTTTAAATTGTTTATAGGAATATTCATTATTTACAATTATCTTTATAATTATATTTTACATTTTTAAAATTATTTAAATTTATAATTACTTACAATTATCTTTTTTATTATTTTAAAAAGGAAATTTTGTTTTACACGTGTCAAAATCTAAGATCGATAGATTTGCCACGTGTCACAATCCTATGAGTTATTAACTTTGAAAACCATACTTTATATAATAAGACTAGATAAGAATCCACAAGTAAATCTTATGCTATTTAAATTTATGACATACCATATTTAAAAAAAAAAAACTCAACGTTTTTATATTTAGTCTTGAGGTGCTAAAATATTTTAAATTAAAAATTGCTATATAAATATCATGCAATAACACAACATTTTAGTCTAAATTTAAAATATTTATTTATATTATACAAATAAAGTTGCATTGACTATGTCATTAATAAATTTAGGTTTGTAGATTTGCGGTTTCAATTTAAATTTTATAATCTATGAAAGAATTTGTTGGTGTTAAAATAAATATACTATATATTTATATTGTTTAAATTTTTAATTAGAATGTATTTAAGATTAATAAAATATTTATATAGATGTTAAATTTTGGGAAATTGTTAAAAATACCCCTTTTGGTGTGCCCCTTTTAAAAAATGCCTCTTTTAGATGTCCATTTTCAAAAATGCCCTATTAGGTTTATAATGTACTTATGGATTGTAACTACTACTTGAAGACTCGATCCAAGTATTTATAAGGTTTTATAAGGTGTTTTTAAAGGTTTTACAAGTTATTTTAAAGGATTTTTAAGGTTTTTCAAAGGTTTTACAAGATATTTTAAAGGTTTTCAAAGGTATTTAAAATGCATTTATAAGGTATTTATAAAATATTTATAAGATTTTAGATACATAGAAATGTAGTTTGTGTATGTTTTAATAATATTACATACATATTTGGGTAAATTTTATATTTTTAAGAGCATTTTTTATAAGGTTTTTAAAAAGGGGTATTTTTGAAAAGTGGCATTGAAAAAGTGGCATTTTTGCAAAAACCCCAATAATTTTTCAAAAATTCGAAATATTTAATTTTGATAAATTTAGTTAATAATAATAAATAGTAAATGGAATTAAAAGTGTTCGGCAAAATGGATAGTATAATTAGATGAATGAAAAATAAAAAAAATGAGAATAAATGTGGGCTTAACATATCAACACAAAAAACTCTCTTTAAATGTATAGAAGATAGGTCATGAATAACTGGCGTCACTTTCCATATTATGCTAAAAGAAAAAGAGTTGTGCTTTCAAGAAAAGCGATAATTTTTGAATGATGTTTCCATAAAAGAAAAAACACTCACTTTATTATTTAAAACACAAACACATACCTATTCATATTATGAAGTGGTTGATATAAAAGCGAACATGTGGGAAATTCCTTGGTTAGAAAAATCTAATTAGGGAAGTACTTGGTTGAAGAAATGGCTTCCATTTCGACTTGAGCCATCAACACATCATTCACAACGAAACCCTTTGATGAATCTTTGAGATCTGAGAGTGAGATAAAGTCATTATAACCCCAACCAGAAAATCCTGAATATCCCGGACCATTATACCAAACATCAACTGCCAAAAACAAAAGTTCACCAGAAAGCACTCATGGTCAGTCAAGACGAATATGTCCATATATATATATATATATATAGGTAGATATGTATCATCTGTTTACGTTGCTTTTCGACGTTATTGAATTGGAGTTGGTTGAGAATTCGAAGCTTGGCTCGAACATAAATCTTCTCATAGGGACTGAATTTCTCGTTTGCATCAAGGTTAAGAAACATCGACAAGGCTTTTCCCTCTACTGCGGCATCACCATTTGGATACACTTGTATATTCCTGATCAGCATATGAAGTACTTGTTACTACTACCACTGCTCTAAAAGTCTTAATTATTTTGAAATATTCTGGACTCACCAATTTCTTCCGCCGATTGAAAATACATCTGATAGGTAAGAATCTTTGAGAAGCATAGAGAATCCCCGAATGCTCCAGGTGAATCTCGGGTTATGGAAATTCTCAGTGACAGTGAAAAGTTCAGATATTTTATAGAGAGAAGGAATGGTCACGTCAACACCAAACTCGCAATGATCTCCATCGTAAAGGTATCCGTTTTTCGGGTCTTTGAATGTATCAATAGAGAGGACCTGAGAGAATCCCCACATCGTTTTGAAGACATTAAATTTCCATACATCGGTATCTGCAAATTTTAGCAAAGATAAATTGATAGATAGATGTTAGTATTATGCATATAGATCACATTTTTTGGATTGAAAAAAATGAGCAAGAACCTTGGATGGTGAAGTACTTCCTCTCGTTCTTGTTGAAGATGTAAAACCTTAGATCCGCATAAACCTCTTGATGTGCAGCGACGAGGGTCGAGTTGTCTATGGCTACGTATAGCGAAAGGTACCCTGAACCACTGTCTTTCTTGTTCCCGTTGGGGTACACAACAAGTGTCCTGTTTAAATATTGTATTTTCAGATCCATTCAAAGATTTGTAGTAGTATGAATTAAAGATTCGATTCGAGCAAATAAAAATCAGATTACCACCAACGTACCAGTTGTATCCACCAACTGAGAAAGGACGAGATTCGTATTTCTCTGTGAAGGTTGACTTAAGGAGCGTGTTGAAAGACTCCATCTTGAGAGAGTAAGAGGATGGAGGATGATCTCTCAGACCTTTCACTACATTTGAAGCTGAGACTTTATAATCACGTGATGAGATCTCTTCATTGTTATGTAAATAGTTCCCTTTGTCCTGGTTTGGCATTGGTCCTACTCCATTTTCTTCTGTTTTGAAACAGAGCATTTGAAAGCAAAAAAAAATACAGAGGAATGGTAACTAACCATGTTGAATACACAAGTCCTAAAACAGAATCTAGAAGACATAAATGGATCTTCTTGAATATTGGATTAGATCTAAGAGCAAATAAGATAACATACGCTGCAGATTTGTATTGAAGCCATCAGTGAATTGTCTTATGAAGGAGCTTGCAGACGCAGATGCGACAATGAGACAAAACAAGAGATAAACAACAGGGCTGGTGTTTCTTCTGTAGTGACTCCTCGTCATCTTTTAAGGTTTTGCTGTGAATAGAGACTAGTGAGACTTATCATATATAATGAGAGAGATGCTTTCGATGCTTCGGGAGGCTAAAGATAATAAATGAGCGTTTTAAATTGATAATGTTGTTTATTTGTTTTGCATAGATTTTGTAAAAGTAGCAAATTAAAATGTTACATCTGTATGTCACATTCAATATCATTGACTTTTGAATCAACCTAAGGTCACAACACTTGAGCATAATCTACCAATACTCCTTCAGCATACTCATTTTACCAAACCTATGTATCAAAGAAAACATCTTATCCTTCTTTCTGTGTATGAAGCAAATACAGTTGCTTTTATTCACAAATGATGACGTGGCAACTACGTTAAGTTTAAGGACTTCCCTTCTGCTGCTACTGTGGGTGTAGGAGCCCCATAAGAGACATTCACTAGTTGCGCAGCAGCACGAGCAGCTGCTGCTGCACGATCAGCGCTAGCTAGAGCAGCTCGAGCTCTCTCCATTACATCAGTCTGATCCTGTCTAGTATCAGGAGGAGCTTGAGAAGCTGAAGTCAGCTTAGATGATGGCATGTTTTTGCTCACTGGGTTTTGAGCTTGAAGCTTTTGGAATCTCTGTGTGGCCTCTGCAGGCAGACTTTCAGCCTCCCTAGAAACTGAAGACTGACTGTAGCCTTGCTGGGACGGTCGAGATTCAGAGATACCATCTTGGCGATGTATTTGCTTAGCTCCACCCTACAAATGACAATGGAACCAAACTAGTAACTTTATAAACGGATTTCATTTGATATAAAACGTTTCCAAAACCTTTGCAAAATCATTCAAGTCCATGAGAGAGAAGAAGCTATATTGAACCAAAACTCGTCATTTGTGTACAGTAACAGCCAGGCGTCGGAAAATCATCAATTATTGCTATGCAGACATATATTTATCGTTCCTTTTGGCCTATTGGATATCTACCAGAAAAAGTAAGAATCCGTGGACGCATACAGAAATGTTGGGCAGCACATTCCTACAAGTAGTTCTTAAATTTAGAGTTGTGGTTTCCAATTCAATGTTATGTTCTTTCCATTTAGAGAAACCACATTTATTCCTTGTGACATAGCGAAGTTGTATAATAGTTCACATCTAATTTAGGGGACCGAAGAATGTGACCGACTAGCTTTCCCTTTTTAAATTTATAAAAGAGGGTTCAGAGAATGGTACCAGTAGGTCTTCATGGCTCTTCATGAACTCAGCTTCCGTGGCAGAAGAATCCCATTTCAAACTGTACTCCTGCGCAATATCCTTTAACATCTTGAGCCTTGCCTCTCCAGATGGACTAGTAGGAGAAAGCTTTTCAATGATCTGGCCAAGAAAGCAGAACAATCCAACAAGTTATAAGCACCTTCATTCAAAAATGCATTTCTCTTGAAAAGTATATAAAACATCAAAAAGAAAAGTATATACTAACAGTACGATTGACACCAGAATCGGGACGAAGCTCAGAAGCAACCATGATAAATTCTTTTCCATATTTTGTACCAAAGAGATTCTTAATTTGAAGAAGATCAGGCACTTCAGAGCACCTTGGAGCAGCAAAGATAATGCTAGCAATAGCCTCTCTCAACTCTCTAGGGCATTCCCTATACGATTGCAAATCCAAAGAAACATATTATGATGGATCATTCCACTCTCTATCCTTTGATCACAAATGAAACTCAAAGACTCACTTTTCACTTTCAAGAATAGGAACACGAGCAAGTACAAACTCGCAGAATAGCTCCAGTATCTCATAAGCTGCCCATAAATTCATTTCTCTGATCACATGCTCCACCTAAATCTCAGACAAGAATATAAGAACTTGATGTTCATTGTAAGAATTAACAAACACAAATCAGAATGGGATCATAAAAATAGTTTTAAAAAAAAAGAAAGGGAAAGACCCGAATTCGAGCAATGGGTTCTTGTCCAGCTTGCAGGAACTGAGCTATCTCCTTCTTCATATGTTTAAGCTGCATATCTCTCTTGTTTTGCAGCAATTTCATTCGAGCAATCGCCAAATTCAAGCTTGTCTTGCTGCCAAATTTTACTTAAATTTCTCAGTTTTTTTTGGACAATCAAGAACATAATAAACTCTAATTCAAATTGAAGCAAACGAGTAATCGATGGCATCAAATTAACAACTTTATTGAAGAACCCTAGCTTCAAATCAAAACCCGGATCCTAAAAGAGTCAACGTATAAGAAAAAGAAGAAGAAGAAGAAGAAACCATTTGGCACCAAAGATGCCACGGTTGAAGAGTTGGTTTAGCAGCGACATTGAATCGGAGTAGAGGGAATCAATGCGGAGGTTGGCGATCGTCGATGGAAAAGGAAAACGAAGATAGTGAAAGTAATACGCTGCTCCGCGGAACACGGTACGAGCATAGCCGTAGCCAGTAAAAAGCACGCGTGAAACTCACAGGTGAAAACGAGAGTGGAAGTGTGGGACTCATATAGATATCCCAGATAGTGTATATTAAATGTTTAATATCCAAAAGTTAATATTTTGCTTGCTTTCATTTTATTTTCTACTTTTTAAATTTGTTATTTATGAAACGAATAATAATAAAATTTAAAATTAAATTAAAGCTAAATCATAACTTTGGTAATTCTATCTTTTTTATTTTTGCTGTCTAGTAGTATTATTTAACCAATTAAAGAATAGGGTACATAAAAACTAGAATTCTTAAAGGCATAGCAATAAAAACTAGAAGTTCTTTGTCAAAAAAAAAAAAAACTAGAAGTTTGATTTAAATCAAGAGGACAACAAAACAATCGGCAGCCTCTAAAAACAAGAGTACGTACAACAGAAAACCAACTGCATATCAATAACCAATTTCTCTTTGTTAAAGGAATTTTATGAGTCACCAAGGACTAGGCGATGTAAGATGGAAATCTAATTTTTCCCATGAGAAAAATTATTTAATTTATATTATAGGATATTCATCTCCAAGTTATTTAATGATAAAACAAATGTTTAGGTCGATGTAATGATTGTATAGCTTGTATACGGTTAGGGATTGTATGGAATGATTGTGTGGCATGTATAGGACAAATGTTACTATAAAGACTATGGTTAGAAAAAAAATATAACCGTCACGGAATGGTTGGTTAAACGTAACAATAGTAACTATACACTGTGGATCTCAAAACAAAAACAAAAACGAAAAAACAAAAGTAACTTGTAACTGTGGTCATGTTGCAGAGGCTGACTCATTCACCTTTTTGCCTTATCCTCCTGGCTCTGAAGTTTCTTTGAAAGCCTCCTCTGCCGCCTTTCTCCAACGTGTCTTAAAATTATCCACCACATCATCTCTCTTCCGTATCTTTTTTTTCTTTATATACTCATAATGAGACCATAAACCAAAATCTCCTCTCTTTTTCTCCCCTTACTTTTCTTCCTTACCAAATATAGCAACAAAAAAAACATTTTCTGCCTAAGAAAAATACTAAGTTTCTGTCATGGAGGTCCCGATAATAAACAGAATAAGCGATTTTGACGTGGGGATAAACTCGATAAACGACCCGTCGTATTTATCTCGAGCTTTGGCCGTCTCCGGCGTCGGAAAGTTACATCAAGCTTATAGTTTCTGGAAATGGGGCGCTTTATTGCTACTTGCATTTTTTGCTTCATTTACATCGTTAACTACAAGAATCAAGGCTTTAGTCTTTAGATTAAGAAACGTAAACGTGTCTCTACCTTCCCCAACTCTTTTGTGTAATTACGACAGCGATTCCGATTGGTCTTTTGCGTCAGACTCTTCAGACGAAGATGATGACGATGACAAAGAAGATGAATCGGTCAATGGAGATTTACGCGTTAAAAGATTTAGTTATTTCCATGATGATGATGATAAGGCTATAAATGGTAATGTCCCCTGGTTGCGGCGGTGCAGTGGTAGCTTCGGAGACTTGTTAGATTTAGGCTCGAGCGGAGTCGTGAAGCTTTGGGACAATCTTGATTTCAACGGAGAAGGAAGTCACCATAACGCGGTGGCTTCTTTTTTGAGCAAATGCGGCTCTTACTCGTTGTTGTCGTCGACGGTTTTATTAGCGGCGGAGAAGAAAGGATCCGACGGCCTGGAAGTGAGTGCGTGGGATGCACGCGTCGGTTTTGGGGTCCCCGCGTTGCTCGCGGAATGGAAGCAGCCGGGGCGGTTGCTTGGGAAGATCATTAGGGTTGACGTCGGTGACGTGGACAAGATCTACGTCGGTGATGACGTCGGAGGAGAGATTACTGTGGGAGACATGAGGATGGTTAACGGTGCGTTGACAGAACTGACGGAATCAGAGGTTGAGGGAATGGTGAGAAGACGCCGACGCCGACGCCGTCATTGATGAGCTGACGGTTCCGTTTGGAAGATGTATTGATGATAAATGATTGGCCCAATTTGTCTGTCTTGTAAATAATTTGTTCAACATTTTTTTTTTTTTTTGTAAATAATTTGTCTGTCTTGTATTTTTTCAATTTAGTTTTTATTTTTTTGGCAAAAAAGAAATGAAATAAATCTCTTATTTTGTTCTTTTAAATAAAGAAATTCAAACTCCTGTTGTCGTGTATTTTGGATTTCATGTTAACCTTTTTTTTTTAGTAGACTCGAAAATATATGATAACTTTTTTTTTTTGGTTCATCAACTTGGAATATGGAAACGTATTACCTACGGAAAAGAAAAATAGCTGGAAACGTGTTATTTTTGGTTGGAGATACAATATGCGAAAGTTATGGAAGCAAGAGATTTGACTTTCAAATCAACGGAACAAAACGTGTTATTTTGGTTTTGGACCTTTTGGTCATTGGATCTTTATAAATTGTAATGATCATATAGTATACATTGCAAGTCTGATAGGCTATTAATCCACCACTTTCGTTGGTCTCTGGACTTTTAGTCAAAACGGGCTTCACTTGTTGTTCTCGTCAAGTTTATGGGTCAAAAAACCCATAGGCCCGGAACTTTTTTTCCTGCATGGATGAAAGAGGACTCCTCCTTGCTCGTGGTGGTAACAAGCTTATCGTTCATCTCGTTTACGATCATAGGTTTGATGGCGTTTGCAACTAACTGGAAATCTCCTCGGCTCGAGATGTAAATAACTCTAGTAGTGATGCTTGATGGGAGATGATCTCGGCAATCTTGTCATATTTTGTGGTGGGCGAATCCTTAGTCTTCTTCGATGAATGAGTGAGAACGTAGTGATACTTTTTTTTTTTTTGGTAAAATGACGTAGTGATAACATTAAAATGGATCGACAAGCAAGTTAGGAATCAAATTTCAATGATCAAAGCAAGTGGAGATCGCCGCTACGAAAAAGCCCTCCAAGTTTGAGTTCAATCAAGAACTTAACCATATCAATTTACATGCTTAAATAAGTTTGATTTTCTTCTTTCAACCAAAAGTGGCACTTGATGTAAAAACGTTAATTTCTTTTTGAATTTAATTTAACATTACATTAAAAAAAAAACATTAAAATTTGATTATATACAGTAAGTATATAACTAAACTATATCAAATATCAATAAAAATATTGTTTTTTTTTCAAAAAAAACATTGTTAAGAAACTCAAATAGGTTTTATAATGGATGGAGATGTTTGATAGTATTAACCAAAAAAGGATTTGAATCCGGAACGCTAAAGCCCTGAAGTTGAAAAGGGAAGTCCAATACCAGACCGTCCGTATCATCTCATCTTTCAAACCAAGTGGGTGTCACAAGCTTCCCGATAAGCGCTTCCTTCAAATTTTTTTGGTCCAATCCCTCAAACCGTTTGTGCTACCTTTAGAATTTTGTTTTTCTATTAGTTAAATGGTTTTAGTAATTGGATTAGGAAATGATAAACGAGCCAAATTAATATTGATGATCTCATAGGAAATTAATATTTTTTCCCAAAAGAATGAAAAAGAGAGTAGTTGGGAATTGAGTTTTTGAAAGGAGCCTCCAAATTCAACATCCCAAAATTGACTTATGACCAATCATGAAATCGACATGTGGGGGTGCGTTGTAATCACATTTACGGTTGGATTAAGACTAAGAGCATCTTCATGGGTGAGAATGAGATACTCATTGGGTATCTCAACCATATAATACTAGTAGTATTTTTTTAAATATTTTATTTGGAAAAACTCATACTACAATGTTACCTCCATTAGTGAAATATTCTATGAGTATCTCATCTACATAAAATTAACATTTTAATAAAAGTTTATATTCAATTTTAAACATATCATTTAATTATAATAAACATTTTGTAAAACAATATGATTAAAATTACACATCATTTTATCAAATAGATTTTAATTACATTAGACATTTTGTAAATAATGACAAAAAAAAACACATTCTTTATCAAAATATCAAAATGTTGACAAAATATCAAATTATTTATCTAAGATTTATTTTCTAATATTACAGTATTTTATTAACTAAAAATATTAATTTATATTTATATTAACCTCAACTAATATCAATTAAAAATAATATTAATATAAAGTTTAAACTTTTGTATAATGGAGCTTGATATATAGATATTTTTATTTTATGAATTGTAGAAAAAAAAAAATAAAAAATAATAATCTATAAACTGTTTAATTGATATTATAAATCATAAAGTAATTGATTTTTAAAGAAATTGTTTAATCAATCTAAGAGTGACATGTATATGAGAGAGGGTTTCTCAAAATTTCTCAACTTTTTGACTAAAAAATTATTTTCTTTTTGTTTTTGATTTTTTTTAATATGAGTTTCTCATAGAAAAACTACCAATGGAGTTGCTCTAAGTTGTTCTAAGAGTTTCTCTTCTTTCTTTGTCACAACTTTAGTATCGAAATTAATTCGATGATTTGTCGTCGAGTTTGAAAATTCTACACACATTTTTCTTCTACTGCTTCTCAATTTAAGCCTCAGTTATGAATGCAATTTCCTCGACTCTTAATTACCATCTTAGTGACGATTTTTTTTAGTTTAGATGTAGATTTTAAGATTAGAGTTTGACACAAAATCCCATTACAAAAGTCATTGTTTCCAACATATACCCGACTAGATTCATCAATGAATCCAACATAGAACCGCCTACATAGATATTCAACCATGGATAAAAAACTTAAAAAGATCATATATATAATATATTTGAGGAATTATATTCTTTTTTTTTTTGGTAAGATGAGGAATTATATTCTACTACAGTAATATATTTAACTTAATACAACCAATTAGATTAGTGCAAGTATGAATTGGCAATAGCCCTCGTGTCCTCTTTATTTTACAAAGAACGTGTCTCATTACCTATGTCTTTGAATGATAAATATCTTATTCTCTTTTTCGCATGTTACTCGCCAATCGCCATCCTCATCAATCATAATATAATTCCATGATCATCCGTCTAATCATTTATTATGATTTCCTTTTATTGTTTTTTTTTTTTTTTATATTCCAAAATTATTTACTATCGATAACAAAAACATCTGCATAGTACAAATGGTCACAAGAAAATAATACTAAATATTATGGTTTTACATAAAGCATCACTAATCTCGTGTAAATAGCCAAATAGGATATAAATATTAGAGGAATGTTTGATCAAACGAGTTGCCAATTAGCCGACTTGTCTATTACCTATTCAATAAATTTAAACTACATATACTTTTACAGAAACAAAAAAAAAAAAAAAAAAAAAAAGAGGTGGATCAAAAGACTTTTCAAGATGAAACAAAATCAAAGGTCTGTCTCAGTGTTTCTAACGCTTTTAATAATGGAATGGAAGACTCAATTACACATACAAAAGATAAGCCTTGTGTGGTCAAATCTTGAACATTTGCAACTTCGACTCAAAGGTAAACGGATCTCTCTCTATTCATTTGAAAGATTCTAATTCCACCAGAGCCTCCGGTCAAAGCCAATCTTCAAACGTTTTTTTTTTCTTTTTTCCAATATAGCAGCAAGAACCAACGACTATTGTACAAATCTTCATCCTCTTCTCTTGTATATTAAAACAAAACCTCCATAAGACTATTCTTCCTCTAGAGCAGAGTTCTGTCTGAATCCCCCACAAAAGTCAACTTGTCTGTCACAATACCACAAAAAAAGGACCATACTCGAATTACCACAAAAGGGTAGGAGAATTCTAACTCATCTCCTCAAAATGAAACCAAAGTCTTGATATTTTTAGATCTGGATACCGAAAAACACACAAGCTTCTAATCAGAACACATATGGAGACTGTCTCTGTTTTGCTCTTCTTCTTCCTCTTCCTTCTTGTGGCAGAAGCCAGGAGTACCTACCGGAGAGGTTGCGACGATTTCACCTGCGGAGAATTCGACTTCAAGTTCCCTTTCTTTAGCACAACTATGCCGTCTCGATGCGGTCTTTTCAAGCTGAACTGCAGTGCAAATGTCTCAGAGATACAGCTTGTAGAAGATGGGCGATGGTATAAAGTCAAGAGTGTCTCTCAAGCCAACACGATAACCATCACCGACCCGAGGCTTAACCAAAGCTTGACAACCGGAAGCTGCAGTGACTTGTCAAGCTTCTCTATTCCAGATTCGCCATGGCTCAACTTGACCACTTTGTACAAATGCAACAACAGTAGTAGGAAGAATGGTTTCAGCTATGCGAATTGCAGAGGAGAAGGAAGCAGCTTGTACTACAATTTGACAGATGGTCATGATGCTTCAGGGTGTTCACCTATCAAGACTCCAGAGAGCTGGGTGACTCCAAGAAATGGGAACCAGTCTGATGTAAATGCTACCTTCTCTCTTCATATAGAACTGCCTGGAGGCTGCTTTCGCTGCCACAATAACGGTGGAGAATGTAAGATGATCAAAGACAAGTTCCACTGCGATGGAGGAACCAAAGGTATGAACACAATGAAACATGTTCATTACTTAGTTACTTCTCCAATTCTACTTGCAAAACATTTGGCTATATGACTATAGTTCGATTTCTGTCCCTTTCTTGCAGAACAAAAAGACTACCATCAGGAGATGAGGCTAGGATTAGGTAAAAAAAGATGTCCTGTTTTGCTCCTTTGGTTTCATCCTCCTCCATGAATTACTCAATTTGAATCATTTTCCTCTCTAATTGTCCATAGCTATCGGAGGTCCTGTCATCTTGATAATCATCTTGGTGGCACTCTTTGCTATCATCCATAGGAATTACAGAAGGAAAGATGGATCAGAGCTCTCTAGAGACAACTCAAAATCTGACGTTGAGTTTAGTCATGTCTTCTTTAAGATACCAATCTTCTCCTATAAAGAACTTCAAGCAGCAACAGACAACTTTAGTAAAGACAGATTACTTGGAGATGGAGGCTTTGGCACTGTGTATTATGGTGAGATGATCAGTGCGCTAACGGTTCTAAAAAAGTGTATAAATCTCTCTGTTAAGCTAATCTTTTCTTCCCTTTTGATCTCAGGAAAAGTGCGTGATGGACGAGAAGTTGCAGTGAAGCGTCTCTATGAGCACAATTACAGAAGACTTGAGCAATTTATGAACGAGATAGAAATCCTCACACGTCTCCATCACAAGAATCTAGTCTCCCTCTACGGATGCACTTCACGCCGTAGCCGAGAGCTTCTCCTTGTCTATGAGTTTATTCCAAATGGCACAGTTGCAGATCATCTCTATGGCGAAAACACGCCACACCAAGGCTATTTAACATGGTCAATGCGCCTGAACATCGCCATAGAAACAGCGAGTGCATTGGCTTACCTTCACGCTTCGGATATCATACACCGTGATGTCAAGACTACAAACATTCTCCTCGACGGGAATTTCGGAGTTAAAGTCGCGGATTTTGGGCTATCCAGGTTGTTACCGAGTGATGTAACACATGTTTCAACTGCTCCTCAGGGTACTCCGGGATATGTGGATCCTGAGTATCATCGGTGTTATCATCTAACTGATAAAAGTGACGTGTATAGCTTTGGAGTGGTGCTTGTCGAGCTGATATCGTCGAAGGCTGCTGTTGATATAAGCAGGTGCAAGAGTGAGATCAATCTATCAAGCTTAGCTACAAACAAGATACAGAACCACGCGACCCACGAGCTAATTGATCAGAATCTTGGATATGCAACAAATGAAGGAGTTAGAAAAATGACTACAATGGTGGCAGAGTTGGCTTTTCAGTGCTTGCAGCAAGACAGTACAATGAGACCCACAATGGAACAAGTTGTGCAAGAGCTAAAAGGAATCCAGAATGAGGAGCAAAAATGTCATACCAACGATCACAGGGAGGAGACAATAACTCTGCACCCTTCGCCACCAGATTGGGGTGAGGCTGCACTATTAAAAAATATGAAATTCCCACGTTCACCAATCTCTGTGACTGACCAATGGACAAGTAAATCAACCACACCGAATACGAGCGCCTACGAATTCTAGGATCCACCAGGTATTGGTTTCTTTCTCATTTGTTTCAATGGAACGATGTAAGCTGAGGCACCGAGAGAATGTACATAGTGACATAACTTGCACTACCAATCACCAATTTTCTATGTCTAATTTTGTCTAGTGTATGTAATATTGACTCAAAAGGTATTTATAAAAAGAGAAAAAAAATTGACAGTAAGAGTTAACTTGACTCGCATCCACAGCTCCGTTACGATCTCAGTGCTATCTATCTACTGATTCCAGGCCTATCTACCTTGTTAATCACTGGATCTGATACCAGAAACTAATTTGGATAAAATTATCTATATAAAAGGCAAGATTCCTAAGGCATCCAAGAAAAATCTCTCTAACCAGAAACACATGTCTTTTCTCAGTGATAGTTGTTCCTTCAAAGTGCTAAAAGCTTATATAACCTGGGGAAGAAGATCCAATTACCTTGTGGTAAATGAAACGCCGATTTCAAGAAAGAAAAAGGAAAGAAATCCTCTTCCTTTTCATAGTTACAGTAGCCTCTAACATCTGTAGTGCCAACAAAATTCCATCCAAAGCATCTACTTTGACATTCCAAAATCGCTTTCTATAAACCCCACAACCTGCAAATTTGCACATAGAGATCTCAACTATAACTCTTAGAATACCACAACGAATATGATCTTCAATGACTCGCTGATCATCAAAAGGGCCAAAAAAGTAGTTTATTGATAGTTTACACATTTGTTAGAATGACGAGAAAAGGTTACAACTCGATCACCGCAAGGGAAAAAATTACGTAACTGGAACATGCATGGCATTGAATAAAAGAAAACCTATGAAGCATGGCTTGAGTCTTATAAACTTTATTTGCTTCCAAGAGGGATAGGGGGAGTGCTGATCTTATTAGATTGAGTTTGTGATTCTCTCAAACCCAAATCTTTCTCTTCTTCTTCTCCTCGTCGACTAACTAAACTCTTTCTTTCTTCATCTCTCCTGTGATCTTCTGATTTATTAGTCTCTGGTGGCATAACTTGTCGGAAAAATCTAAGCATCATCTCATAGGTTGTAAATGTAATAACTGCTGATGGAGTTGTCCTCAAGAGATTAGTGGCACATCCACGGTACAACCCAGGAATCCCTTCGCTTCTAAACACCTTCGTGATGCAATCAATGACTCCCGAATACTTAGTCTCAGCGTTTTTCATTTGCCCTTGTTCTTGAAGCTTGGCCCTAATTACCTGTGGATGTAACATAAACCCATTTAAGAGTTGGGTCAGTTAGTTATGAGCTTAAGAGTGAGGTAAAGAGAACACGAGAGAGAGGAAGAAGACAGACCTCATGTGGGTAAGTCAAAACAGAGGCGATCACTTTCGCGATTGAAGATGCAATAGCAACATTCCCAGGACTCAGATTCTCGACTGATGTATTATCTGAGAACTTTAAATAGATCTGATCAAAAACTAGTTGGATTTGGAAACAGCATATGATTAGTAGCAATATTTTGCAGGAGGAATCATGCTTTACCCATGTTTGCCATGTATTGCTTGATCTTTTCATAAGCTGGAAACTGGATCGCGACATGGCTTACTCCCGCCAAAGAAGGTAAAATGCCACTGTTCCAACACAGGAAAATTTAACCCATATATCTAAAGTTTAACATAAGCATGGAAAGGAAAAGGTGTTCACATTTACGGAAATTCCAGTTTCATTTAAGATACTAACCTGTACAGCCCTCTCAATCCTTCTTCATGACAAATCCTACTAAATGCAGACATTACACTTTTGTAAGGTACCACATCCGGTCTAATTCCTTGTGTCTGAGAAAACAGATAAGAGATTAGGTGAAGTATATTTAAGCTGAACCAAAGAAAGAAGACAAAAGTTACCATTAATCTTGTCTTAACAACCCAAAGCGGATTAGTTGCAATAGATGTAGCAGCTCCAGCACCAGCAGCAGCTACCACGTTTGACCCAATACTAAGCTTGCCATCTATCAGGTAAATACAAAAACAGATGAAAGACCGGATGACAAGACTTGGTATACATTATTTGGGAAAACATATCTGCTACTCTTTGGTTAAGCACAAGCAAAAACAAAGCACGAAAAGATTTGTAATTTGTAAGTAATGAGAACCAACCATTTGACTGCAGCACATCCTTTAGCTTCCCATAAACTGAGAAGTAGACCTGCGCGTGGTACCAGAATATTGATTAAAGGAAAGAACTAAAGATATCTAAAAACAGATGAATATCGTTTACAAACATAACATATCTCCAGGAGAATGTTGGGCACGTAATCTCTTTTATGACAGGATTCCCTTAAAGAAACAAAGTTGGGGAGAGAAAAGTGGTGCTTACAGCCCAATTAGGGAGGAGAGCTATGATGGTTGGTGAAAGCCCTCGATACATTCCCCTATAACCTTCTTTCTGTACTATATTCTTCAAACTTGTAATGATTACACCACCTGATATATTACAAACAGATGTAGCTAGTTAACACCTATAGACAACAACTCAAGAGAGAGAGCCTTGATCAAACATGCAACAACTTCAACAGAAACAAAACTACTTGCATTTGCATAAACACAATCTGATATCATCACATTAGATCTACAACTACATATTAAACTACTTAATTCTTACACAAATTAAGCACAGTTTTTATGAAGCAAGTAGTACCTCTTTGACCAGAGGCCGGAGTTTCAGGGAGACCAAGAACCTGTAACCTTGTTTTGATCACATCTAATGGACAAACGAAAGTCGCCGCGATAGCCCCTGAAAAATCCCCAAATCAACCAACAATCAGCGACCAGCCATCCACAAGAACCAAAAGACGAACTTGAAAACAGAGAATCGAACTGACCAGCGGTGGCTCCGGCGCCGGCGTTTACGGCGACCTCTCTAATACTCCGGTAATCAAAGGTTGAGTTCCCATGTTCAATCATCTTAAAACCCTAGAATCTCTCAATTGGTGGGAAAATTTTAAAGGAATCTGACTCAAAAATGAAAACGAGATCCAGCAGTAGATGATAATAAACTCGGCCACGAGAATCGATGAATATATACAATTCCCGTCGTTCTTGACATTGACCCGACCCGGAGGAAAAAATCGAACGTGTAGACGGGTAAAGGAAGAGACTTTGTTGCGTACGATTTAGGCGGTCCCAAGTCGAACGAAAGGATCGATTTTTTGATTCCGAAGAAGAGAAAGAGTCGTCACAGTTGGTTTGAGATGACGTCACGCATTAACAACACACAACCCAAGAAGAGAGAAAGTTGAACACTTTTGGCCTCTATCTGATTATGTAGTTAAATCTGATTGAATTCGATATAATCTGATCAGACCAAGTTAAACCGGTAACTCAACAGTTTAACCGATTTGGTTTGGGTCCGCTCAAACTTTGAAAAACAAATTAAAAAAACTGCATCGGCGACCAGCTTCACACTTCTGAAATCAGATTCTGTAGAAATGGGAAATCTGAAACTTGCTTTGATCATCAAGAACCCTAGAGACGACGTTGAGTTCCTGCTCGAGAAGGAAAATCAGCCGGCGAAATTTGGAGAGGAAGCTTATGATTCCTTTGTCGATTCCGATCTCTGGGACTTACCGTCAACAGATTTACTGGCTTTGGAAGACGGAGTCAGGTCCGGATTTAGTATCTCTATACTTGAATCATGTTCTGAGGAGGTTGATTTGATGAATTTCGACTTCGAATCCACACTGATTCTGGTAATTTATGAGTTTAGCACTGTCCTCATTTTCTCATTGTTTCTGTGAGTTAATGTTTCTAAGTAAATGCAGCTGTTGGCGAATTTAGGGATTGGTATTAGCGATGTAGGAGAGTGGAGATTTGTCAGGTCTGTAGAAGAGCCTGAGTTTGGACCTGACTCTTGCGTCCGTACTTGTTTTATCTCCGGGAAGCTCTTGAATACAGATCGAAGTTTACAAGGTCGCCCTTAACTCGATAGTATACAATCTTAATCTTTCTTTATTTCCACATTTCCAGAGCTTATGGAAATAGCTTCACTCGATTCGAAAGAAACATTGAGAACTGGAAACTGAAAAAAGTAAACTTAGTTGTTAATTTTGTTTTAGTGCAGACAACTGTAAGTGGATGTCCATGGAAGCATGCTTTGACTCTCTTATAGATGTGAAACCGGGCTGTGATCGTGTTGGACCATTAGTACTACTTGGACTTGGGGATGGTTCATGTCAGTCCTTGAAGCAGAAGTTGTCATCTTCTTTGCCTATTCAGGTCTCTTGTTGCTAGACTATCTATACTTGTCTTCTTCATCAAAGTGGTTCCATCTTATGATGTTATTCTTTTTAGTAATCCTATTTTTTATGTCCTTTTCATCTCAGGAATATCCACCTGGTGTTATGCTTGTGCCAATGCGTAGCAGAACATTGAAACCTTTCAAGACAACAAATTTGGTTGTATTTGCTCCAGAAAATGGTTCAGGGGATCATCAAGGGACTGATTTTGTAGCTCATGGAGATGCGTTGATAGTAGATCCTGGATGTCTCTTCAAACTCCACGTTGAGGTTTGTCACCAGCTAGTAGCTACTACCTATGTGTTGTTTTCTCTCTTCGTACTAGATTCTTTACTTCTTTTCCGAATGGTACAAAAAAGCATCTCTCCAAAGATCTGGTCTTTACATTTATCATTTTAAACTATTCACAACTGCTTTTTTTTTTGTCTTAACAAGCTCAAGAAAATCGTTGATGCTTTACCTAGAAAGCTAATTGTCTTTGTTACACATCACCATCGTGATCACATTGATGGTAAAGATTTGTTTTTCCGTCGTGGTTTGGTGGCTTCTTTTGTTTATGCCAATGTTCTTCATCTTTATCTGTGTTTCAGGTCTTTCTGCTATACAAGAGAGCAATCCTGATGCTATTTTAGTGGCACATGTTAAAACTAGGCATCACATTGGTATCATCATTCTTCAATATTGTTTTCCATTCATAAAATCCAACTTCTTATGTTCGAATACTCTGTGATTCCAGATGGTTGGTCTGGTAACTATACCCCAGTTTCTGGAGGAGAAAACATCTATGTCAATGGTCATAAATTGACCGTCATTTTTGCTCCGGTACCTATCCAGCTATTTTAAATCCTTAAATAGTCCTCAAATTTGCAGCTCTGATGGAAATTATACTTCTTTAATGAACTCTTAACCAAGACAAATACTCCAGGGACACACAGATGGCCATATGGCACTAGTTCATATCTCCACTCAATCTCTGATTGTTGGTGATCATTGTGTTGGGTAAGACAAGCAACTAAAATTTATGTTGCCATAGGCTAATTCAAATCGGTGAAATTAGATATATTAACTCAAAAAATGTTAACTCATTTTGGGTTGTTTCAGTCAAGGAAGTACTTTCTTGGACATCAGGGGAGGTGGTAACATGACAGTAAGTACTAAGTATGCTCAGACTGTTTTATGTTTTGAATACTTCAATGTGATAGATTGGGATGTTTTCTAGTAGCGTTTTGTTTCCAAATTTTCTCTTTTAATGTTAGGTGTTGGGTAAGATAGTAAATGCATTTTTTTATTACTTTGTTCGAAATTTGTTTAGTCATTTACCGATAGTTCCTTAATTTCTGTTCCTTTGCAGGAATACTTTCAATCGACATATAAATTCCTGGAGCTTTCTCCAAATGTGGTGATTCCCATGCATGGAAGGGTCAATCTGTGGCCGAAACACATGCTTTGTGGATATCTCAAGTATGAATAAGAATATGCTGTAGTGGATAAATCTGATGTTTGAAAACCTGATAATGTTTGTCTATCAGTTGATCAGATAGAATAGGCTGAACTTAATAAATAATAATACATTGATCTTGTTTTTCAGAAACCGCAGAAGCAGAGAAGAATCAATCCTAAAGGCAACTGAGGATGGAGCTCAGACGTTATATGACATTGTTGCTAACGTGTACTCAAGTGTGGATCGCAGATTCTGGTGGGCTGCAGCATCAAACGTTAGGCTGCATATCGACAAGCTGGCTGTAGAAAACAAATTACCAGAGGTAAAACTCTTCTTTAATTCCAAATGCATACAATAACTTACATTCTTAGGAAACATATCTCAAAAAGACAACCTTAGTTCGTAGCAAAGTTACTACCACTGCTTCACTGCTTATTGTATTGATTTGATCCAGGGATTCTCAATCCAAAAATTCAAAGCAAGTTGCGGATTGCGTTTTGCGATACGGTGGACAGTGGGTTATATCAGAAGCAAGATTCCGTTCAAGATCAATAAGCCAGGTTTCATTATGTCAGTGATAGCTGCAGGAGCTGGATATTTTCTTCTGTACACATCAAAAAAGAAGAACCAGATTAAATCGTGATGAGTAAGTCATAGTAAAAGATTGTGGGATCTAAAAATCATATAAAATGTTAGTAAATTTGGTAATAACCTGTTTTAAGAACTTCGACTTCATTATTAGAGTTAGAGGTAATAAAAACACTTCAAAATGGATAGTTGACTACTTCTCAAATTTGTAGTAAGAAATTCTAAACTGTCGTTTCGATAAATATGGAAACTTCTCATATTCATTAATAAAATACATTTTTAGTTGACATTTATAAGATAATTGTATATTAACATTCAACTGATTTTTGAGATTAGTTTCTCGAGCAAGAGATGTCCCAGCTTATTATACCTGGATGATACTTTAAATTGATCCTCTGAGAAAAGCGAGTAGACTTTGCAATTTATTTTTTATTTTGTGTAACAAACTTTTCTCTAATGCATATAGATTAGACCTAAGATATTATTAAGGTAACCGAATTATAGATTCCTAGAAGCCATTAAATTTCGAAAAAAGGAAATTGGTAATTTTTTTTTTGAAATTGACCTAGTAAAAGTGTAATTAGAAACGGAGTAGAAAAAAAGAAAAAAAGAAAAAAAGGAAACAATAGGCGTTTCACAAAAAAAAAAAAAAAAAAAAAGAAACAAGGCTTTGAGTGAGATTGTGCGATGGAATAAGATAAACGGTTAAGATGAAACATAAAGCAATCCAACGGCTATTAATTCACCGACTAACTTGAAAATGGAAAATGTTTTATGAACCCGGGAAAATGTAAACCCCCTATCACATGCGCATTTTAGCGACTCTCTAAACAAATGTACCGAAACTACCCTCCGATGCAGCATTGATTTCCAAAAAAAAACTCTGAGAATTCTGGTATATATACACGAAGCTTTGTATCATAACAAAAAACTAAGCCGAGAAAATAAAATAAAAAACAGCACCGCCGGTAACAATTTTCCGGCGATTCTGAAAAATAGACGATTTTTCTTGAGTTTGTTTGCGGAAGAGAAAGAGATTGATTCGTTCCTTGTTCTTGGATCGAATAGAGTAAGTGCACCAGAATCAATGGTATTTCCCGGTGAGATGGCGGCGACGACGACGACGAGACCTGAGCAACGATCGAAGACTCTTCACAATTTCCCTCTCCCGAACTTATGGGGGAATCAGAGACATCTCAAGTGCATGAAGATCGACTCTATCAGCAACGGAGGTTCCGGCGATCACCGACTACGACGCCGATCTCCGCCTTTGAAATTCGCTGATTCTTCCGTCTCGATCCCGTTTCGATTCGGTAACTCTGATCATCGTCGACCGTTTAAATCGGGAAGCGAAGAAGGGATCGAAGAGTTCAGGGTGAAGATTATGTCGGATCTGAAGACGGTGAGAGATAAGATCACACAATCGATGTTTAACAAAGACGTAATCGAAGAGGAAGAAGAAGAAGATATCGACGGTTCTGGTTCCGGTCAAGAGAAGGAGGTTTCTCCGGTGAAGCCATGGAATCTAAGGAAGAGAAGAGCAGCGTGTAAGGAACCGGAATCCAACAGTTTGAATCATCAAATCTATAAAGGATTTGTAATTGAGGAGAAGATAGTGAAGAATCATCCATCTCCGGTGAGAGGCGGCGGAGTGGTCGAAGCGGAGACGACGAAGAAGATGCGAGTTAAGTTCTCTGTGAAGCTATCGAAGAAAGAGATCGAAGAAGATTTCATTGGGATTTTAGGTCACCGACCACCGCGTCGGCCCAAGAAACGGCCTAGAACTGTTCAGAAAAAACTCGATGTAAGTGTTGGATTTTGCAATTTTTGGTGAAAGATTTGAAAATTTGTTAAGATTTTTTTTCTTGAAATTGAAAATTTGGAATCTTTGTTTGTTTGCAGAGTTTGTATCCAGGGTTGTATTTGACTGAAGTGACGCATGATGCATATAAGGTTCCAGAAGAAACCAAGGTATAATCATCAATCATCATCACGGGTTTTTAAAAGCATGAGACTTTTTTCGTTTGAAAGATTCTGATTCTCTGTTGGTTTTACAGAATCTGCAGAGATGATGATGATGATGAATTTGTGTAATCTGGAATTGAGGGTCAAGTTCTTGAAGCTCCTTCTTCCTCTGCTAATTGTCTTTTTTTTTTTTCTTAATTAATTCTTTCTTCTCAATTGTTCTGAATAAAATTGTACAAAAAGGTTATGGGAATGTTTAGGTTCCGGTTGATTAATACATAATAAAGTTTCTTCTTTCTGAGCAAATCTTGACTGTTGTGAGGGAAAAATTCCTTTTTGTAGCTTTTAAGTGTTCTCTGTCGATCTCAATCTCAATCTCAATCTAAATCTCACATGTGTGATTAACTAGTGAAACCAAACCAAGATTTGTTTCGAGTGAAATTGATGCACCGACAGAGGAAATTCCAAAATTCTTGTGTGTAATGATTAGACAACAAAAGGCAAGCCTTTTGTTTCCCTTTTCATCTACTTGTGTGCATTAAACTGACGAGGAACAGCTTAATGTGTGAAGAAGAGAGTTTTCTGGTTCAATGTGTTTGAGGTTGAGTCAAATAAGGAACCTTTGAGATTCAATTCAGTGCAAGGACAATGATTCCTCCGAAAAGCTGAGACCAATTTGGTTTTGTGGGGTGTGTTTTGTTTTCCCGCGTTGGCTTATTTCCGCTTTCGTGAGTTGAGTCTTTTGACTCGTTCTTTCTTGGTTCACTTCTTCCGGTTTGGTTTTAACAAAGATTTAATTAATTGCTGTGCTTAACTTGACTCTTCTTTAATAGTGGTTTCAAGTTGACTCGGTAATGGTATGTATTACTAATTTATATGTTGAATACTAATCTATGGCCAAATATATAATTCAACTTTGTAATAATCAGATCTCTTAAGAATTGTGGGCCTTATGGACAACAAAAAAGCCTTTAGAATTGTTGGTTTGATTCTTTTGGTATTTAGGGCTTGATTGGTTCTCCCGCTATCACCCTCCTAGCGGTTGCTAGCGGTCGGTTGTGGTTGTTAGCGGTTGGTACCAATCATAGAAACCGCTCCGTACCGCTTCGAACCGCTCGAAATCGCTAAATTTCAAAAGCTCCTTCCCGCAAGCGTTTGCGGTTGCGGGCGGTAGCGGTTGGATTAAAAAAAAAAAAAAATCAAACATTTACTTATAATTATTATAATATATATATTAATCCTATATATATATATATTTCATCTTTGTATCACGTTAACATCAGAAACCCTAATCAATATTCTGAAACCATATTCTCTCAATGTCTTCTACCCAAACTGATGAAAATCAAGAACCAAACGTAAGTATCATATATCCTTTTATTCATTCATCACCTCATGTGTAACTCTTTGAATATTTTTGCATCGTTTTTTTCTTTTCATTATGTATTGCTTTACTTTTTGATTGAGTATATGTTTCGATTTGTTTTCTCGAATAGAAACTCACTTGCTTTTTGATTGAATTCAACGTTATTTAGAGTTTGTCTCATTACTTGATGCAATTTTTGGTGTTAAACCATATGCATAAAGTATTATCTTGTTACAATTTTTTTTATTTTTGAATAATTATTTAGTACTTTATTTATGGTTTTAATTATTAAGCATGTTCAATTTTTCTAATATTATCATAATAATATATTGGTGTTTTTATTTCTTTTTTTTGTAATATTTTTTATTTATTTTGGTCATTTTTTAATTTAACTGCTACCGCACCCGCTGGTTTACCAGTCATAAAACTCCCGCAAACGCATCCATTTTCAAACGCTAAACCAGTCGTTCAAAACGCTTGGTAACGCTTATAACCGCAACCGTCCGCTTCCGCAAACTCCCGCAACCGCAACCGCAACCGCTGCGTTTAAACCAGTCATGCCCTTAATTATTTATGTATACGTATTCGTATTGAACTAATTGGAGGATTGGTTTCCTTGGGAAGCAAGTATTATTAGGGTATAAGGGATTTGCTAGAGGAGATGCAGCAATCTGCAAGAACAATGAATAATGGTATGTCTTCAACATCTGGCCCAGGATTCAAGAGCTGCTCTCCCTGAGTCTCTTTATTTACTGGAGCTTTCTCCTTGCAAAAAATGTAAGAATGAAGTCTAAATGGAATTTGCCAAACACAAATCCCTCGCCTACCAGAAGTTACCACAAGAACACTCGCCATTCCGGAAATGATGAAACCTCTTCCTGTCTCTCAAGATAATGTCTCGCTGCACCACCTTCGACAAGAACCTAAAGAAATTGTGACAATCTCCGCAAGTCCTTAAGTTCTTAAAAATCCTAATGGTTGTTCCAGGAGGAAGTTTCATTAGCCCAAAAGCAACCGCAATCTTCTCACTATGAGTTGTCAACATGTCTTCCTTGTGACCATCAGACTCTACGTCGTGCAACACGAAGCTCGTGTCTGGTACATACCCGAGTCTCCTCATCTCTTTACCCAGGTCTTGAAGATACTTGTAAACAGCTTCTGCTTCTGGATGTGATGTATCATCAACCAGAAATGTATGCACTTGTGTCTCCATTTCAATCCAACTACAAGCCACTTCCTTTTTTACCCCTCGATCCCGCATTAGTTTACGTACCCTTGCCACTTCCTCCCACTGGCCAGTAGCTGCGTACATGTTTGATAACAGCATGTATGTCCCATCATGTTCTGGTATGAGACCGAAGAGTTTGTCTGCAGCGATGATCCCTAGTTCCATGTTTCCATGGACTCTGCAACCAGAAAGAAGAGCTTCCCAAATTTCTGCAGTAGGTTTGAAAGGTAATGATTCGATTATACTTTCAGCTTCAGAGAATTTCCCAGAACGGCAAAGCAAATCGATCAGCCTTGCGTAATGATCTGCACCTGGAGGTATACGGTAAACAGTCTCCATAGAATTGAAATATTTCCGTCCCTGGTCCACTAAACCCGCGTGGCTACATGCTGTCAAAACTGTAAGAAACGTAATCCGATCGGGTCTTATCCCTTTCTTTAACATCTCCTCATACACATCTACTGCTTCAACACCATGGCCATGCTGTCCCAGTGCAGCAATCAACGCATTCCAGGAAACTGAATCCAGACAAGGCATAGTTCGAAACACCTGTTGAGCTTCCTCCACAACCCCGCATTTCGCATACATAGTAATGAGAGCGTTTCCAGCAGAGAGGCTAGAGTCAAACCCTATTTTAACTAACTGTGCATGGAACTGTTGCCCGTTGCAATACGCTCCCAGCACGGCACATGATTTGATTGCCCCAGAAAACGCGTAATCACAAGGCTCAAAACCTTCTCTCTTCATACAAGAAAACAGCTTCAAACCTTCTTCTCCAAACCCGTTTTCAGCTAACCCAGATATCATTATCATCCATGACAGAATATTCTTCTCTTTCATCTCTTTGAAAATCAACTTCGCCTCACCTATGTGCCCAGAACTAACATACCCTGATAACAACGCATTCCAAGAAACCAAGTCTTTTGCCGGCATTTTCTCGAAAATGGCTCTTGCCTCATTAAACTTACCGCATTTGTAGTATAACGTAACTAAAGAATTGTCAAAATGAAACGAGAAATCCTCCCTTCTTAATACATAAGCATGAACTTGCTTTCCCAACTGAAGCAATCTAGCATTGGCACACGCCCTTATAACGCTAGGATATGTAAACTCGTCAAGCTCAATTCCTGATGAAACCATTCTTCTAACCATCTCCAATGCCTCCTGATACAAACCGCAATTAACATAACCAGAAATCATAGCATTATAAGCAACCAGCTTCATATTCTCGTCCATCCCCTTGAGCAACTCTTTCCCTAAATCGAAACAACCATTCTTTACATAACCCGTCATCATAGTCGTCCATGACCTCTCATCTTTCTCAGGGATATCATCAAACACTTTTCTAGCTGAATGTAGCAGAGACGGCGAAGAAGCACATCTCGAATACACAGACACCAGAGCGTTCGATACCGAAGTAACATAACCAGCACCAGATTTCAGAGCTGCGGCATGAAATTGCACACATTGCTTCTCATCATCGACAACTAGCGCTAAACCTGCAAGAACACTTGCGTAAGTGAAGTCATCAGGTTTAAATCCTTCATGCTTCATCTTACAAAACAGGTTAATAGCAGAGTAGCCATCATTGTTATGTGAGAAGCCAGTGATCATCGCATTGTACATCACAGTATCTCGCATACTCACAGGAGTCTCCTCGAAAACCGACCGAGCGAGGGCGATGTCCCCAGAAGCACAATACCCGGAAACCATGGTGGTTCTAGCGATTTTATCTGGTTCAGAGATTTCATCGAACAGTTGGCGTGCATAATCAAGCTCTGACGATTTACAATAAACATCAATCAAACGGTTCAGGATATGGGCATGTGGCTGGAACCCGAAAGTAATGATATTTCCATGGACAGCTCGCGCGAGTTGCAGAGACGTTCGTCGGAGCGGCAAACAGAGGCGGAGATTCGCGGCGTAGCGGTTGGCGATGGCTCGGACAAGGTCTGGATTCGGTTGCATTTCATGTTTGTGGTTCGGTTCAAATTTCTCAAACCGTACCAAATCTATCTCGTTTTTATATTAGCCATCTTCGGTTAAATTTAACCAAATCTGTACCCAATCAAATCACTCCGGTTTAGATATCCGTCCAATAATTCGGTTACATTTGGTTAAAGTAAAACCGCGTCTCCTCCACACCATTAAACCCTAAGGAGGTCTCATTCCTCGTTTCTGTTACTTTGTCAGCTCCGTCGCCATGGTTCTCAAAGACGATAACTCCGAGAAATCTATCGAACTCTTCCTTAGCATTGGTTTGGACGAGAAAACAGCTCGTAATACCATTAACAACAACAAGGTCACCGCCAATCTCACCGCCGTTATCCACGAGGTGTGTTCTCTCTTCCTCCTCCTTCTTTGTGTTGGCTATCGGCTCTTGTTGTATCTGATCAAATTGGATACAAGAGGACTAAGTTTTTCATTTTCCTTTGAGAAAGTCTTGCTTTCTTTCAATCTGTTGACTAAATCCAATTTTGATGTAATCTCAATTCGAAATGTTTAGTTTGATGATTTTGACTCCGTTGCATGTATGATTCTGTTGATGATTTGATCTTTTACCTCATCAATTGGATTATCGAAATTCGCTTTTCATGAGGCTTTATCTTGTGTACAGGCTGCTGTTACTGATGGGTGCGATCGAAATACTGGAAATCTTTTATACTCGGTGAGATATATTTCTAATTAAACCTAAATTGCCTTGAAATTTGTTTCAAATGCTTATAAGGAACTTATTGAGGTTATGTTTTCTTTGCAATTATGTGTAACAGGTCGCTACTAAGTACCCTGCAAATGCTCTTGTGCATCGTCCTACATTGCTCAAGTACATTGTTACCTCTAAGGTTGGTGTATAGATCCTTTCTGCTGCTCGAATGTTATCTGTCAGTACTTGGGTTAGGTTCTGTTTCGTCAATGGGAAACGGGCTAAAGTTGTGTTGAATCTGTTTATGAATCTGCAGATTAAAACTCCAGCACAATTGGAAGCTGCATTTGCCTTTTTTGCCAATACCAGTTCTGAGGACTTTAAGCTGAATGAGTTTGAAGAGGCATGTGGTGTTGGTAAGCACTATTGTTTATGAGAATATGAGCATGTATTATATTTCTTACTTTAAAGCCAATGTTTGTGGGGTTGCTGTTTTTCTTTATCAACATTATGCTTTGAGGTTACATTTTGCTGTGTGTTTTCCATGGATTTGGAGATGAGATCTTCATTATTGCTTTGGAACAGGGATTGAAGTTTCCCCAGAAGATATTGAGAAAGCAGTTAAGGGAATCTTTGAAGACAATAAGAAAACAATACTGGAGCAGCGCTATCGAACTAATGGTTAGTGTTTGCTCTATACCCCCCCTGTCTAAGGCATTCGGTTATTTGAGGCATATCTACCATTGCGCTGATTCTCTATAATTTGTCACATAACCTGCTTATTATGTTTCTTGGTTGAATGATGTATTTATGTCTGTGTAGTGGGTGAATTACTTGGACATGTCCGGAAAATTTTGCCATGGGCAGATCCCAAGATTGTAAAGGTGCGTTAACAATTTTTTTAGCAGCCTGTATTCCTAGCTAGTCACAAACGATATTGTAGTTTACTTATCCAGTCTTATGTCTGCAATAGAAACTCATAGATGAAAAAATGTATGAACTGCTTGGTGAGAAAACTGCTGCTGATAACGAAAAACCTACAAAAAAGAAGGAGAAGAAGGAGAAGCCTACCAAAGTCGAGGTGATTGGAGGTTTCATTTATTTCTTTTCTGTTGTGTATATTGTGATTTTAATTTTTCATTTCTGTGGCTTATCTTTAGGAAAAGAAAGCTGTTGTGGAAACTACCGCAGAGCCATCTGAAGAGGAGCTTAATCCATATACTATATTCCCTCAGCCAGAGCAAAATTTTATGGTAACATCTACTGATATATTTTACTGAGATTTTTAAGTTCACCTTCTACACATCTGAATCCTCGTCCATTGATTCAGTGGTAATAATAGTAGAATAAATATGATCTGTATTGCTTCACTTTTTATTGTGGCGATCTGGAACAAACCCTAGAACATGTTTGATGTTACATTCTCATTTTGTCATGGGTGAATTCATAGCTTGTATGTAAGATTTTTGTTATTTTATGTTCTCAGGTTCACACAGAAGTGTTTTTCAGTGATGGCTCTATTCTCAGATGTAGCAATACAAAGGAAGTGCTTGACAAACATCTCAAGGTGACTGGAGGGAAAGTTTATACTCGGTTTCCCCCTGAACCAAATGGTTATCTACATATTGGACATGCCAAGGTAAGAAATACATGATATGAGGGTTTGAGATGTTTTGCTTGATGGCGTATGATTGGTTAGGGCTATGGTTTTATGTTCATTTCCAATGCTTGTACTTCCAGGCTATGTTTGTTGATTTTGGTCTTGCAAAGGAGCGAGGGGGCTGCTGTTATCTAAGGTAAAAAATTCTCGTTTTTTACTTGAGTTTCTTACATCTTTACTTTTGTAGAACAATCCTTGTTTATTCTGTAAGCACAATGTTCAGGATTCCTTGAAAATCTGGTTTTCAGGTATGATGATACAAATCCAGAGGCAGAAAAGGAAGAGTATATTAATCACATTGAAGAAATTGTTAGCTGGATGGGTTGGGAACCCTTCAAGGTATTTTCAGTTTCTTGCACGAATAGCTCATTGTTATTATAATTGTGTTTAAATTCATCTGACGTTTACCATTTTTTTCTTTATAGATTACATACACCAGTGATTATTTCCAGGAACTGTATGATTTGGCAGTGGAGTTGATTCGGAGAGGTCGTGCTTATGTTGATCATCAGGTTGAATCAATTTAAAATTTCTGACATATGGATTCCTGTTACTTTTTCCAATTATATGTCATTCTTTAGTTCTAAGCTGTACTGCAAGTCTACAACTTTATCCACACTAAAATCCTATGGAGTAATTGTTTTTACACATTTTTAGACTGGCGATGAGATAAAAGAGTACAGAGAGAAGAAAATGAACAGCCCCTGGAGGGACAGGCCTATTGAAGAATCTCTAAAACTTTTTGACGAAATGAGACGAGGCATGATTGAGGAAGGGAAGGCAACCCTAAGAATGAAGCAAGATATGCAGAGTGACAATTTTAATATGTATGACCTTATTGCCTATCGAATAAAGGCAAGTGAAACTAAAATCATCTCTAGTTACATATAAAAATAGGCTCTCTCTCTCTTCGTTTCCTGTCTGACTTGTTTACATGCTTTGCAGTTCGCACCTCATCCTAAGGCTGGTGACAAGTGGTGTATCTATCCGAGTTATGATTATGCCCACTGCACTGTTGATTCTCTTGAGAATATAACGCATTCGGTTAGTCCCTTTCTAGGTTTTTTGGCTATTTGCAGCATTACTTAATACAACTTTAGCAGCTGTATTTTGTGACCTACTAGTTACTTTCAGTAATAAAATTCCCTTTTCTATATCGAACGCATCTGCTATTTTAAAACCTTTTTCTGTGATTCTGACCATTTCTTTTATGTGCATAATTATAGCTCTGTACTCTTGAATTTGAAACCCGGCGTGCTCCATACTATTGGCTGTTACATTCTCTGAGTCTCTACATGCCATATGTGTGGGAATATTCACGGTTGAATGTGACAAATACTGTAATGTCCAAGCGTAAGGTGGGTTAAATACTCAACTTTCCTGTGAGCAATGTCTAGCAAATTATGCAGAGAATCATGCTGGTTGTATCATCTTTCTTTTCTTTTGCTGCAGTTGAATTACATAGTGACAAACAAGTATGTTGATGGTTGGGATGATCCACGTCTTTTGACACTTTCTGGTTTGAGGCGGAGGGGTGTGACTTCAACTGCGATTAATGCATTTGTACGAGGAATTGGGATTACCAGAAGGTTTGCTATATATATATCTGAATTTACATCATACTAGTTGGCATATGTCAATTATCGTTGTTAACTCTGCTCTCTATTGTTCTATGTTACAGTGATGGTAGCATGATACATGTGAGTCGTCTTGAGCACCATATTAGAGAGGAATTGAATAAAACAGCTCCTCGCACCATGGTGGTGCTTAATCCTCTTAAAGTGGTCATCACCAATTTGGAATCAGACAAGGTTATAGAGCTTGATGCCAAAAGGTGGCCTGATGCTCAGAACGATGATCCCTCGGCATTCTACAAGGTGAACTCTATTTCGCAAATACTTGTTTTCTACTAACAACATATTTCTGTTTCTTGATCTTTTTTCCTGGGTTGTTGATCTAGGTACCGTTCTCGAGAGTTGTATACATTGATCAATCTGACTTCCGAATGAAGGATTCAAAAGATTATTATGGGCTCGCCCCTGGTAAATCTATCTTGCTAAGGTATACAAAGGGACAGTTTTCATTATTACTACTTTTGCGTTGAATGTGATTCATTTGCAACTAAACGTGCTTCCTGGTCTTTGCAGATATGCTTTCCCAATCAAGTGCACCAATGTTGTCTTTGCTGATGACAATGAAACCGTTCGTGAAATTCATGCGGAATATGACCCTGAGAAAAAGTCAAAGCCAAAGGTCTTTTCTTTAGCCATTATTTTAATTTCTGCAAATTTGTGGCTCTTCCTAACCTTTACTTTTCTTTTCTTCAGGGGGTTCTACACTGGGTCGCTGAATCTTCCCCAGGAAAAGAGCCCATAAAGGTTGAAGTCCGATTATTTGAGAAACTCTTTAACTCCGAGGTATTTTATCATTCTCTAGCGTTTGTTGTTGTTACAAAGAGTTTTTTTTCACTGGGCTAAATTGTATTTAATCATTACAGAACCCGGCTGAACTCAATAATGATTGGCTCACCGACATTAACCCAAACTCCAAAGTGGTAATTTCTGGTGCCTATGCTGTATCAACCCTTAAAGATGCTGCAGTCGGGGACAGATTCCAATTCGAGAGGCTAGGTATGTTCTGTTTATGATGAGAAAAAGTGCTTGCAATTTTCTGGGTGCGCAACACTGATACAAGTTTAAACCATAACTTGTGTTGCATTAGGTTATTACGCGGTGGACAAGGACTCTGAGCCAGGAAAGCTTGTGTTTAACCGGACGGTCACGCTCAGAGACAGCTATGGGAAAGGTGGAAAGTAAAACACTCCACCCATATTAACACTTTGTTGGTCAAAACTCCCCCAAAAGGGTTATAACAACAGTAAATGAAATCGTTTGGTTTGATACGCACATTGTGCAACAGTTAGTTGTTGTTTGTTGAACGGTCAAAAACAAAACTATATCATTTGAAAGGTTTTTTATCTTCAGAAAACAGATGCTAAAAAGCTCTCTGCCAGATGGAGGAATATAGAGAGAATACCTTTACGCATGTGATTTTGATTTACTGAAAATCGAAAAAGTACTGGTTTGATGGGATTGTGATATGTTTCAACGTGCGCTGCTTCTTATTCTCCTGCACATCATTCAATTCATTATCAAGAGTAAGATTATTTTGACAAATTAAGCCGATTTTTCTCACTTTTTTTTAGTGTGGTACATATGTGTAAAAGATAAGTTATAGAAAAAGACCAAGTGTAGGTAGCTTTGGGGTCGTTGTTGCTGCGATATATGTTGTAGTTTTTTCATACTTAGATCCTCCGGTTCACAAGGCTACTGTTAAAGAAAAAAATAGATTTAGATTTATTGGAAAATGGCCACACTGCTCCATGTACGGTTCCGAGTATTTTCAATATATTTCCTAAATCTAAATTTGATCTGTGAAGATTTGACTTATAATATAATTTTAATATATATGTAGCTTTATCTCCTATTTAATCTGAATCCTGAAATACAAATGTGATCCATTGATAACTTGAATTATTGGAGATGAGAAGGAGACAAAGCATGCACAGACTTTCATCTCCAAAAAAAGTATCTTAATAAATGTATGTACTACTCTTGTCTTCTTGACCTTTAAAATGATTCGAAAGTTTATTGCAACTTTATAATGCCGCCTGTTGGGTCCAAATCATTCTAAAGCTTCCATGAACTGACATCCAAATGTGTGTAATGAAGAAGAAGTTACCTTCAAAGAATACGAAATTACACACTTCATAACTCATAAGTGAAAATAAAAGCCATCAACTAATTTTGTATTTATTATCGATCGGTGGTGGAAAAACTCATCTTATATGAGTGGATTTACATGTATCATATCAAATTTAATAAGAGTTAATCTAATTTTATATTCCCAAATTGAGTGTTTTTCTGTATACTAACTTCTTTTTTTTTTTTTTGCTTTTAATGTTTACTTTTAAACTAAAGAATTTTATGGATAAATTGAATGAAGGTCAATATCTTGTTTTTGGTCGAGGCATGCATACAAAAGTAAAAGAGACGAAAAATCAAGTAATTCTAATCGAACTACGAATGTCTTTGGTTGTAATCTATAATGCAACATTTAATTACATGGTTCATATAAGTGCTCCAAGATTAAAATAAGTTTTCTGTATTATTTTAGATTCAAATGTTTCGTGAATAAGATATTGAGTTAAAAAAAAGGTAGAGCACAATATTAATCGTAGAATTCTTTTAAACAAACTAATTAGATAACGTCAAACAGATGTCTATTTGCAATATATTGAAAGCATAGACTTTCCATCGACTTACTAATCATGCACACATATAATTTTCTAAGGAGATAAATAATCAATTATTTTCTAGAATCTTGACTATCACCCATCAATTTTCTTGGATTTAACATCGTGTATATCATCAGTATATGAATCCCTCGATTTTGGATTCTTTCACATGTAGAAGTGAGATTAGATTTGTTCTCCTCAGAAGATCCAAACGAACGAAAAGGAGAATTGTTCAAAGATTAAGATTTATTCTGTAGAGGAGACGCGACAATTATATACTCCTCATTTCAGTTGTCACTTCCTCATTTTAGTCAACATGCAAACTAAATTATTCTTTTACGTCAAAAAATTTCGTATACAACGATTAATGTTAAAATAATAAAATTTATTTCCATTAATTCAAAATATAACTATAAACTATATAAGAACACATTATTAAGGAATCCAAAACAATTAATATATAAAAAAGAGATAAACCCCTCCAATTTGTAAGAACATATACATATATATATGTGGGCTCTATAACCTAATTAAAGTGTGCATACTCCTTAAACTGCCAAATGTCATCCATGTTCCACATTGGATCTTGTGTCACATCCTCCTCGTACATGGAATCAGCCACGTGACAATCCTGCAATGTTAAAATGTCTGAATTGCCCATAGTGGCCACCATGTACTCCTCCTCTAGGCAAGGGAATGAGCTATAATCTTCACTCACACATTGACTACTACTCCCTCGTGATCCCTCCAATGACAATGTGGTTTCAAGATCAGACAAATCCATGAATTGTGAAATTTTCTTGAGATCTACTGACATGGAAGTGGAACAATCCATGTTGTTGATGAAACACAAATCGTTCTTGTCTCTTAAAACAGGTCCAACTAAATCAGGAGCATCAGCTTTAATACTGTTAGTGTTTGAGTTATCTTTAATCTCGTGGATCAGTCTCGGAACCCAAAAGCTACGAACAACTTCTAAGAACTTGTGGCTATTGGAATCTATGTTGAGCTGGCGTGCTTGTTTCTGGACTCTAGTTCTCCAGTAGTTTTTAATATCGTTGTCTGTTCTTCCGGGTAAATATTTTGCAATTTTGGACCATCTAATTAAGAAACAACATGTTACACGTTAGATTCAGGGCCAGCTCAAAAAAATTAAGGACTCTAAGCTGAAAAAAATAATTGGTCTTTATATTCTATGTATTTTTTGTAGACCCTAAATTTAACAAATTTAATTGAAAAAAAAAAAGATAGACCCTGTGCATGAGCACTTTCCGCACATGCCTACAGCCGGGCCTGGTTAGATTATAAAACATTATAAAGCTAAAGAGAGCATTAGAGTAACTAACGTACCTATTACCCCATTTCGAGTGGAGCTCGAGGATTACAAGTTGTTCTTGAGGAGTGAGATTCCCACGCTTTATGTCGGGTTTAAGGTAATTCAACCATCTCAATCTACAACTTTTTCCGGTTCTCTTTAGCCCTGTTTTTTTTTTTTTTGTAAAAAAAGAGATCAAATTTTTAATACAAATTGATTCTAATATGAATTGAGAGGAAGACCCGCTTTTCACCAATTTTCATTTTGTTGGAAAAAAAAATGAAAATGTAAAAGAGAAGAATTATTACCAGAAGATTTAGCGAGGAGATTCCATCGGCCTTCACCGTTATGGGAAATGTAATTGGTGAGAAGAGTGTCTTCCTCAAGTGTCCAAGGCCCTTTCCTCTGCTCTGCACCCTCTTCATTTCCATTAAACTTCTTCTTCGCTATATTTGACATAATAATTTGTTCCCTTTCTAATTTTAATTGTTTAAAGCTTTATTTTGTGTGTGTGTAGAGAGAGACATGAGTTACAAAGAGACTAAGAGAGAGGCTTTTGTGATTTGAGATGTGAAAGTGAATTCAATGGTTGTAGAGAATTTATAGACTCGTAATATTGGATAATATTCGTACTTTCTTTTATACATAGATCATAGATGCCACACACCGAAGTTGAACCACAAAGTTTCTTTTTAAATCATATGATTATTCAACCACTACATTACTAAAGTGTTGACGTATATATTTTGGAATTGTTAAAAATTAACATGACATCATTTTGTAATATTCTTTTTTAATTTTCTTTTATGTTTTCTCTTCAAATAATTATTTACATTTTAAGGGTTATAAATAAATATACTATATATATTTTTCATGCAGGACGATATCTTGTAGAGACTAGTCGGTAATTTCTACGCATGTGGCTTTTGCATATAAGTATTACTAACGATAAAGAAAAAAAATCCTTGTTTTTAAGAAAACCAATTTGAAAAGGGAAAACAAATTTTACTATAATTTAATGAATTTCTGAACCTATATAGGGGCTTGAGGATAAATTCGAGTCATGTATAGTATACTATATTTTATGAGAAATGCGTTAGTGAATTCGCCACACATATTGTTAAAAGGCTAAACGGCGAGGGTCTAGAGAAATTATGAACCAAATGTTCAAAAAAATTTGGTTACAGAAAAGAATAATTCATCTAAAAGTAAATCAATTATCAAAAGTAAGAACGAACTAAATTAGAACAGGCTTTGCAACTTGTAAAAGGTACAAGTACTTAAGTTCGACGTATGGAAAATCAATCAAATCTTGGCACCGGGAAGTCGCTATCTTGGATTAAGATAATCTAAAGAACCACGTGTCATTCTTGGAACTATTCATTTTCAAATTCTTGATAATGTGAGTGTGAGAAACACATAAAAAAATTCGTTTTTATAAACCTTCTTTCAATAGCACAACCTCTATTTGAAGATAAGTTTAGTGGGGCAGAACAAAAGTGAAAGATAGAAACACATGGAATGAAGATAAAAGACAACATGGGTGGAGACAGCAGAGTAAATTAAGATTTCCAAATATAGAAAGTTATTAGGGGTAATTTGTGCCCATCAGTTTCTTTTTCGGAAACTCATTGATGGGTTGAAAATTACGTAAGTTGGAATAACGATGGTGTTATAACGCCGACTCGTTTGTATTTAGAACCCACTTGATCTGGTGACGACAAGATGATTTAAATTTTCTTACAGATAACTAAGTTTAAGACCATATCCATTAACAATGAAAATTTTGCTAACTGGACTAAGAATTGGTAACAAACAATGAAACAATCATCGTTGGGCAGAAAAAGAAGAAGTATAAATCATGATTAGGAATAAATGGCTCAATGAGTATTTTACTGCACCTTGATCGTTCAATTAGTTCACCACTTCCATTTCGGCTTTTTATTATCACTGATCTGGTTCAACTGTGGTCTCCCCTCTATCATCTCCCCATTTTTTATATGGGCTGAAAACAAAGTGGGCCTAGAAAGCTATCTATGACATTTGTATATTGATTCTTCTACATTTTATTAGTGAAATAAGCCCACTTACTTGCAATATTTCAATCAATGAATTTCATCTAGTATTTTTGACTTTTTGTGATGATTATTGCAAGTTGGTAAATTTATATGTAATTTATCAGCTAACTGCATTATTTTATCGATTGGTATAACGTTTACCCGTGAACTAGCAAAAATAACAAAATTCATGTTTAATATAAAAATTTCAAAACTTCTATGTCCACTTAATAAATTGTTGAAATCCAGTGCCCACTAAATATAGTAAGATGAAAAGTCCTCTTTCCTTAGTAATACAAATTAGAACATCTCCAACCAACTTCTATATTTGCTTCTAAAATAGAGTTTAGAGATAAATCTACTCTAACTCACTTCTATAAATAGAGATCTATATTCCCACTTCTAAAATAGAGATCTCTATTTTTTTTTGTTCTATATATAGAGGATCTCTATTTTTTCTCTATAAATATTTTTTTAGAGAAAAAAATAGGAGAATACATTAGAGTAAAAATAGAGAAAACTCACCTCTATTATAAAGATAAAGGTAAAAATAGAGAAATACATTGGAGATGATCTTAGACATATGACAATTATTAAAGAGATTGTCCAAATTTTTATGACCATTATTAAGTTTTGGGATATCTAACTTAGGTCTATTCTCTATATATATATATATATATATATATATATTTGCAACAAAACATTTACTTTTGTCGCATTTAAATGGCTATTACGGTAAGGTAAAATGAAAGTAGGGAAAACGAAACAAACTTAATGTGAAAGCGAGATATTCCCAACGTAGATCTATTAGTAATTGGATAGTTGCCTCATTATTGATGTAAGAAAATGGAAAGTAGTGAAGCCAATCTTTATCGATAGAGATGGGCTTGGATTTTTCTGCCTCCTTACAATCATATCCATGTCATTAAAGTCAAATTTCTCAATTTCTCTACTTAAACATTCATTGACAATTTAATCACATGTTTTATTTCTCTCCTTAAACATTCATTGACAATTTAATCACATGTTGTGAGGTTAGTCGTAAACATTAGTTTTGGAGAAAGTAATCGTATCCACTCTAGCTAGCTTCTTAAGACCCTTCCAACCATCCAAACCTTCAAACTAAGATACACCTCCTTTTGTGGGATTCAGAATCTTAGAAATGAGACTAATTAGACGCAATAAAAGAATTCCTAACTATATATATAGTTTTTTTTTTTTTTCAATTGTTCATTATTATGTTATTTTAATTTTGCTATCTACAGCCTCTGTAAGGAAGTCTTTGAGACTGCCTAGGCCACTTCAAAACTTACACTTATAAACTTATTTGAGAAAATATTATATAAATCTTATTATTTTCTTACAGTATCGTTTTAGCTTTTACCAGAAACAAAGTAAGTATTTCCTGCAACTAGCAGAGATAGCCGCTTAATGTTAAGTCGTCGTACTTAAGTTTTGTCTGATAGCCTAATAATGCAAAACTTGTGATGATCACTCGTTGATCATTAATGCAATTTCTTCTGTTTCAATTTGGCACCATACTTGTTACATTAAAAAGGGGTACTCAAAAGGTCCCGGCAAGTTAGATATATCTAACATTGAACATGGGTCCCACAAAATCTTCTGCACAGTGGTAAATGGAAACCTAGCTACGAAGTGTCTCTTTGGTCTCACACGCTTCTTTCTCATTCTCACAAAGTCACACAATACATGAGCTAATAACCAAATCATTTAAAAGACTTAACTTATTGAATAAGTCATCATCTTAGAAATCTCTATCTATATAAACAATCAAAACCCGATTGCAAGTTTTATAACTGTCTTAGAGAAAAAAAAAAAAAAAAAAAAAAAACTCACAAAAAGGAAATCATATTTTGGTTTCTTAGTGTCTCTAATGGCACGGTTTGAGCCATATAATTATAACATAGGTCTTAATCCTTTCTTTGCACAAATTAACCAAAATCCAGAGCTAATAAATCTGGACTCACCAGCTTCTACTCCTTCGAGTTTCATGCTTTTCTCCAATGGAACTTTAGTTGATGCCGATCACAATAATTCTCACTTCTCCCCAAATTTATTGCATGGTAAAGAATTTATAGTTTTCTTGTGTGGGGGAAAAACTGCTATATTCATATTTATGTTCTTAGACTTGATGAAGCTAGAAATCGCAGGTGGTAGTGGTACGGGAAGAAAAGGCAATAAAGAAGAGAGTGGGTCAAAAAGAAGAAGAAAGAGGTCGGAAGAGGAAGAAGCCATGAATGAAGAGGAGACTCAGAAGCCAAAAGATGTTGTCCATGTCCGAGCTAAGAGAGGTCAAGCTACTGATAGCCATAGTTTGGCTGAAAGGGTAATTCTACAAATACATATATACTCAAAAGTACAAAAAAACTTTACTTTTCTTAAATTCATATTTTCTTAGTACGTTGGGTTCTCTGTGGAATGCATAAAAGGTACGAAGAGAGAAGATAAATGAAAGGCTGAAATGCTTACAAGACCTTGTTCCAGGCTGCTACAAGGTACTTGAATCTCCGCAAACCCTAATTTTTGTTTGATATTACAAGAAAATCAACAAAACTCTAAAACCAAGCAACTCTGGAGAAATTCTACAATATACCAATTTCTGGTGCTGTTTATTTATAGTTTAAAAACTTTATTAAACATTTCATTTCTTAAAGATAATTTTTAAAGCTCACAATTCTTTTAACTATTATGGTCTTTGTTTCGGCTATGTATCTTTGAACTTGTGAATTAAGGAAAGAAAAAAAAAAAGAATCATATGAGTGATTTAAAAAAAAAAAAATTTGTATTTCGGAACACCAAAATCTTTTGTGGTAGCGTCACTCACGTAAACGAACAGATTGTTTTGAGTAATATAGAAAACATTTATTTTATCCACAGTAGGTTTATTCTCTTTAATGATACTCAAAACGTGATGGCAGGCAATGGGAATGGCAGTGATGCTTGATGTCATCATAGATTATGTTCGATCACTCCAGAATCAAATCGAGGTTAGGCCATTTTAGTCTTCAAATTAAACATCCCATTAACTTTTTATAATAACCCAGTGATAATATATATATTAATAATTATCTAAATGTCTTTCTGCTTTGGCCTCGTGACTACAGTTTTTGTCCATGAAACTCTCAGCGGCAAGTGCGTATTACGACCTTAATTCTTTGGATATTGAGCCAACAGATATATTTCAGGTAATTGTCACATAAATATAAACATTTTCATGGATTTATATTGATAAAGATTTTGATAACAGGGAGGGAATATGTCCACTGCAGAAGAGATGGAAAGGATTTTAAGAGAAAGCGTTGGAACACAGCCTCCTAATTTCAGTTCAACATTGCCCTTTTGATATATAAGACAAATTTTCAGAGAAATTACATTCTCTTTTTCTATAATTAAACTACATAAAAATAAGGACTTACCATATGTTTATGATAAAATGTGTAACCTTGTGATTATGAAGCTTATCCATATATGTATGTACCTTGGAAATGAGTAAAGCTATGTTACAAAGAAACTCTATTTTGAAGTAACATAAGATATTGATATTACAAGGGAACAAGACACAACAATAAGACTATTCCTTTAAACACATACTCACAATTTTGACTTGCAACACTTTTTGTTATGAGTCACTGAAGGCAAATCTGGGTCAAAGCATCGGCGATATGCTTCATCGGTGGGCGTTTCTCGGGGCTAGTACTAACGCATGCCATTGCAATTTTCAACACGGCGATGACCTCTTCTTCAATCTCTGTGTCATTAGGCACCAAATAAGGATCCAAAATGTCTGCCATCTCTTTCTTCTCATCGATACACATTTGTATCCACTTCACTATCTCCATTTCCGATTTACCCACAAAAACAATCGGTAATCTTCCTGTTATCATCTCTAGCAAGATCACCCCGAATGAGTATACATCCCATTTCTGAGATGGCTTCACTGTTGCTTTTGTGGCTTCAGGAGCCAGATAAAATGAGCTCAAGTTTGCAGATGATCCAATCGATGAGGCGGTCTTGTTTGATGGTCGGTCAACTGTGGTTGATTCCAATGTTCCAGCAATGCTAGAGAGGTGCATGAGTCCGAAATCCGAGATATGAGGCTCCATATCCTGTCCCAGCAGTATATTGCTTAGTTTCAGAGATCCATGAACATACTTTTTGGGGCTAAACTCGTGAAGATACACCAACCCTCTTGAGATACCCCTCATTATCTTTAACCGTACTCCCCAAGACAACGGCTTGAATGACACCATTGCAGGATTTCCTAACAATAGACAAAATAAAAAAATTGAGTTTTCAAGACAGAGATGCCATATGTGAGTAGTATTATCATAAAGGTTTCATAGTTTACCGTGGAGTGCATTGGCAAGACTTCCATTAGGAATGTAGTCGTAGATGAGAAGCTTCTCTTCAACTGACCAATAATAAGCTTTAAGACTAACAATATTCGGATGCCTTAGCTTCCCAATCGCTTCGACTTCTGTCTGAAACTCCTTGCATCTTTGGGATCCTCCTTCTCCCAATCTCCTAACCGCGACCGTTTGACCATCTTCAAGGACAACTTTATACACAATCCCGTTCCCGCCTTTTCCAAGAACGAAAGCAGAAGCCTTAAGCAGCTCATCTAAATCCAAAACCATATGTTTATCCAACAGAACAAGATCCTGTTGTGGCTCAAGATTTTCCGAAGAAGGGGACTCTGATCCATCTCTTCTGAAACAGAAAGAACCTTTCTTTTCTTTCCCTTCTTTCTCCAACACATGGCCTTCCTCATCCACACTATTACGACGCGCACATATCTTCAAGTAGCAACAAGAGAAGAGAAATCCCACAATGCAGATTCCAATGAAATCACAGACCACAATTGCAACAATAGCAGTTTTACTTAAACCTTCTCCTCTCTTCGACCCTCCTCCACCGTGCTCGTTGTTTTCAGGTACAAAAGGGTGAGATGTTGGAGAATCTCCGGAGTTTGCCAAACAAGGATCCTTCAATGGAGGGCCACACAGCCTCGGATTCCCCAAGAATGCAGTTGGTCCTCTGTTCACCAAAGCACCGGTTTGTGGGATTGGTCCACTCAAGTTGTTGTAAGCTAGATTCACATACACTTTCTCAGGTAAATTCCCCAAGCTAGCTGGAATCGAGCCGCTAAACGAATTATGAGACAAATCAAGAGTTCCTTGCAATCTAGTCAAATTCCCCAAATCATCAGGAACAAGACCATTAAGATTGTTAGAAGAAAGATCAAGCTTCTGCAAAGAAGCCAAAGCCTGACCAAATCCACTAGGAACAGAACCAGTGAGATTATTCTGGCTCAAATCAAAGCTCCTAAGCCTTTTACACTTCAGAACCGATTCTGGAATCGACCCATTGAGAGAATTACGAGAAAAATCCAAAATTTGCAGAAACTTCAAGTCACCAATCTCATTTGGAATAGACCCAGATAAGAAATTCCCATAAAGAACCAAACTTTGAAGCCCTTGAGCCTTAAAAAGCTCAACAGGCAAGTTCCCACTAAGCTCATTGCTTCTCAAATTCAAATGACGGAGATTAGTAAGTAAACCGAGAGAAGAAGGAAGATAACCTACAAGTTTCTTCTTTGGGATGCTAAGAGAGACAACAACCTTGTGATCATCACAAGTGACTCCATTCCAAGAACAAGGGTTTTGATTCTCTGAGTTCCAGTTACTTAAAGAACCATCTGGATCTCTTGAAATAGACTTCTTGAGAGTTAAAAGAGCAAACCCTTCGTCGTTTAGAGCATTCAATTCGCCATTGAAGTTCCAGATAAGAAGAAACAAGAATAAAAGAGATCCCACCGACATTTCGGAGGGATCAGAACAAGAAAGTAGCAGGATTCGGACAAGAATTTACTTTCTGGTAAGGGAAAAATCAAGAATGAGAACAGGTTGCGGAGATTGATGAGAGAATTGGAGAGAGAAGTGGAGAGAGTGTGAAAGCATGAAAAGGAGAGTGAGAGACGTTGATAGAAGATTCGGCCTTGCTAAGTTGGACCTTTGGACATTGGTATCTATCTATCTATTAATAATATCCCAATTGGTTTTTGTGTTTTTGAGATCGACAATTTTTTTTGTTTTATTTATATAATAGTAAGAAATATGTTTTCATTTATTGGTATAGTAAACTAAGATCAATGTTGAATACTTTAAGAATGATGGGGAAATACAAAACTTGAGAATAATGATGATGACAAATGTGCAAAAGATAAGCTCTTGCGGAGAAATTCATGCACTTTCTTTCTCATAACGAAAGTGCACTTACTTATGCCAATTTTTATATACTTTTAGCTCCAATATTATTACAATTTTCTAAAAGAAAGCCTTTAAAGTATATACATAATAAAATACTCTCTCTCTTTTATAATATAAATCTTTTAGATAAAAGTTTTTGTTTCACAATATAAGTCGTTTTCGAGTTTTCAAGTACGTAAGTTGTTTTATTTTTTATTTTCATATTCACAAATAGGAATGAACCAATGAATCAAACTAAGCCTTAGCAAATAACCCATTAATTACTTGTAAATTTATTTAATATGATTATAATTACCAAAAAGTTAAGTAATTATTAAATATGATTATCAACTAATAGAAAATTTTAAGTGATTGCATACAAGATATATATGGTGAGCTAACGGTTCACTCGAATTAATAATAGTTGCAGTAGACAAGAGTAAGCTGGAGTAGAAAAAGTATCTAGTTAATTAAAGTTAAACCCCTACTTCTTACTTTATTTTGTAATGAAAATAATAGAGTGATTAATACGGCTCCATGAGTATTCCACATTCTCTGTATAACTATAAAGGGAACAACTTTATGAACTATGATGTCCCTCTTTGTATGTTTTCCAGCCGTTAACACACACATTTGTATCATCAATTAATCAATTTATAGAAAAATGTGAATCATTATGTCTAATTGTCTATAGTTGTCTAGCTACTCCGAACGTATATCAGTACTATTTAATAAATTTAAAAATTAGTTGATATTCAATGTATGTTGAATGTGTAGATGGAAATGTAATTTGTGAAACTTAATTCAAGCTGATTATAGATATGCTGATAAAAAAAAAATCATATATAGTTATGGTGATATATAAAGTTCCATATATAAATGATATGAAGTTATAGATGCTGATTCATAGTAGTGAGATTTTTTAGAGGTTTAGTTTTACTAGCAGCCATTAGAAACTTATTTCAAATAATTAAAATCTCCTATAAAATAAAGCACATGAATGAGACCAAAAAAGTAATTGCAGGTCCGATAGGATAGAAGAACAGTGTTGCTAAAAGAGATATCATACATTGAACAGACATGCCTGGACCTATAGTTTCTGCTTTGCTTTCTTAGCATATCAATCATCCATACCACCAACACTATATATAATTAGTAAAAAGTGAATGTTCTCAGTCTTTATAACAAAACAATACTACTACAAGAACGTAAAAAGTTTACAATATCATTTTGATTATTAGTTTTTTAATTAGTAAAAGTACTTTATAGTGTGGCCCAGTCAAAGAGATGGATGCATGGAGCAGCAAAATATGAGTAGACTAGAGAATGACAATCATAGCTAGGCTCCAACTTTGGCACGTCGGAAATAGGAGCGTGTGTTCGAGAAGTTAGCCGTTGCCGTGGAGCACTGGAGCGCATAGATCATCTAATATCATTACCAAACTACGGAATCCACATGTATTACGCAATAACATGGTCTCGCTCTTTGAGGAGAATTGTTTTTTTTTCTTTTCTATTCCAGTTTTCTTTAAGATTTTCGAAACATTTTTAGAGATGTTTATTATCTAAATAGTGTAACGCTATTACAACCGATTGTTTCGATGATATCACACTCATGTTTAGAAACTATTTTATATACTTTTTAATATAAAACTTTGAATGTGAAATACTAAATTAAGATTAATAAAATAAAGTGACTTACTGACTCTTACAGCATCAGCATTGGTAAAAATTGTATGAGTCTCTCAAATATAATATTTTAATATTTTTAAATGTTATTTTAAATTTAAAATTATAACGAAAAAATAAAACCAATCAAATCTTTATGTGTAAAAGGAGTCTATAGAAAAGTTCTTAACGAAAAACTACCACTATGGATGCTCTTATATGATGCTTCTTCAATCGTGATCCAAAAGTTATTGAAATCAATTCCACTTATCAATATATACGGGTGATAAATTTCTCAATGTAAAGAATGACTTTTTAAAATTTTAAACTATGAATTTTCATTTATCAAAAACAAACTAGCTCATACTTAAATTATAAACATGTCACATAAAATTGGTGTAACCTAATGTTGTGTAACTTCCTGAAGAAACTACGAATTTAATATTGAGGAATGAATTACCCATACATATAGACAAATTAAATAAGGTTGATTTCAAAAAAAGAAGTACTAGAGAAGATCTTGGAAAATCAGAATCCAACAAATATGTTGACGAAGATCATTCCGCACGATAAATAAAGTTGTGTGCAAGTTCAATCAGACTTTTTTACTGAAAGATCAATAAGCCGTCTCATTATTGCATATTATCCTCTGAGTGAGAATTTGTTAAGTTGTAGAATTAAATTTTTCGGATATATATGCTGTTTAATGCGACAACTAAATTAGATACTATAGATCTCTTTGTGTGTTTATTTCTTTTTATGAAAGTCGAATCTGAAATCCAAATGTTAAGAGGAGGAGGAACGAGTGGCAGCACATCGCTATTATATTTCCTTACATATATACTTTTTCAGCACAATTTTACAAAGAAAACAAATTCGAGATAGTTTCTAAACCGGAAGTCTCTCATGCGCAAATTTGAAACTCTCTTAACGACTCGGAGGTTCTCTAAACCGGAAGGTACCATTTAAAAATTATTAAAACTTAACATGACTAGATTAGATCTTTCTCGAAAATGTTTGAATATTTGTGTTAAACGTACGTAGAGAACTCCTGATGCTTGTGGAGTTCTGAGTAAACGAGAGTACAAGAGCCTCGTGCCTTCGTAAGGTCCTAATGTTGTCGTATTCTGTGTGTACATATCCTGCATTCCAAAATCTCTAATTTTTAAAACCTTAAGACTTAGGTCAAAAAATGGACACGTTACATTTCTTGGTTATCAATATATGAACCTTTTAGCATGATTATTGGTAGTATCTTAGAAATAAATCTTAGGAATATTTAAGTAATATATTTGTAAAAGTGATAGGTAAGAGATAGTATTTTTGGGTTAAGATTTTTGTGTGATTAATGATAGGTTCTTAACATGTGGTTCTTTAAAAAAAAAATACTAATATAAAAATAAAACTTATAATTATAGAAAATTTAATAATTGTTGCAAATTAAAAAAATTAAAACATACATGAGATATAATTTATAACATAAATAACATAAAACACAAAAAAAACTTCTTTTGTTTGATTTTTTAACCAATCACAATGTGACACCTTGCAACATCTTAAGTTAAGAAAAACATCTTAACTTAGATACAAATCTTAGCTTTAAGATGTTGGTTTGATTATTTTTAATCAACTTTAATCCTAAGATTTATCTAAGATACTCAACATTTCAACCAATATTCATGCTCTTAGATGTCCACCTTATATAAATATAATTTTATTAAAGAATTGGTAACTTAGTAACGAAGAGAAGCTTTTGTGCGGCAAACGTTGTTGTTTCTCGTCATGAGTAGTTTTACATATCTATCCTTTTCTTCCTATATAAGTACACCTTTCAAGTGCCTGCGCTAAACTCAAAATCTCAACAAACTACCAGTAAAGGATTACTTAAAACGATCAAAAGAATGAACAACGACGAAGAATTTCTTCGGCAATGGTCTGAGATGCTGAACTCGCTCGCTAATCCAGAGGCGAATAGTGACTTGCGTAAGATCAACAACGAAGGAGGTGAAGAGGATGTAAGGCAAAAGAGGCCAGCTGAGTCGAAGAGAGAAGGAAAGAAGAAGCGAGTTAAGAGACAATGCGTGTCTAAATCTTCTGACAAATCTGATCATGATACCTTGTTGAAGAAGGTAACGAATAATAGTTGTATTGTTATGATACTTCTTCCCCAAGAAACTCATGATTTCCTCTTTTTTTCTCTCGTTGAATACCTTAGAAGATAAGGCGGGAACGTATAAGAAGCCAACTAGAAACACTAAAGGAATTAACACCCAATTGCCCACAGGTTCACAACTGCTGCCTTGTTAACCGAATTTTTTTTCTTGGGAAATGTTTTTAGTTTTGTCAATGTTTTTCTTTTTTTCGTGTATTTTTACAGTCGGATATCAACGCCATCCTTGATTGCGTTATCGAGTACACGAACAACTTGCACCTTGCAGTACTTTTTGCAGGTAAAAAAATTATATGGCCGTACTCATTCTGATTTGTTCATTCAAGATTATCTATCTGCTGGTTTTTAAATTTCTCTTCATTTGCAGCGTTACATGAGTTCGCAGGGAATATGTGACGACTGGAGACTGTTTACTGAAGCTGGTGCCGTTTAGTATGATATGCATAGAAGGGTTTTTTCTTTAAGATAAAATTATATACTTAAAAGTTTCTATTAGCTAAGTTGTTTTCATTCTCTCAGTCAGTCAGTTGTTCTTTGTTGGTTTATTATAATAAAATTGTATGTTTTTGGTTTAAATGTTACGAGATATGTTTTAGCCTCAGTCGTTCGTTGTTTGTTTGTTATAATAAAACTGTATGTTTTTTGTTTAAATGTTACAACTTGCAAGATATGTTTTAGCCTCAGTTGTTCTTTGTTTGTTTGTTATAATAAAACTGTATGTTTTTGGTTTTGATGTTACGAGTTATGTTTTGGCCATGAGACCATCTTTAAATTGCGTTCGGAACATCATACTGGATCTTGCAAATTAGAAGTTATGATTTGATCAATACTCCAACACTTGCGCCAATCTTCTGCCATTTTCTTTGTTAAAACCTTATGATGTGTTTTGGACATTTGGCCATGCAAATTTTTTTTGATAATCGGACCTAGTGTGTGATCCTTGAAACAAGGTATTGCAATTAAAAATTTGAGGTTAAATGTTAAATGAAGTGATCTTAATTATATCTAAATACTTTTATGTGTTTATGCTTAAGAGAAAATATTTGAAACACTGAAATTTATGTTTTTAATTTTTTTTGGAAAAATACTACAAATACCAAAAATGAGAAAATACCACAAAGATTTTGTTTATGAACTTTGTGAGGCAATTAATTAATTTTTTTAATATTTGGAAAATAAAACAGAAAAATTTGTATTTTCGAGAACACAGATTTTCTTGATATTAAGATGATTATCTTGGATATTTATCTTTTTACGAAAAGGTATTTCTTCTTCTAATTTTTACAAACAGAAAATATAACAAAAAATATAAAAGAGATAATTACTAACTAACCTTGTTATCGTGGCCTCGAAATCACTTACAAACTGAGCTAAGAAGATAAATATATATATATATATATAACCAAATCTCTTGGTGAAAACACAGCATTTTGCATTACTATTCGCTGGGTAATATTTATAAAAAATTTCCAGTTTTGTGATGCAGAATACTTCTAGTACTGTGTGCCGCCTTAAGGTTGGATATAACAAACCAAGTCTGCAACATTGTTCAAAACTTAAATTGGAATGAATTGCTAAAATAAATCATTATATGTGCCCAAACAATTGAATTGGACTTTAAAATAAAGTTTCATATTGAAAAAGTTTATCTTCTTGAGAGTAGCGGTGATGGAACAAAAAATACATTAAAAATTAAGAAAAAACAAAATAATTTAAATTCTTTGTAAATAAGTAATTCAAAATATAGGAAGAGTTTTATGTCAGATAACGGATGTGTTCATTAAAAAACTAACTCAGCAACAACTTATATTTGGAAATTATGTTAGAAATCAATGAGGGGAACTTTTTTGATAATAACAAATTCAATTAAATTCATTTTGTACTAGAATAATTATCAATCCAATAACTTGTTTTTTTCTTTGACATTAAATAACTTGGATAAACTAACAAATACATATAGTGTTAAAAATTATAATGGGACTAACTACGTAATATTTAAATACTAAAAGTCTAAAACTCTTTGTAAATCTAAATATCCTACCTAAGTATTTAGCAAATTTATCAAAATCCAAATTTTACATCAATCCAGTGCAGATAGTTGTTGTCAAAAGGTCTTGTAAAAAGGTTGAAACCTTTGATCTCAATTCGAGCCTTGCTGAGGGAGAATTATTTACACATCCGCATATTTTAGAACAGTGGATCCTGGACTGGCTGGACAGAAGATTATGGGCCTAAGGGATGAGAGGAAGAGAAGCTGCTCCCATGCACCAGATCACCTATATTCAACCCAATATTTGTGTTAATTTAGTTTAGAAGACAATAATCTCATGATCATAGAGATGTACTGTAAGACAAAGCCTTCTTTATCAAAGAAAAAGATCAGTCACGGTATAAACAACACCGGTCCAAAAGGGATCGACCTAACGTGTTCCTTACGCTATATTCTAACAAAATAATTCCCAAACTCAAAAGGATTGAAAGATACCTTGGCGTCAAAGAAACTCCCTTCAGGTCGCGTTTTCCTGCTTTTCCGGCATAGGATCTAACCAAGGAGAATGTTCTGTAGCCGGAGACAATGCATAAGCAGCCACTAGATAATTAACCATATGTGGCTGCATCTGCCAGACTGGTAAATAGCAGATTATCAATGGCTGCTGCTGCTGCGGCAAAGGCTCTTGAATGATTGGCCGTGGCTGGTCTTGAATCTCTACTATCTCTGTTTCTCTATCTGAAACTCCTCCCGCATCATCAGCGGGGGCAGTCTTTTCTGGCGGCAACATAGAGGCGGACGTTGTAGGAGCCGCCTCGTCCTGTCTCCGATTCTCCTCTGCCGCGGTTGCATCGACCTTTTCGCTATGGACAAACTGTACCGGACCATTCTTTGGCGAGAAAATCGGGCTGGAAAGAACGGAAGATGAAGAGGTGAAGATCGGCGATTCTAGACCTAGCAACCGATTAACGGTCACGGATTGTCGTGTTAACCCGACGTGATTTAATGGGAAGAGGAAGAGACGGATACGCCGGAAACGTGTGGAATCATACTCGGCGATCATGTTCTGTAGATCATCGTTATCGGAGACGGTGATGAGAGAGTCGAAGTCGCAGCCAGGGAGTTTGTACTTGAGATAGAAGGAGCGACCAGAGAGGAGCTTGTCGGAGAGAAGCTTGAAGAAGTCGAGAAAAGAGATGTCACGTGGAACGACGACTAACCGCGTCTCGCCACCGATGTAGTGAAGGGATTTTTCCGGTGGGAAGGGCATTATACGGCCACCGTAGCTACAGAGGAGACGGAGCTTAGGATTTAACGACGGAGCTTGCGGTTCCATGACGGCGACAGCGGTTTGGAGAGTTAAAACAACAATAATCACTAGAGATTCCAAAAATATCTGAAATTGATTTTCGAGATTCTAAATGTGATTTAGAAGTAGACAAAGTTTGTAAACAGAACTTAGATCGGAAATAAGATAGCAATATTTGAGAGGATTTAGGGTTTTCAATTTCTTATTTCAATTTGAGTTCTACTTAATAATTTAATTAGTAATATGATTTTCTCACCCAATTTGGTTTGGAATTAAATATTGCGCTTATCTTCTTTTGAAACGAATTTTATCTTTAATAATTAATAAGCTTGATAAACACAGTTCTTTATTGATTAGAACGGGGACACTAGCTAAACACAGTTCTTCAAGTGGCGGAGAGTTTTTTTTTTTTTCGATTTTTCCACTTTTTACTTATAGCAGTGTGTATCTATAAATTAAATCAAAATTATATTATTTATTAAATTCTATAAATTAATTTATAATATTATGATAGTAAAAAAAATTTTATAATATAGTACATGTAAACAATAACATATATATATATATAGAATTTACGAAAAAAATAATAACATACAATTTATCAACTTTTTTTTTTCTGTATCCAGAAAGTTCCACACCATACATTTTTCGGGTTAGAAATCAGAACAAGATTTTTTTTTTTATCTTTGGATCGACAATGCTCAATCCATAGTCAAGCTCTACTACGCAAGGTAACACGACTTAGTGGAGTCGAACTCCGGTGAAGAAGGCGGAATCGAATGGACTTAACCAGTTGACTAAAAGCACATCTCCAGAATTTAGAACAAGATAAATCTAGTTTTTTTTTTTTTTTTTTTTTGGCATGTCGTACGTATATTCAAATCAATCGTCCAAGTTTATCTACAATTACAGTATACAATATATTGATGGTGGTGTTGAAGTTATTTTATGAATTATTCAGTATTTAGGGATTTAAATTATTTTCCCTAGCTAGATAGAAAAATATATTCTAGAACGGCTATTTACCCTACCAAAAAGAAAGAGTATAAAGGGCGAATATGACATTCAATTCAACAACATATCAAAGGAGATAAGTATTCTTATTAAAATTAAGGAGAAACGTCTCATTAGTCGTTATATAGTTTCTTCGACTAAGAGGGAATATTACAACAGGTAAATTACGAACAACAACAAAGAGGAGAGTTATATAAGCTATGTGGACGACATCGAGATGACATCACTTATTATCCCCTTTACAAACACATTAACGTAAAGCATAGGAAATGCATGCAAATTACATATACTTTTATTTGTTGGAGCACGGATGATCAGAGGCTGATGAAAGGGCCAGTGACAAAGTTGGCAATATTTCCGAGATTCGTCTGGACGACACTGACCAGAGAAGTGGTGGCAGAGACAACGCCGTCCGGTGGGAAAACGGAACACGTGGCCACAGGAAGACGAACCCTGACAATGCACGTAGAGGGGTCAAAGAGAGCTGTGTCCAAAATTCTGGCCACAATGAAGAAGGCACCGGCGGGATTGGTCAGTGCTTGGCCGAGGTTGGTGCTTGAGCCGCCACATGTTAAGAAGACGGTCGCAGCGGAAATGGGAGGGGCGTTTTGGACACCGGTAAGGGTACAACGCAAGACACCTCGAACTTGGATTGTACCAATTACGAGGCCGTTTATAACAAGGCCGTGGGAAAGGGAAGCGAGAGAAGCCATTAGAACAATGGAGAGGAGAAAAACATTTGCTTTCGCCATTTTTTTTTGCTCAATTTCTTTTTTTTTTTTTCAATAAGGAGTGCTTTTGTTTTTGGTTGTGTGTGGCAAAGAAGCAAATGGTGAGGGCTATTTATATTGGTAGGAATTGGGAAAAATATTATTATTATAATGCAAGTTGTATCGTCATTAAATCATTTAGATACGATTTTGGTATGGTCCGCATGAATAATTCCATTTCTGAAATTTGACTTTGCCTATCAACTTGCTCCGCTTTAGTAATTTTATTTATGATAGAAAAAAATATAGATAAAAATTAAAAGGAAAATTTAGGAAAATTACTGTTGTTATACCAATTTTTTAAAATACTACTAAAAGAATTTTCCATTTTATCAATCAGTTTTATAAAAATGGGTTATAAAAATTTTATATAACAAAAATTTATTAATCTGGGTTTGTGATACTTTGAAAATATACCAAAAATAGTATCATAAAATTGTATTTTTGAAATTCTTTCGATATTAATGGACGATTTAAATCATGAAATATTCTATAAAATAAAAAATTTATAACATGCACGTGCCAGCAGAAATTTATAGATTTTTTATAACATGTTTACAAAAATTTAGAAATCCATATTTGTAATATTTTGAAAAAAATATATACAAAAAATTGTATCATAAAAAAATTGTATTTTGAAATTCTCTTTATTTAATGGACGATTTCAAATTCATGAAATATTCTATAAAATAGTATCCTAATTTTCCAACTACTCCGAGAATTATATATCTTTGTTCAAATAATATTGTATTTTTCTTAGTGTTTAGAAACTATATTGTATTTTAGTACTTCTCCAAATCAATGGTGTCTGTACCATTCATGTCCAATGTTTCTTAGTGCAGCTGTAAACAATGATCTTTGATAAGTTTTAATATAAAGTTTTTAGAAGGAAAAAAAAAAAAAAAAAAAACTAATGGAAATGGCTAACTTAGTTTATTTTTGTACCATTCTCGATATAATGTATGTTGCAAGTCATGACATTATCAATCTATTGATATCCAGAAAAAGAAATATAGAGTGATTCCCATTTAGGAATAGTTTCTAATATATATTTACCCTTTTGAGGGCAGAAGATGACAAAGATAATTAAGAATGGACCGCAAAGGCCATGGACCAGTAAAATTTAATATCATCCGGGAAGAGTGGGTAACCATCATCATCATTATCACTATCATCATCATCATTATCATTATTTTCATCAACATGAATCATGATCATGGTTATCATTAACAGCATATCTTGACGTCTTCATCATCATCATGACATCATGATCATCATTCATCATCATCATCATTGAATACCATCATCATCAGCTTGTCATCGATACCTCCACCACCATAACTATCATCACGATCACCATTACCACCACAACTTCCATCATCACCATCATTATCAAATCATCCAAGTTGGCTTACTTTATTGTTTTGGGAAAAGACATGAACACTTTAGTGGTACATATTTACATTTTTACAATAATAAATAAACCAAATCAAATCTTTCAAAATACATTCGATCCCAATACATACTAGTATAGAGAGAGAAGATGTTCGTTGGTCTCGAATCAACGCTGTCGTCTCCGTTCGTTTGTCCACGCAAAAGGAGCGGAATGGGAGCATTGCCCGTGAAGACTCTCCGAACGTCTCTTGGTGTGTGTACCCATACTTCCACACTGTGTGGTTCAAAACCCACGCCATTGTGGTTCCACCAAACCACCGCTGGTTAATACTTTTGAAGGCATGACTGGGTTACTTACATGCCCCCAATTATTTATGCTGCCTATTGACACTAGACCCATTGTCTGCGTAGTCAAAAGCTTGTTAAAATTTGAGAAAGATTATACAAATTTTTAGATTTGTAATGCAATTTTTTCGGTTGGGCTTTTAAAACCTCTCAAATTGTCTTTCTTTTGTATGATGGACCGTCTAGGTTAGATGTACAACACTACACAAGAGATATCTCGCTTTAGATAGCTTTCTCTTGAATAGATTTGATCATGTGCGTGAGGCGAGTTATCATTTAGTTAGAGTTTAAAAGTAAAGTTAATATAGAAAGTTGAGATATATTGGATATAGAACGTTTAAATGCAAGTTAGGAAGCAAGCCTAGACTTAGTTGGAAGCCTGTCAAGCTAGGAGATCCACATGGTGAAACTGTGAAAGCATTTTTCGGAATGAAGAGCAATCTTTGATTCTCTGTTTCGGTCTTAAAGCATCCCACGTTGGAGCAATTTGAAAGGATGGATGGCTTCGACCAGCTATGTCCCAGGTGTAGGTATCCTCTTCGTCAGAAGGAAGAGGCAGATTAATGCTTGAAAAATGACTCTGTAGAGCAACTACTTGAGCAGATCTTGGGGCCAAACTAAGCCACTGGTTGTGGATAAAAGTGCTTGCAACAAAGGCGTGAATGGGGACCTGCAGATCACGTGGCCTATCAGGTCCAATGAACTTGATTAAGGGACCAAAAGGGGACCATGAATCAAACCAGAAGCTCGCCAATTGGCCGTTGCCCAGGTTACACTTCACAAAACTCTCAGCCAAGATTCTCAACCTAATTAGGAGGCACCTCCAGTTCCATGAAAGATGAGCAGATTCAGGCAAGTACCTTTAATGTGATGTTGGTGGTGCCAAGCGACCCAGAGAGATCCACTTTTAGCAAAGAGAAGCCAGACTTTTCCCTTCTTTTTGTGGCAAAGCTTTAGGTTCAACTTTTTGTCAAACCTATTAACAAAAAAAGAAAAAAAAAAAAAAAAACTTTTATGTAAATCCTCAACACTTCATCTAATGAAATTCACAGATAAAAATTGATAACAAAAATGAATGTGCATTTCCATTTGCATTAATTTGTAAGCGAAACTATAATGCAAGAAGAATAAATGTATCATTCAGAAAGAAATAAAAAAAACTATAATCCAAAAACGTGATATCTTATGATTTTATACATAAATGTGAATTCTAAACGCAAAGAAAAACGGAAGTGATATCTTATGATTTTAACGATTTTTGAGCCTTGTTTAACCTTTAAGTTCTTGCATTTTCATGTCATTTAGGTTGTTTAGATTGCATTTGCATCAAGTTATTTGTCTTAAGGTGTTTGGAGTAGAGACATGAAGAATGGAGTTAAAAGAGGAGTTTTGGACCATAAGAACCCAAGAATTGATCAAGAGAGAAGAAGAAGAAAAGACCTAAGGAAGAAAAGAGCCATAGCGACCAATTGTAGCATGATGTCTTGCTTGCTACGAATTCCCCTGAAGATGAACGCCTTTCCAGAGTTTATATCAAGCAACCATATGGACGTCTGCTCCTTGCTACAAATCATTTAAGCAGTCAAAACCCGGTTTGTTCCGGGTTGACCCGCTTCATTCCGGGTTGACCCGCTTCATTCATGTTTTCCTATAAATACTCTTAACCTAATCTTAGGTTGTCTTATGTTTTGTTTAGAGATCAAAAACTTCTCTTAAGGTTTCTTTCTAAGTTTTTGTATAAATCTTTGGTTTTGTTGAGTTTTGAATCCAAATTTCTCTTTTAATCTCTTATCTACCTTCTCTAATTATGATTTCACAAAGATCAAACCTATTGCTTTGTGTAATCATGATCATGAGTGAGTAGTCATTTAGAGTTCTTGGGTTAAAGTAGATTAGGATGGTTTAGTTGTTGGGTTATGAAGTTTAGGGCTAGATTGCTTAAGATCCTTACTTATTGGTTGATTATAAAGCTAGATTAGCCTTGATCATGTTGATTTAGACTTTAGGAATTTCATGCCCGGAAGGTGTTCGATGAAATTCCCGAACCAAAACCTTTAAGTGCTTTACATTCCTTACCTTTGGAAATTGTTGACTAGGGTGTTAAGTGGCTAGATAGACTTGTTTATAATGCTTGTTAGTCAATTGATTGCCTTTGGAAGAAGTTGATGATTAATTGATTAGTAAATGGACTAATGTCATGGAAATGTGTTAGTGTTGCTTAGTGTTCTATGGCCTAGGGATCATTGCTTATTAGAAGTTGTTTGAAGCTCCATAATCCACTTCTTAATCATTCCTAATCAATTCCCTTTAACCCGAGAATTCGCCTTTAGTTATCGTTTAGTAACTCGTTAATTTTCCGCTTTGTTTACTTTCGAAACTTGTTAGTCTTTTGTATTTTGCTTTCATTTGTTTTGTTTTGCATTGTTTGATTGTTATTTACTTTATTAGTCAAGTTTACAAAACCAAATCATCTTATTAGCCTAGATTAAGCTTTTGCGTGTATTCCTAGTGAGTTGATCAATTGCAAATTGTGGTTCGATATATTTTTTTTTTTTTTTTTTGATAACCGAGTGTCCTGGCCCCACCGAGGTGGTCCAGACTAGAGACCGAACCTTTACGGCACGGACGCACACTCGATGGTGGGTTATGGCCAGGTAACGGTCACGGTCTCGGGCGCCAGAGCAAGTCCGCATGTAAATTCCCTGGTGGCCACTAGTATGTAGCAAGGGGGAATCGAACCCGGACGTATTGGGATTACCTCCTCAACCACGAAATCCGTCCTACCACTAGCCCACCTTGTAGTGGTTGTGGTTCGATATTTAATTGAGTAAAAGTACTACATCAGGAAGTATAAATGCAAATGCAAAGTGAAAACAAGAATATTGCAAATTATAAAACTCCTCAGTCCTCACGACATTTATCAACAAATGAAAATTCTAAATTCAAACGCTAATGAAAACGCGATAGAGGAACGCACACATATGCTAAATAATCCTATACAAAACAAATTGCAAATGCTAAAGCTAAACGCAAATAATAAAAAATTTATACTTATTGCCGGGTAGATGAAATGTCAATGCTAGTCTTAAATGTAAAGCAAACAAAAATCGGATAAATCTTGTCTTCTATGGTTTTTTTCTTCTATATGGTTTGAACAATGTATTCCTCGTTATGTTTGCCAATTCACCAATTAGTCCTAAGTTGGCTCTCAGAAAAGAATTTACGACATCAAATCTATATATATAATGGGAGAGTTCTCTCTCCATCTAGGCTATCCACATCATCATCCACCTAAGCATGTATCTAATTAAAAATTAAAAAATATAATTTATTTAAAATGTTCATTCAATACATACTTATTTTTATTTATTGTTACTTATAATTATAAAATATTTAAGTTAAATACAAATGAATTAATATTATATGTAAAAAGCAAAGAAATATAAATTTATACCTAAAAATATAATTTGAATTTTAGCGAGAAAATGTTTAAGATTAATCATATTAAAAATTTTATAAACATTTCAGTTTTATAATTGATATATTAAAAATCAATATGATGGATATTTTTAAAATTGTATGAAAGTTGAAAGATCATACATTTATTAGCTTTCAAAAAAAAATATAGTAATGAATCATGACATATTTAAAAATCAATATGTTGGGTATTTCTAAAAATTGTATAAAAGTTGGAAAGACATACATTTTTTAGTTTTCAAAAAATATATAGTGAATTAGTGATGAATCTTATGACAATTTACTAATTAAAATAATAGTTGATTAGTTTATAAATGACAGTAAAAAAATGTTAAAATATAGCTAAATAGTGTCGTGTATAATAATTGAAAACAAAACTAAAATATAATTATATATACTATTAATTTTTAGCTTATCATAAATATAATATAAAATTTTATATAAGTAAATGTATAAATGCATTTGATAGTAGTACAAACATTATGCACTTATTAAAAATATAAAAGATTATTTTTAAAATATCAAAAATAGGTAGAAATAACACAATTGCAACATTGGATTTAATAAGATACAAACAAAAAATAAAAATAAAAATAATAGAATATGAAAATATCGGAACTGAGTGACAAAATTAGTCTCAGAAAGATAAATTCCTAAAGAGAAAGCCAATATATAAAATAAAAAATATATATTTTCGTCAAGAACTTATTTTATTAAGTTAACAAATCGTTACACAGCAGTTCCTTAAGCCATATTGGCGGAATCAATGAATCCGGAAGGAAAAACGACATTGGACAAACGAATTTGGCTAAACTATCAGCTACACAATTACAAGATTGTTTTACAAAATTGAAACTTATATCACTAAACTTTCCTCTCCAAAAACCAATGTCTCGCAGCAGGTTCTCTACTTCACTATGACTGGAATTTCCATTGATTAAGTTGATCAATACTTCACAATCTCCCTCCAAGATTACTTGAGTGAATCCTCTTAACCATGCTTGATGCATCGCTGTCAGAAGTGCTTTTGCTTCGACCATCAACGGAGAAGCTGCACCATTCAAATCCAAAGATCCCCATGCTTTTGCAGTACCGTGATGATCCCGTATAATCCATCCTCCACGAGCTTGCATAGTGATTTGGCTGAAACTAGCATCAAAATTAGCCCTGAGACCAATTATCCGGGATCCGGGATCCGAGATCCGATCCGAGATCTGCTCCGATCCGCTCCGAAAAACCGGATATCGGGTGGAGCGGATCCGGATTCGGATAATGAAAAAGCGGATCCGGATCCGGATAATGGAAAATTTCAAGCCGGATATCCGGATCCGGGATATTTTATATTATAATAATATTTTTAATATTTTATTACTATTATTTTAAAAATTTATTAATAAATTTTATTATTTTTATAAGAATAATATTTTCTACTAATATTTTTAATTATTTATATTAAATTATATGTTTTTAAATATTTTTCTTCAAGTTTTATATTAGTAAAAAAAATTATATAAAAAAACCCGGATCCGGATATCCGGCTATTTTTACGGATATCCGAAATCCGGATATCCGGGTGGAACGGATCCGGATCCGGATAATGAAAAGGCAGATCCGGATACCCTAAAAAAGCCGGATATCCGGACCCGGCCCAGCCCTAATCAAAATTACACTTCACAAAGGGATGTTCCGGAGTGGACCATATATATATCTTTTATTTTTGCTTCTAAATACAATAGATATAAATTTGGAAAAGATAAACCACATTTAAAATAGCACACTTGAGTTTCTATAATTATAGAAGAAAATGTTATGCATAAGAATTCATGTACTAATATATATATATATATATATATAATGAACGGTTATAGGATAATAAGTCAAATGCAAAAGAAAAAAAAACGTTTAATATATGTAGTATATTATAAATAAACGTATAAATCTATACAATTATCACTTATAATATTTCTATTATATTTATATAACCGCCTTTTTACCAATAGAATTACATATAGTTTTCAAATAATATTGTAATTAAAAATATTTAAAATAATATAATTTACAAAACTATAAAAAAATTAAATATATATTGCTAAACTCACGCAATAAACCCACGCAACGCGTTCCATTTCTAGTACCAACAATTCAGTAGTATAATAGCATTTATATAATAAAATAAGCTACTTTTTTGATCAAGATCAAATCATTCAAGATACATTCGGTCCCTATATTCGCACGGCATTGAGAGAGAAAGTGTTCAGCTTCGTTGGTCTTGCATCAACGCCGCCGCCGTTCATTTCTCCACGGCAATAGTAGCGGAATAGGAGCACTGTCCATGAAGACTCTTCGACCATCTCTTGTTGTGTACTCATACTTCCACTGTGGTCCTAGAACCACAGTAGGATCATTTTCCGGTCAGACCGGCAGGTCCAATCCAGTTTTAAACACCTTGATTATGGCACAGAACTAAGAGTGCCTCAAGAAGAAAGAAAAATAAGATGGAAACATAAACCGCTACCTATCAGGGAAGATGATGCAACCCCTGAAAGAAAGATTTTAATGTACAAAACTACCCTTTGCCAATCCACCAATTGATCCTAGGATGGCTCTTATAAAAGCCTCTATGATATCAAGCATCAACTGTTTACTAGTATAATAAAGCTGTATTTTTAACCAAGGATCAAATCGTTCAAAATACATTCAATCCCTATATTCATACTGGCACACGGCATTAAGAGAGAGAGGAAGTGTTCAGCTTCCTTGGCCTCCAATCACAGACGTCGCTGTTCATTTCTCCACCGCAAAAGGAGTGGAATAGGAGCGCTGTCCATGAAGACTCTCCGACCATCTCTTGTCGTGTACTCATACTTCCATTGTGGTCCTAGAAGCCATGCCATTGCGGTTCCACCAAGCAAGCCACCAATCTGAATTCACCCGAGATGCTATCAGACCATCAATCCAAAAGGTATCGGACTGGTTAGTACATTGGAAGGCATGATTGGGTTACTTACATGTCCCCAGTTATCTATGCGTCTGGACACTAGACCCATTGTCTGCATAGCTAAAACTTGTTAGTACTTAAGAGAGATTATACAATTTTCTCTCTTGTATTACTTACCATGTTTAGGGCAATAACTTGAGCTATCTGCATTAGATCTTCATTTCCACCTCTGACCATCTGTTTGTGTCTTATAACAAATACCGCTACCGAACCAACCTAGCCAAACAAAAGGGGCATTCATTTAACAAACTTCATTTGCATGAGACGAGTCTAAAACAAAGGCTTATGGTTCCACGAGACTTACCAATCCGAAAATTGCACCCGAAGCACCAACTGATGGCGCTTTGTTGAACCAGTAGCTCATAGCTGAACCTAGAACTCTTAACATGGGTTGTGTGAGTCAGGAAACTCGAAACAGAGAAATATAATCATCCACATCAAAGAAAGTGTATGAGTCGTCAATTACTTGCAACTGCGGATGTCAAGTAAACGGCAAGAAATCTCTTTGGACCACCTAAACTCTCAGCAGTTGGTCCAATAGAATTCAAAGAATAGCAATTTATCTAAACAAAGGAGAAACAGTTTAGCCATACAGACAGCAAAACATTTAAGCAGCATTGATTAGATATTACAAAGCTGAGCGATTGGTTAGAAACAGACCATGAGATGCATAGGATTCGCATGAAGAACAGAAGCTGTAGCCAGTCTCCATAGCTGACCTCTTTCGATTAAACTGTTTATCTGCATTCATCCACATATCAATCTGCAGCAAGAAACAAACTGTCTCACATTATAATAAAGTCTCCGTATACGGTACCTTGGCTCCCCATGTCAGCACTTTCCCATCGGATGCAACTTGTGCAATACACATTCTGGCATCATTAACACAAAACGAAATCCATAAGCCTTCTTAGCTCATAACTCTCAAACTTGATTATAAAAGCATCCCTCTAATGAACAGAAGTTACATACATAACGTTAATGGCAAGGAGGACATTAGTCCATCTGCGTCCGTTAACTGTGTTTCTCTTGGAAGTCTCCGATCCTTGCTCACCTCCTCTAGGGTTGATCCTACTCTCTCCACCATTAAAGAAACATACAAATGACGAAGATGGGGACAATCGGATATCAACTCTAGACTTGAGAAAATTAGCCCCATTGAATAGAATCACTCTTTGGTATCTTGCAAACTCCATTCTTGCATCATCAGAAAAATGCTGCAGTTTCTGTAGAAACAGAGCATAGTCAAAGAAAATGAGATTGACCCAGAAATCAGAAGCGCCAGGTGAAGCAATTTAAGCTTTGTGATTCCAGAAATTCTACTAGAACGAAGCTAAAACTAGTCCCAAATTACGGAGAAGAGAGGAGTAGTAGGAGAACCTGAAGGGAAGAGCGAAGATGGAAGCCAAGGCGGAGGTGACGGCTAACATGGTGGCAGGCGTGTACGGAAGCGGCGGTTGCGAAACCACGAAACGCCGAAGATCCAGATTCCGGTGGCCAGAGATTATGATGAGATAATGACATTGATACCATCTCCTCCTCCTCCTTGATTTCCCAACAATGGGACCTTTGATTTTTTATTTTTTGCCCTTTTGCCTTCTCTTACATTTTTTTTGGCTTTTTTTTTTTATGTCGTACTAAAAAAATTTATTACATTTATTAATTCATTACAAGAAAAATAGAGGAAAATAAACGAATATCGGCATCTTCAAACATTAAACTTCAGATTTGTTCCGTTTTCATACGAGTATTTGGTTTTAATATTTGCTTTAATTCGTAAAGTTTTGGATAAATCAAATTAGATGAATGCTTTTATGGAAAACAACAAAATCTATATTACTAATTAGAAAAATATTTGAGTACTCAAATAATGTAGAGAGAATGACAACTCTGTTATTAGTTCACTTTCATTCATGTGTTCTTTTTGGGATATTACTTTTCAGACTTGAGCTTAAAGTCCTTGCTGCTGCTGCTCTTTATTCACTTCTGTGAATATGTTCCACTCTGTTGGTTTGCTTATGTCATCTTTACTGAAATTTCTCGTACAAGATTGAGACCTCTAGAAGAATCATGTCGAGTTCTGACACATGTTGTGTGTTCTTTCTTGTTCCCTGTGATTTCTTCGAAGCACATAATGTTAAAGACTACCTATTAAATGTTCAATTGATTTAGAATAGAGAAGATGATGTTAATAGTAGACGTCTGACTCTCACAGTAGCAACTGAGTAGTATTGAGACAAATTTTGATCTGCCCAAAAAAAAAAACCAAAAGCATAGATAAAAGAGAGAGACAAGTGATTAGCATGAATGATGAAGGAGGTGAGTGGTTTCTTCTATTCACAAGCCAGCTTGGTGTCAAAGCTGCTTAAGCAAATGGCAAACGCCTGGAACGCCGATAACGGATACCTATAATCCATTGTGAACATATCTTTCCCCACTTTACCAAACTGGAGAATCACCTTGTCTTGCTCTGGGTGAGCCGGTGCAGTGGCTGGTGCTGTGCCCGTCCCTTGAGGCTGCGACGGTCTTGCTGCTACAAGCTGGAAATTCTTAACCGATGCAACTGTCACACGTCCGCGGAAATTTAAACACCAGCATTGCAACTGCTCGTGCCACCTCGGCTGCTTGTTTTTCAGAATCAACGGTCTGAAACTCGTCTCTTCTTCGTTGTCGTTGCAGGATATTCCCATTTCAGAGAATCTAGAACTGCTGAAATCGAGGGAGCGGTGGTCGAATGATGATTTGGAGAAGGAGATGTTACTGCGGAATGAGTCGTCGAGAGAGTATGGTGCCGGGACGAGTTTCTCGGGTTGGTTAGGGACTGAACCACCTGGTTCGAGCGATGAAGTTGGGATTGAGTTCATGATGCAGTGCATTCGCCGTGGCCCTCGTGTGCCCAACACGTTGAGCTCGTAGGTTATTTGAGCAATGTTGTAGCTGCCAGATGGGACTTTAGGAGAAACTCGTCTGGAGTGAAACCTACTTCGGCTTGTTCGATCAGTGATAAGTGCGCTCGAAGATGTGTTTGGTGGTGGTTGCGTGTCGTACACCAAGAACTTTGTCCCAAGGAAGTTCGATCTGAGAGAAAGAAACCTCAATGAGCAATGGATAAACGACCACAAAATTCAACAGTAGCAAGCTACTATGTGTTACTAAAAGTTCGATAAAACCGCAAATTCTTTGAAATCCTTCAAAGTTAAAGATACATTTTCTAAACACAAGAAATCCAAACCGAACATGTATCAGTCCATTCGGTTTATATATTTGAAAAGCAAACAAATTGAACCGAATCCAAACCAAAACCGGATTGAGTACTAAGATGAGATCAAGGATTAAAAACGAACCTGAGCTTTCCGAGGTAAGAGTTGCTGGATCTTGAGATGTTATCAGCATCCATGGAGATAATGTACTCGGTTCGAGTAGTTCTACGAGTTCTTTTAGCTGAAAGAAGAAATTTCCCATTCTCGACTAGTAGAGCTGAAAAAACATTATTCAACTTCTATTTAGCCATAAACTAAGTAAATAGGAAATCAAGTAGGCTAGATCCTAACAAAGCTTACCGGGACTTAAACAGAGAAAAAGGTGAAATGTTAGCTTTGATTTATCTCTTTTAATGAAACACTGAATCATTGCATCACGAGGCCCTGGCTGGAAAATTTTACAACACAAAACAAAAAAAAAACTTATTCATCAGTAGTTTGAACTTAAAACAACATCAAATTTGTAAAACAGTAGAGGGTAAACCGAACCTGTTTGAGGGAGACTGGGAAAGTGAGCTTCCCACAGATTTCAGGACCCAAAACAATCTCTTGGCACATAGCTCTCCAAGACCGACAAACCGAAGCACAAGCCACGACATGTTTTCTTGCAGGCCAATTACTCTCACTCTCTTCTAATCTTTTGATCACATCAAAGAGTAACTCTGGAGGAAGATTAGCCCATCTGCTAGTCTGAACTATCACAGGCGACAAGAGGTCACGGGAAGACGAATACTCACGGAAGGAAGAACCCTGAGCTTTCCCTTTATGAAGACTGGAGAGCCTGAAATCGAAACTCCTCCTCGACAAGCTCCCAAACCCATCTCTCAAATCTTGAACAATGCCCCGGAACGACATTTCTCTTTCTTTTTTAATGGATTCTTCTCAACAAGACCAACCCTTTCTTGACAACCAGAAATGCTCAAATCCAATAAAGAGCTTCAGACTTGAGATGAGAGACTCCACTCACTGTCCATTATCATAAGCACCCACAAGAAAAAAAAGGTCATTCAGCTAGGCAATTCTGAGTCATCTTCTTAATAAGTAAGAAATAAAAAGAAAAGAGCCAAAAAAGTAAAGTGGAGCCTAAAAGAGAAAGAGGTTCCGCTAAAGCTTAGGAAAGAAGAGATATACAAGTATCGCATGCCCAATAAAGAAACTAGGTCATGTCCCCAATATAGCTTTATTTTCTTAAAGACAATAATTAATCAAAGAGAATCTTGATGATAACTCACCAAAAATGCCCCAAAATTAAGATCATAGGAGGCAAAATCAGGACTCAATTTGATATTGAAGCAATAAAGTCATATATATTAACTAAGAATCTCAGATGATCTTTACTTAAACTGGAGATAACAGAGTCGTATGTAACAAAATAGAATCAAGAGCAATAAAAGTTTCAACAAAAATCAGGTATTTCTCAAAATGAAAATTACTCATCTGATTTACTTCCTACAAAGTCAAAATCTTAGTTAATTTTCAGACAAAACTGTTTATTACAAAGATTTGATCCCAAAAACCTGGGATTTGGTGTTAGAACATAGATTCTCACTGCAAAAAAACATCAAAGACAGAAGGAGAAAGAGTTAAAGAATTAACCTTTTAGACAAACTGATGAAAACCCAGAAGAAGCTTAATTACATCAATCTTCAAAGACAAATCTCTTTAACTTAAGCTTCTCTGACCAAATCCAGAAGCTCAGGAAAAGCAAGAACAGAATCTGGGTCTGGCTTCAAAACTCAAAATCCTCCGGAAATTACGGGTAAACAGAAGAATTAGAGACAAGATCACAGAGATTTAAGCAGATCTGTAGGAGAACCCATAAAGTCAAAGAAGAACAACAAAAACCAGAAAAAGATAAAGTCGTCTTCTTTTTTTTCTTGTTCTCTGCTTTTTTTTTCAGTACTCAGGAGCTTTTCTTGATTTTACTTTAATAGTTCACGAGACAGCAAGAAAATAATTAAGAATTATAAATAAATCTAGGGACTCTCACAAATGCTTATTTTCTTCTCTTCCTTGTTGGATTTTTCTAAATGACAATTTTTTTTTAATTATAATTTTGTGTTTGGAAGAAAGAGAGAGAAAGAGAATGAAATTGTAATAAGTGGACATTGTGAAGCATTATTGTCCACGAGGCCGCATGACCTACGCCTCGCATCAAGCAAAGACCCAACCATAGTTTTGACTTTTTTTTTTTAAGTTAAAACCTTTTTTAACCAAATTTGTTACTGATAGAGATTTAACACCGTTGAACTTGGAGTCTTTTCACTGAATAATACTACAAATCATTTCAATTTTGATTATACCTGTATGTTTCATCACATCAAGTTTTTTTGTCTTTAGACAAAAAAAAAAAAGTCAAATTTTGTTAGCTATATATATCATTGAATTTTAAATTAATGTTGGAAATGAGTAAATCTGTGAAGAAATGATACAATAAAATATCAGTATAAAATACCTAACCCCATTCAATCCTTATTAATAACTTTTTGAAAATTGTGTTTATCTAAATCTTAAATCATGTACTAGACAAAAAAATTTAGGATTTTGACACTTTTCTCAAATTTGAATCTTAACCCAGTTTATATGCATGGTTCATCAAATATGATATCGTTTCTTTTACTACCGGTTTACAAATTTCTTTTTCCTTTAGTTTACGAACGACACATCATTTATCAATCTATAATTCTTTAAGAGAGGTTACATTCTAATCATTTGAATCGATCAAAATTGGATCGGTCAGCAAGCCTTCAGGTCAAACTGATCCAACAACATGTACTCCTCAGTTCCCCATCAATTTCTTTGAATCATCCAGACTCATTGAGGAATTCTAACTCATTTGTGACCATTGCTTTTAGCAATTATTCACCATTTCTCATGTACATGAAGTTGTGTTATAATATTACCATATTTTTAATAAAACATTTCAACTTTAACATTTAAGCATGCATGTTGAATATTTATTAAAAATCTAAAATCACACAATAATCCATTATATAGATAATACAACAGTTGTTTACACTGATTTATCAATTTCCCATCATAAGTATAACTGTTTTATTTATGGGTGATTACACACTGTATATCGTCGGTATAGCATATTTTTGTCATGGTACTAATTCAAATTCGTATTATGCATTAACTTTTTAAACCATGAATCTATATTCCTATATTATATTCCCGCATATAGAATATTATCATGACAATCTAGATGATCATCTAGCAGTACAGTTGTCATTACTGGTTAACATAATTATATCTATGGATCTTAGTGACTTTTAAAGTTTAGGCACGAGTCTCTCTTGCCCTTTCAGCTCCTGCAATTCAAGGTACATCAACATCAGTTGCAAGTCCGCTTATAGTTCCACTCAGTTACAAAACCAATCATCCCACAGCTTCTGATCTAATTCTAGTAGCTAGACAAACACGTATTAAGTTTCATCCATACAAAATCCGGATTTGTTACATGGTATATCTGACCGCATAGTAAAACCTTAACCGACTGGTTAGGAGTGCTTCTAATCAAACAAATATCATGGATCGGTCCGGTAGGGATCTGGTTTCATTATTCTACTACAGAATTAAATATTTTTACCGACGACGAAAGAGAAGACAAGACGAAAAAAAAAAAAAGAGAAGACAAGACGTGAGTAAGCCGGTTCTTCTTAGTACTAGTTTTAGGTTGATACTAACATGAGATTTAAGTTATAGTTGCAAACTGATTTATTAGATTTCAGTAAGACCAGCTGATCCGGTTCTCAATACATTTTGAAGTTGATTACAAACCAGCATTCGTACTTTAATCAACCATTTTAGTTGTTATTATTTATTGGTTTCAATAACTACATAGATATTACAGAATAAGTTTTCCAGAGATACGATTATAGAGATAAGATTACAACATAATTGAATCTAAATGCATGGATGTTGGTAAGATATAAAGTTCAAACACCAGTCCCTCTTGCCCTGACAGCATCTGCAATTTAAAAACGTCAACATTAGAACCAAAATCCCACCCTCTTTTTTTTTTTCAATTCAATTACAAAAAACAACTCATCCCATAACTTATAATCCGAATTCAATAGACAAACACTATGAAATATCAGAAATTCCGATCTGTTGCATGCAAAATATTCTACAACCTTAACCGACCGGTTAATCAGGGTTTAACACAAATCAGACAAACGTATCACAGACCGGTCCAGTACGGATCCGGTTTCATAATCTTTACCTGGGCCACAACGAATGGAGCACTTGCGATCACATCGGGACGTCTTTCTAGCTGAAGAAAAGAGAAGATCGACAAGAAGTTATTATACAAATGGAGGAGAGATATACCTTGTGGAGGAAACTAAGAAAGAAGAGAGTACTCACAGTCACGTTGGACGCAGGCGGTGGAGCAACCGTCGTAACAGTCTCCGGGGCCTAATTGAGCCTCCGCCACCATATCCAAGCTGGAAGATAAAGCCATCAGAATCATAAGAGCCGCCACGATCGTCACTTGCTTCTTCATCATTCTCTTTCTCTCCTTGGAATAGATCTTCTTTGTTTTTGTTTTTCCTACTTCTTCGAAAGTGATATTTTGTGGGTATTTAAAGAAATGTCCCAGTTGCCAAGTTTGACCTATATATAGTCCATGTTCACGTGTCATGATTCCTCTCCTAACGTTATCTATCCCTTTAATTTTACTCAAAAATTTTGTCTACTGCTTTTTCTTTTCTTCGACAGTGGACTAATAATTTGTTCTGGCAATAATGGTGGACTATTTTTTTTTTTTTTTTTTAAAACTTATTTACATAATTTACATTAGATCAAAGTGAAAATCTACGGTGTACATGGCATGGAAAGCACGTATAATGATAAATCCACTAAAAATATGATAGTTTCTTAGCACATGCAACTGTGTAACATTCAAACAATTGATGTTTTGAGTTCCAACCTCGAGCCAAAAAAAAAAAAGTAATAAAACGGTAGATAAAAACCACATAGGTCATGAAGACTAATCACTTCAAAAACATAAAACATGTAATGTTGTGGCGGACTAGTTTGTCATAATTTCTTACGACGAATTTACGGCTTAGAGCCTTAGACAATAAAACAAACTAGAAATAGAAAATATCGCATTTTAGAGGTATAATTAAGTATCAAGTTGTAATTATGTTTTAATACTGAAATCACGTTGAAAAATGAAAAGAGATACTTCAAAGGCTAATTCACACCAATTCGGGCAATCAGATAGATCTTAATTTTCACTTATCGACCCTATATTCTATTTTGCTTCTACGGTAGATCTAAAATATTTGGTGATGTAACTCATATGAGGGATTCAGGGGACATCTCTGTTTACTGCTGAGAGATTACCAAGGTCCAGTTCTTTGTTATTCTTATTTGTTACAATATGGTCTGATGTCGTAGAGGCACTCTTCTTTTCCTTCATTTTACACCATACCACTAGGTATACTCCTCCCACCATTATCATGGCACCGATTATACTGCAAGTTTCGCAAAATAAAAAATAAAAACGATTAAGATTCACACATATCAACCACAAGAATCAATAGGTTAATTAGTGGACACACGATCGAGTTTGATATACCTTCCCAAATGAAGCGGTTCCTCTAAAGCAAATGATCCGATAAGGGCTACGATCACCAGCCTTATAGGACTAAAGACCGTAACAAATAACGGTCCTTTTGTTGCGATGCACCATGCAATCAGAGGCACGACTATTCCCGATACCACGATTCCCTATACATCACGGATGACAATATAAATATAATCGTGCATTACACACATTTACATATGCATTTAGGCGCATATCTAACTGATCATTAATTATATGGTATAGATTGTTTTACCGAATAAAGCGTCGCTAAGAGGTTAATGTCCCATCCTAATCGCCATTCCTCCCAGTCATGATCCGAACAGAGAGCAACAATCACGCACACCAAACTTCCCACCCCATTCATTAGACTTGTGTTCCAATAAAGTCCTCCAAGTTCCTTGCCTATTTTTGCCTAAACCAAGATTTTGCGTTGTCTTCCAACTTTTTATCAACGTACATATATAATAACTAATAGCTCTTTATTTTGTCACTTCTAGTTTATACTATGTTTAAATTTATATTTGAATAACAATGTGTACATATAAATGAATTACTTAGATCTATATATAAATTTCTTTGTTAGAAATACAGTAATTTTCTACTTAAACTTGGAACATCAATTAAACAAAAGCGAAAAATATCATTAGTTTGTAGTTGATTAATTTCATCCACGTATAGTTTACAATGTTGCTAAATAAAATGATATTTTTCATTACCAAACACAGATAAGGCATCTCAAACAATCAAACCCTAGATCCCAAGTAATTTGCAGTGGGATCCAAAAAAAAAATGCTTCATTTATTAAACTAGCCGAAGGATGATATGGTCCATATGGAGAGAGGAGGGGGAAGTAACACTTGCCTGAAATAGTAACCAAAGTGATGTTGAAACGTTACTGCCAAGAACCATAAGAACCCCTGGGATTGACATGTGGTGGTTAGTAGTGGCTCGGCCAGTATTCGAGCTTTTGAGTAAGTCAACGTGTGTTGACCATATATGAATCTCAACACCTTTGTAGAATACAAACACGAGAGCTCCACATGCACCAAGCAGCGTCCCCACCAGCTTAGCCCTCCCTTCGTTCGATCCCAGTCTTAGAGTTTCCATCCTGTTGGCTCAACGACAAATCGACCGAATGTTAGATTAGAATTAAAAGTCTATTTAGCCTTTTAAGTTCTCATCAGCTAGAAATTATTCAATTTTTAATCAGTGGAACAAGTTTACAAATTAGTTAAGCATTGATAATATTCCTCGGTTTTCGAAAGTTTAATTAACTTTTTTTGATTAATTTACTATGCACGAGATAAAATTATTGACTTTGTACTTATAGTCAGTAACTCAGTATGCTATGTTGTTTAAAGTTAACAGGAAACTCTATAAAAATACGAAAACGTCAAATATATAAAAATTGTATATACAATTTTGAGAATTTTGCCTGCATATATAAGAAAAACTAAAACATTTAATTCCATGAAATGAAGGGAATGATTGTACAATTTCAAAAATTAATGAAATAAAGTTTTGTGTCTAACCTAAACACCAAACCCAAAACCAAGGTGATCAATGGGCTAATTATGCTGGTTGCAGCTGAAAATGTCGCTGATGTTCGAGCCATACCCGGCAAATAGAGAATATTTGGTATCGCCGCTCTGTATAATAGTCAAAAAAAATATCATAATCGCAATGCAATGATAATTCCAAGGGTGCTAATGACTGGTTTTTGTTGTAATTTGGCAATCCCAACATTCTTCATTTATTCAAATTTACACATTGCAACACTGTTTTATCTATGAATTGAGATTATTTCAGTATTTTCTCGCATCAAAAAATAAATAAAAGCACCAAAATTTCAGCTAAAAACTGATATTGTACTAGTTCTGAGTACCCGAGCAACCCCGAAACAACTGCTATTAAGAGCAGCCTCCATGTAAATTCTGGCCGCTTCTTCCTGATCACAAGGAATCCAAAACAAAACATTATAATTAAAATAAACTAACATAGCGTATTAAGTGATTACAAATACACACAAATGACATGGTGAGGTTGGTAGGGTGATTCGAGTATGTGTTTTTTCAATTCTCTCTTAGCTTTTTTTGTACTTGTTAGACCCGGCTTTTCGCATAGAGATGTATAAGGTTATATATACATTAAAAAATGCAGAATGATAACAATAAAAATGTAAGAAACAGAAAGTAGGAAACCTTTGGAAGATGAGGGCAAGGGGAAGCATGAAAAGAGTAGCAAAGGACAGACGATACGCCACAAGGACTTTGAGATTCGTTCCATCGTCGACTGTTATCTTAAACAAAATGAACATTCCAGCGAACATAAACTGAACCGCCACCATTGCAACTACACTCTTCATTTCTCCCCACATTTCTCTAATTTATGGTTTTTACTTTGATACCCACTCTAACCATTAACGACCCGATGCTCCTGAGCTCATGATGATCAGCTTATTTATCTAGCCAATTAAGGTGTTTTCGTCTTTAATTCTACCCCTATACCTTTTTCATTGTGCTCCACTTCAATTGTAGATATCGTGAACAAGTTAAGGGATATAGGAAGATGTGAGCTTCAAATATTTGTTTCTGGAAACCCGTTACAAAAGTAGCAAAGTTTGGAAGGATTAAACCTTCTTGGTGAATGTGTAGAAAGAATGAAAAAGAGAGTTTATGTGTTGGAATGTATATTCATGATCAAAGTGAAAACAGAATGCGAAGTGAAGACGTAATGCAAAAATAAGACGAAAGTGTTTATAATCGTTATAATGAATATAATGGACCTCCACAAGCTTTCAAGAGCCTTTCACTGCAAAATAATCTTTTTTTTTTTTTTTTTTTTTCATTTGTTTTGCAAAAGCATTTGTTATAAAATGACAAGAAAACTATTATACATTTACATCGATGCCAAAACTTCTTATACGAACGGTAATGCGTTTTACTATTTGAGCCAAAATGACAATGCAGAAACATGTTCGGTGCTATTAACTTTTATTAAAACATAATTGTGAAGTTAAACAAGATGTAGATAAATCATAAAAGTAACATATTATATAGGTTGACGTTGACACGTGCTAAGCATGCTTTGTGGCTTTCCCTCGATGGCTTTGTCACACACAAGAACTCCAAAAGAGAGAAAAGTGCTCCTAAGTCATTATTGTCAGTAAGCAACATGCGTACGTAAAGCCATATACACTTGGTAAAGATCCAAATTTGGAAGTTTTGGGTTTAAGTTCTCTTTCCATTCTTCTACTCTCTTTCATGTGACTTGCATACTGTTTTAAAGATGTAGATCCAAAAATGAAAACTAAGTATCGATACATACATATAATAACATTTAGGGACAAAAAAAAAAAGTTTTATTCATACTGACTCGATGATGAAAAAAATAAATAAAAAAAAATCATACTGACTCGAATTAATGATGAAATTACCTAGGAAAAATCTCTCCAAAGATTATTTGTAAATTTGTTACAATTGTTTGCAAAAATATAATTAAAATGTCACACAAAATAAAACCTCCAGAACGTTATGATACCCCAATTGAATGTCATTTTCTATAATTTTCATTTATGCCAGAGATATCGACCCACCATCAATACCAGTAGCAACAATAATCTCGAGCGATTTTTGTGTTTTGATTTCCCCTCACGGAACTAATTCCACTCATCTCTTGATCTTTTCCCATAGCACGATATATATCCCACATACAATCAAGGCCGGCTCTACCCATGTGCAGGGAGTGCTCATGCACAAGGTCCATCCAATTTTGTTTTTTTTTTTTTTTTAACTAAATTTATTAAAATTAGAGTCCAAAATTTTTTATTTATAAAAATACATAAGAAATTATGGCCAATTATTTTTTTCAGCTCAGGATCCTTAATTTTTTTGAGCCGACCCTGCATACAATCAATATTGCTCCAAGTACACTGAATTTTGAAAATACTTTTAGTGTATGCATGCATATATATTTTCTCAAATCTTAACAAATGTAATTAATGTCTTTTACTTTCCCAAATAAGCATTTCGTCCAAGAACAAGAAACAAGCCACGGCGACAACTACGAGCATGAGAGTGTTGAAGATATATAGCTAGCTACAAAGAGTGGACCCTTAGTCCAAGAACAAATTGCCATTAGTGTCACTACTAGTGGTTGTTCCCAGTCTTTCGAGCATTCATTCATATGATTTATAATTCAGTATCAACTATTAAGAGGTTTAATAAGTAACATTTTTTGAGGTACCATTTTTAATTGTTTTTATAAGATTTAACTTAAGATCTTAGGTTTTTGACAAAAACAAAAAAACACTAGTATTTTATTTTAATTTAAATTATTTTTCAAATTGTACAGTAAACCAAATTTTTTGAAAAATAGTTAAATTAAAATAAAATTTATCCGCAATCAAGTATGTCGGCTAACAGTCTTTGTTTTTTTTTAACACTGTTTATTGATATTTCACAAGAAAGTGAGAAACATTACACGCCCACACTAAAGGGCAAGACGAAAGACCCAAGAAACGGGCACGGTTATAAACTTATACAAAACCAGCAAAACTCAATTACAGACTATAGTTAAAGATAAAAAGAACATAAGACCATTATTGGTTCTAACTGAAAAACATAAAATAAGTGGACTGATAAAACAAAGAAACAAGTCCAGTAGGACTGCAGCAAAGCACATAAACATAAAGGCACGAAGTGCCCGAAGAAGAATCTCAAACCAGAAGCTTAGATTCCTCTGTGATGATTTCTTGAAGCCACATTGGCCCCTCGCGTGCAATGTAAGATTGGTACCGATGATCTCTCGTGACACTTGTTGCGACTTCTTTAGCCACCCGATTACATTCATTTGCAGCTATAACTACAACTGAAAACTCAAAGACATCCAAAAATCTTCTAATGTCTGAAATCAAGTGTCGAAAGAGAGGGTATCTATGTGGATATTCCACAACTTTTTGGGATGATCTTGTTTTGTCTAAGGTTACTTAAGCTTTCTACTGCCCAGAGTAGGCTCAAGAGATCTGCTTCAAAACCTGTTGTAATTTTCGAATATGATCGACGACGATGGAACAGTCTAAAATTAAAATAAAATTTATCCACAATAAAAGTTATCAGAAATCAAGTATGTTGTCGGCTAACAGACTAAACCAAATTATCCGCAAACGAAAAAGTTTCCTTTTAAAAATCCTAAACCATATGCCTCCAATGACAAAAAGTTTAGGCCCAGATATCTGATAACTATAAGGCCTGAAACAGGCCGGACCCGGGTCGGGTTGATTTAGGGGTCCAGGTTAATAAGAAAAAAGACGAATTAAAGCAGAGAAGGGAACGAGGGTTTCAGTTTCCTGAAGAAAAAGTGAAAGGAGCTTAAGAAACAGAAGCCGTTCACTTTCGTTCCTCTCACTTCCATACAACATTTGAAACCTCAGCTATGCCTAAATCAAAGCGAGACAGACCAGGTTTGAGCTCTTCTTCCTTCACTGTTTCTGCTTCTTCTATTGTCTTAACCATTGTATCTCTGTTAACTTTTGTAGCCGCCGTCAAGGTTTTTAGGGTTTTGTTAGGTTTTTAGAGGAACCCTTTTGAAAAAAATCTTAACTTGTTGGAGTTTGTAATGTTCTTTCATAGTTTCTATGGTTGAATCGATTGATGGATGGTTATCTAAGGGTGTTTTGTTTTCTGATTTTTGCTGCAGTTACTTTGTCGAAGACGAAGAAGAAAGGAAGAGAGCATAAGGAGTGTATTGTGAATGGAATTAGGGAGGCTGTTGATAGATATTCTTCTGTCTATGTTTTCTCTTTTGAAAACATGAGAAATATCAAATTCAAGGAGTTTAGACAGCAGTTTAGGCACAATGGAAAGTTAGTTTCTTTTTTCTTCTTGTTTATGTTAGAATTACAAGTTAATCATGAAGAGATTGATGTTTGATTGTGATTTGGGTGTTATGACTGACTTGGTTCTGATTTGTGTAGGTTCTTCCTAGGTTCGAACAAAGTGATGCAGGTTGCTCTTGGTCGCTCTGCTTCTGATGAAGTCCGTTCTGGTATCTACAAAGTTTCCAAGGTTTGTGTACTCTGCTTCTTACAATGGTTCTTTTATATGTTATATGGCCTTTTTTATGTCAGTTAGATTTACATATGTTGTGGAATGTTGTTTCAGCTGCTTCGTGGTGATACTGGACTTCTTGTTACAGATATGCCAAAGGAAGAAGTTGAAAGGTATCTATCTTTCTCTTGAAGTCCTCTTTTTCCCTCTTTTGTTTTAGTGAAAACAACAGTGAGGTTTGAATTGTATTCATGTCTGTTTGTTGTAACTGTTTACAATGCTTCTTCTGGTTGTATTGCAGCTTGTTTAACGCTTATGAGGATTCCGACTATTCAAGGACTGGAAGCATTGCAGTAGAAACGGTTTGTGAACGGAACTTATGCCCTCTCTATATATTGTTGTTTCTAGATTAACAGACAAGCTTGAATACGATCAGGCTCTGCTTCTCTCTGTTATTTCAAAAACTTTATCTTAATTACTCTATCGGTACCACCAAAATGATCAGGTTGAACTGAAGGAAGGCCCTCTAGAACAGTTCACACATGAGATGGAACCGCTTCTTCGGAAGCTGGAGATGCCTGTTCGACTCAACAAAGGTTTGTCGTCTCACCATCTTAATATTCCTCTCTCTCATACACAATTTGCTATATATATTAATCCAAAAACTTATTTCTTCTGCTGATTTAATATGTAGGTACCGTGGAGTTGGTTGCTGACTTTGTAGTTTGTGAAGAAGGAAAACCTCTTTCGCCAAAATCAGCCCACATTTTGGTAATACGATTTCAGTATACCAAAACCCTTTCCTTTTAATTTGTATGTTTTCTGTAGAAAATTTTCTTATACTTGTTTTTTAACTATTATTGCAGCGTCTATTGCGAATGAAGATGGCTACTTTCAGGCTGAACTTGCTCTGCAGATGGAGCCCTAGTGACTTTGAGCTTTACCGAGAAGATCTCTCAGACGTTGAAACCTCTTAGAAAGCCAAGATTTTGACTCACCCTTTAAAATTTTCTTAATATCGCTTTATTCACCTGGATTTGTGGCACTGAGTTTGCATTCGAATGTTTTATGTCAAAGTTTTGTTGCTTTATATTTTGTAGAATATCAAACTATCTTCGGGAGTTTAATAGTATTGGCAACTGATTATGTATCAATCTTAACAACCTTATTTTCCATTCATTCAGCCAGATTATCGAATTTCTCACTCAAAGTTCAAAGTCAAAAGCTACGATTCATAAGTAGAAGCAACTCTCTAAATGTGATAGCCTAAGGCCTCTTCTGTTTTTTTTTTCAAACTAACCTCTTTACATCGCCACACCAAGATTAATTAATTATATGTATGAAAATCTTTTTCAACCTAAGACTTCATCAAACTTTTTTTTTTTGATATGAAGACTACATCAAACTTGATATGATCGATGTAGATCCTGATGTGGAACGATTCAAATTTATAGACCATATTTGTTTGAGTGATCCAAAATATCCAAAAGGTTTTGAGACAACATTGCCTCAAGGTGTAGATGGTGTTGGGGCCGAATTGAAGGGAATGGTCAATGTAATTAAATCGCATGTGTATAATTAGAGCAATTTCTTCCTCTTGTATACTTACATTATTGTGGTCCATGGGCTTGAAAGTATTCCAACAACGTTTACGTGTTCCATCTCTTATATTTTTTTTTTTTTTGTACATTTAGCAATCCGAAGCTTTTGTGTTTCACTGGTGAGCTTAGAATTGTGGTTTTAGAGATAGAAACAGTATTCTACGAAACGGGTTTAAGATACTAGCTAGGAGGCGAATGCCGTTGAATAAACTAGATTCCAAACCGGAGATTTTGGTAAAAGATCAACGGAAAAGGCGATAACATATAAACATATAAACAAAATTGTAGGTTTTCAACATTTTATGAATTTTGATAACATAGTTTTGTAATTGAATTTTGGTTATCATGTTTATTCAAAAAATACATAAAATTACGGATTCTCTCATTTTAAACAAATGAATCAATATACATATTTAGACTAGTATAAGTATACTATTATTTATTAATCTTTTTCCTTACAATGACGATATTCTCTCATTTAAATAACTTCAAGCTAATATCAACTTTCTTTTTCTTGTTTTCTATCCGCAGATAGCGCGGGATAAATTGTTTCCTTCTTCATGTAAGGACCTATTATTGGGTTTACGGAAGTTGCCTATACAAATGTAGATAAGTTAAAATAAAAAAATCAAAGTTCCATATACATTATCCTTTAAATTTTACTTCTTTCATAATGAACAAAAAACATAAAATTTTAAATCAAGGAGATCACGAAGTGACATAAGATGAGAGAGAGAGTGTGTGTGGGGGCTTTAAAGAAGGAGTAAGAAAAGTGAAAAAGGAGAGAAGAAGGAAGGAAATCATGGAAGTGAGTGAAGAGTCAGGTGAGAGAGACTGAAGCCTGACTCCTAACCACCATTTCAATCTTTTTGGCACTGAAATTCATGTCGTTCCTTTTCCTGTAAAGGAAACGACAACCACTTCTGCTCTTAAATCAGCATTTACTCTTCTCTCTCTCTCTCTCCTATGTGTTTTCATCATTGCATTTTGTGTAATATATGTATCCACACACACATTGAAGATGCAGTTATTTTGGTGTTCTGTACTAGTCGTTGAAGTAGTACAGAAAGTAGTACAAGATGTGATTCAGGAAGATGAGATGCATAACTGCTGATGAGGAGCTCGAGTACTTGGGTGTTGGAGCGTTTGTCAAGTCAGGAAAAGGAAAATTATCTTTGTTTGAAGCAAAAGGAATCATGTAAGTAAAGGGGAAGTTTGCTTGAAGAGAAAAGGAAATTGGCAAAAGGAAAACCTTTTCCTTATGGGATTTGGAAACTTTCTCTTATGTGTGATAGGAAGAGCTTGAGGCGCAAGTTTATTGTTTGTTATATAAGGGGGACGTGACCTTATGAGAATGTGGATTTGCAAGAGAGTAAAAATCCCAAAGAGATTTGATGTGAGAGATTGTGTGTGTGATCGTGTGCGACGTAGTTTCGCGGGTTTGTGCTTGTGTGATCAAGCTTATTTGTGTGTTGGTGTTGACGGTTCATATTGGAGAATCTTGGTGATCGTTGGGTTCGTTGGCGTGACAGTTCGTGTGTGGTGGTTGTTCCAAAAACTTGGAGAATTGAAGTCTAGACTCAGGGGGAGTTTAGCTCAGGGTTAGGTTATCCTGATTAAATCTAGGCTCAGGAGAGTTTAGTTAAGGGTAGAGATTTATCCTTAAGATTTCATGTTAATAGAAGGGAGCGGTGAATCAAGAGGGTTGTGCTTGGTTTACGCGTTTGCGAATAAGTTGTATTTGCTTTCTTGTTCTAGTGAAATCAAAATCTGGACGTGGTCCCGGGGAGTAGGAAAAACCGAACCTCGTTAACAAATTTCTTGTCTTGTTTACTTTCCGCAATTTTTTTTGACCTCATCCGCACTTACACACATATCTCTCCGCTTTCTCTCTCACACTGATTTTGGCTTTTTCATGATGGGTGGGCATCTTTGAATTTGTTCCTCCCATTTTATAGCACATGGTTTCTCATACTTATAAATTTGCCAAGACTGTACTGCTTCTTATTCTATTATATATAGTAATAATTTTACCAAAAGAGACGGTGTAACAACCAACATTTAGACTCTAAAAATTAACCATTTCATGCTCACAATTTTGAACCTATCAATGGATGATAGAATCCCTTTTTTTTAATCACCATATACACTGCTCGTTTGGATAAGATATTTGTTCATCATATGGAGTACTTATATCTTTCAAATGCAAACAATTTTCTTACCATATATAAGGTCAATATACCTAATGTGTTATCCGTGACTAGTGTATGAAACTTTGCCAAAAACCTATCTCCCAAAAAGCTAAATTTTGTATTTGGAGGCAATAAACTAGGAGCCTAAGACATGACTTTTTTTTTTTTTTTTCTTTTCTAATACATCTGCCTTTTAATTGTAAAAATGTTAAAATACTTTTTCAAATGGCATCTTGCAAGATCCGTCTTCATGTGAGAGAGATGATTTCTTGTTTGGTCGGATTGAGACTAAGCTATAACTACGAGAATGTAACGATGGGAAAGAGAAAGAAGCGACTCGTGATCATATTTTATTAGGTGTACATCAATCATTTCCACCTGAGATTCGTATGCAGAAAATTTTACCTCTATCATTTTTTCTCTCTAATTAATTAATGCAATTACTACTGCTTCCCCTCCACAATCAATGCTCCATTCATTATTTTTGTTTTTGTATAGAATGCTCCACTAGTTCTAAGAGAACAAAACATTTTCTAAAACCTTATCATTATGCTTCTTTCATCAAAAAAGTTACAACTTACACCAACCAATCAATCAACCCCACACCATTTAACTACCATATAAAACCTCTCCTCTTTGTTTTCTTCTTTTTGAATTTTTTTCCTAATTAATATAATTATATAAAGCTACCCAAAACCAAATAAAATGCTAAATAATGGAACAAAATAAAAAGATCCTCAATAATCACAAAAAAATAAAAATTAACCGGTACATTTTTAATCGAAATTCAAACGATTCTCCAAATTTACAGTCATTATGTGAATTCTGCAGTGGCAAAAGAAAACAATATAATGCGTATTGTAAAAATTGATCATTCATACAGATCCACAAAAAAATACCGTCATTTCGTTTAAAATGATTATTTGCTTTCTTTTGTTCATATGGAGATATATGAAGATGCATTGGATCACTCACATTCTCCTTCAGTTGTCGCCGAGGAAACGTAACTCATAACAAGAGACGACGTACTCTCATCAGCCATAACAGGCAGCTGAAACAGTTGCTTGCAAGAGTGGCAAGTGATCTCCATCATTGTTGCATTAATCCTCTTGATTGCTTCTTCTCTAACAACCTGAGCCTTCTCCAGCTCGATTTTCGCTTCTTCCCTTATTCTCTTAGCTTTCTCAAAATCCTTTTCCGCCATCTCTATCTGCCTTTTAACTTCTTGTCTCGTTTCCTCTGCCTTCCTTACCTCCTCGTTCGCTCTTTCCTTGGTGAAACTCGTCTCTCCCTTTTCGTTGCGCTTTGCTTGTGCTGATGTTCTCGCCATTCCTATGGATAGTTGAAGTTCGAGGCTTTCGAAAGGAGTTGATGAAGCATTGAAAGGGTAAGCAAAAGCTGGTGAATGTTGATTGGAAGGTCGTGGTGGACGTAACAAAGGAAGTCCATGCAATAAAGGGCCAAAGCTTGCGGTTGAAGTCGTTCTTGATGGAGCGGCAAGGCCCGTCGTGTGCTGCTGTAGAGGACGGTGGTTGGTGGGTGGAGGTTCCCGGATGTTGCAAGTATCTTGATGCTCTATGAAACACTCAACCCTGAAAAAAGAACAAGAGAAGAGAATCAAGAATGAGCTAGTAGTGGAAATAAATATTTGTTTGATAACCAAAAGAATTGAACTAAATGATAAAAATAGAGTGTTTGATGGTGTACGTACGTAATCAAATGACAAAAGCAATAATATAAAATTGAGTTATGGATTTAGAATAGTTTAGATATCTCTGGAAAGGTATTATGTGATTATAAGACTTTTTAGTTTGTGTATTAACAAAATACAACAAAGTGTTGGTAATGGAATCCATAATGGGTATCAACGTGACTTCATATATGTAAATTAAATTAATCTGGCAACAGTCAAGCACTGAGCTTCTATTGGTAAGCTAGGCTGTGTCAAAATCTATATGCACATTAAAAAAAAAACAAATCTATATGCCCTATAGATAAATATACCTGTAATGTAACAATATTACACACCATCCTATAAAACATTATTTGGTTTAGTTTAAGGATTCCATATTTCCAATTATAATCTTACCTGAACAGTTTAATTGTATAAATAAAATCTCAAGATTTTTTTTCTTTTTTTGGAAAAACCAAGGAAAACTAATCCTCAGCATAGATTAGAGCCAATAGTTAGGGTTTTCCACAAAACATCGATCGACTAAATTAACCAAACTTTTTTTATAGATAAAAAACAATGAGAGATGATGATGATGAAGAAGAACCTGGAGAAAACGCGGCCACAGTCACAGGAGTGACCGCGTGAGCCACAAGTCTTGAGATGAGCTTTGTAGTCAGATTGAACTGCATAACCTTTGGAGCATCTCTCGCAAACCCATTGCTTGTGGACACTGTGTTTCCGGCGGAAGTGCTTTTTGATTCCGACCAGATCTCCAAGGGCGTGACACGGATCGTGGTGGAGACATGTTGGCTCGGGACACACGTAGACTCTCTTCCTCACTTCCTCATCCTTCTTGTCTCTCTTCAGAAGCTTCCATGGCACTTTATGCCTTCTTCTATGCATCTGTAAATTCTGATCCCTTTGAAACCCTTGGTTGCAGATCTCACACACGTACCGATCTGACTCTAGCAACGTCCTTGGTGATAAAGATACCACCTCTGCATCTGGATCTGTTAGCACCAATACACAAGATAAAAAATGATCATCTAAATTATATGGAAAAAAATAAAAATCTTTAGCTAAATTATTGGAAACCCAACATTAGATAATGAAATCTTGAGGGAGTACTTATTAAAAAACCAATCCCCAAAAACTATTTCTATCCTCAACTCATGTGTAATATCAACAACACTTTTTGGAACTTAATAGAAAACTAATCCCAAAAGATTAATCTTTAGCTGAATTATTGAAAACCTAGACAATAGGAAAAATTCAAAGCTTAAGCGGAATTATTAAAAACCTGGTGTCCCTGCGGGTCTTCGTTTTCTCTTTTGGGTTGCGTCGGCTCCATTGATGCCAAGAAGAAGATCGTTGGAAGATGAAGAGGGAAGGTTCTGATGGTTGTTGTTTTGCTCGTAATGTATCATGGGATGATCTTTTTGTTTTTCTTAACGATGGTGGTATATATTGGAGGAAGTGTACAATTAATTACTAAGTTGTGACTATTGGAAAAGAAAAACAAAATCGAAGAATCTTTTGTTTTTGATGTGAAGATTAGAGATCTTTCCTCTTTACTTCTTTTATTTGGTGGTGGATAGTACTGCTGTCTCAGCTTTACTAATAGAGGAAGAAAGAGAGATGAGTTAAGAGGGAGAAACAAAGGGTTTTGCTTTCTGAAATCAACTTTTGTTTCAGCTCTCTTTTTCGAGGCCTAAAAGATTTCTTTTTTCTCTTTACTCTCTTCTTTTTATTTTTCTTGGAAAAAAGTTTCTTCTTTTTGTTAATTGATTCATTGACCTCGCACCTTACCTGGAGAAGGCATTGTATGGTCTCTGATTGTTTAATCTTCTTCTTTACATATACTCATCAACTTCTTTTCTCTTTTCTCTCTCTATGTATGCATACATATACATCATGTGACTTATAGGAAACGGGGTTGAAACTTAGAGCCCACATAGATATTTTGGACAAGAAACAAAAGAACATCCCCTTTCACAACAAAACAAATACAAGTCATTATTATTTCATATCACTCAACATTCTTCTCCACAATAGAAAAATCTATATAATTCTCCACCAGTTTCTCGTTAGGTTTTGCAAGGAAAAACCAATTAATTAAGAGATTTAATTATAAATTTGGATATTTTGTTTATTGTTTACTAGTCACACACACATGCACACATTTTTAGGTCTAAATCAAGATTATGACACTCTGGAAACACCAATACAAATCATTAAAAACTACAAGTTATGGTCGAACCATAGATATATTATAAATGTTAGACATTTGTAAGTTGTATATTCATTATTAGTTGGTTTTGAGTTCGAAACTCATAATTTTTATATGCATAGTATCAGAATAGGTAAATCCAAACAAGTATATTCAATTTAAAAAATACGATTCAGTTCAGGACAAATGAGCAAAAGAAAATTAATTAAGAAAAGGTATTAGGAATTATTCCTACATCAAATTGAGAAAGAAACAACATTACTATGCAATAATATAAATCAATAACTCGTTACTAGAGCACTTTAGTCTCTAAAAAAACTTTGGACTTTAATCCTTTTTTTGTTCTCATGCTTTCGGAAGAAGAAAAAGCCCTCTGTAAGATACTAATTATATGTTACATTTTAGCTGTACGTATATATTTACGTGTGTGTATATAAAGCGGTAAGAATTTTTGTTTTGGAAGTCGGACACATCATTACTTAAAAGAACGTATGTCGTGTGAACATAATCAGCTCACGTCGTCTCTGTGTGAGAGTGGAACGTAAAACGGAATCCATAGATACAATGTGGTGCCATCATATCAATAGTACAAAGTTTTAAAACGGGGTGAAGAGCCTTGGACTGATTTGAAGTGTCACGAAAGAGCCAATCCTTTAAAAAGTGTACAGTGACTGGATCCATATGAAACGCGGACCTAACTTATAAGGTGGAACACGGATCCAAATCGATAGTATTGAAATATGTCTCTTTCTCTTTGCTTTAACTCTGTTTGGCCCCAACAATTTTATTCATTTATTCATTTCTCTCTTTCTTACTCAAGGCATTCCTCTTAGTTTGTCTTCTAGTTTGATCGTTGGTACCCCTAAAAGCTTGCTATTGGCTATGGATAGGTTTGCAAAGTAAAATACAAGGCTTAATGAATTGACAACATCAAAACTTCTACTCATGTTAGATGTTTTTTTTATTATGCCAAGGCAATAGAGAAGACAAGATAAAAGCTCTATTTTAAATGTTTCAGAAAAGTTAGCATTTTATATGTAAATAACGTTTATTTTTTTTAATATAATTTAACATTAAATTCAAAAAAATAATGTTTTAATTTCCATTCGATATTGTACTTAAGTTGGTTAACTTGAGAGCCTGACCTTGCATGAGGCAATCTCCAGGAGTTTAAGTTGTGGCTGGGCAGATGCACAAGGCCATTCTCCTCTAAATAGCTTTTAAATTTTTTTTAAGAAATGACCAACGATCTACCCGGATAAAGTTTATTTCTCCCGTCTATTTTTTATTTTTTTGATAACTCAGGTGATCCTAAAGGCTTTCTAGGCCCAAAGACTAATCCTGGGGTCCGGAGAAACCATGTTAGAATTCGAACCCCGGTGGCCAATGCTACTCGAACCCAGGTGGCGGAGACTTTTCTCTCCTTTACCACTGGACCATGGCGACTTGGTTACTCTCCCGTCTATTACCTTCAAATGAATTCATGAATGAACTAAGTCTCTAATTTATCTGAGTTTATTGGCTGGCCAAGAGTATTGGTCAAAATATTGTCAAATATCAATTCTTATTTGAACCAGACAATCCAAACATCATCATATCTTGATCTATAAAAGAGCATCCACACCATATGAGCTTTATTTTAGAGTGAACATGCACTATTCCAAAAGGTTATTGCAAATTCGAAAACGTAGTTTTAATTTCTCCTGCAATTTAGTAGAATTAATACTCTTTCGTTATTAGAAAACTAATATTTTCTAAGGTTTTCACTAAACTATTAAAAAAAAGATGACAAACCATCTTTGATATAATTAAAAATGAAAAGACTATAAATTTAAGAGAACAATTTGTTATTGGAAAATATTGTCATATTTTCATGTTTGTACTTATAATTAGAAATAAATTTCAAAATTAAAATTTAAATCAAGAATTTATTCGTCAGATTTCATTGTTTCACAAAACAAATTACATCAACATATTAAAGTCTAATTTCCAACCTAAGTCTCTACAAAGTTTGAGTCTTTGAGAAAAGAACTCTGGATTGAAAAAGTAAATTATTACAATCGTGATTTGTATGAGAAGTACCAATTTTGTCCATCAATTATAAAATGAGAGTAGTACTCAAAAATAAGAAGTATCATTGTTATATCTAATTTAGTTGATACTTAACGAAGATGAGTCATTATAACATGAGACTTGGCCCATCGGCTTTTTGCTTTTTAAGGAGTAACGATGGAGGAGGTGAAAAGTTTTATTGACAACCCATAAAGTAACGAAAAAAGAAAAAAGTTCACAACATTTAAATAATATTCAGGGAAATATAAAAAATTGACATTTCTCGACGTCGTAATCTACATAAAAAGCTCTACATATCTCATGCCTGCTCACATGGGCGGGCAAAGTTATAACTATACTCTCTACTTGATGCTATTATCCTCAAATCCAAATCCATTTCATGTTTTCAGTTTTTGGATGTTAAATTAGTCCATCTACCGTATAATCGTTTTTTTTTTTTCACGATTGACAAATTATTTAAACTTTCTTTTGTTTGTTTGTTTTCCAGTAATTTTGGTTGGGTTCTATTATTATTAGTGCAAAAGTACTACTCATCAAATTTATGATACATTCTTAAAGTCGTTGCCTTGGCCATACCATTTCTTATGATGGATAGCGATTTGTCATCTACGTCATTGCTTTCATTACAAATTTACGAACATTTCATATCTAAGAAGTCAAATCAAAATGATTAACTTACTATTACAAAATAGAATGAGCTAGGCGCTGCAATTGTATATCTTGTTGTACTCTAAACATTGCTAGGCTGATATTTTCTTTTTCTTACTACTTTAACAACATATTTATTTTATAAAGTATTAACGTACGCTGTTACAGTGATATAGCAAGTAATTAAAATAATTTGTGGTGAAGCCCGCGGTCAACATAATTGTTGGCCTATCAGTCTCGTCTCGGCTCGTTATATGCCCATATTTTTCTAGGGCACAAAATATCAGACGCATTATATATCAACATCCCTAAGGCATAAATCAATATCTCAGATTCTCAAATGCCTAAATGAATACCAAAAATATGTGCACTAAAATGTCTTAGCAACCTTGAGGTATATCTAACGTTTATTATCATCCGCATATTCAACAAAATAGAAGAAAAAAACACAAAAGAGAACCCGAAAAAAATAATGAATCTGATCAAGTCGCAATTAAAAGGTAATCAAATCTGGTAACGTGTGAGTGAAGTAAACTGGCTCGTCCATAACTATTAGAGGCAGCGGACTCGGATCCACGTTACATTTTCTATGCTGATCAGTTTCTTTAATATCCTTACATGTGAAACAAAAGTCGTCTTCGAAAATTTCCCATTTATCGGTTATGATTGTCTGCAACTCCGGTCTCTCCACTAATATGATACTCTTCTCTTCCTCTACTTGCTCTTCCTTTTTGGTCTCCTCTTCTTCTTCAACTCCATTGATGACTTTCTCGATTGCTTTAATGTCTTCTTCCGGGATTCTAACGAATTTAGGAATTTCGTGCGCGTTTGAGACCCCAAATTCTTTGCAGAATTCAAAGTAGAGGGCGAGATCTTCTCCTTGAGATGTAGCCTTCTTTACAACCTTAAGAGCAATCACAGCTTCTGCTTTTCCAGCAGCTGGATGGATCTTTATGAGAAGCTTGGCGATAGCGCTACAGATTCTTCCATAAATGTCAAAGATCTCGATCACCACGCAGTCCATGGCTTCAAGGATAAGCGTCTTCTTCATGTTGTCAGCCATTGGACGGATCTGGAGAAGCATATGGAGAAGAGACTGAAGTTTCTGGATCCTTTCGAGCTCTTGGTTAACCGAATCTAGCTGAGGTTTTTTGTGGCGACGACGGATTTGATCCGATAAAAAGAAAGAGTACTGGTCAAGAAACGAGAAATAGGCGCGGATAAAAGCGTTGAAACCCCAAGTCTTGCTGGGACGGGAATGACCATCTGAGAAATCCGAGAGGTCGAAAGGGAGGCGACGAATTTCTTGAAGGGACGTGACTTTGCAGCAAAGCACACCGTGGACAAGCATTAAGGCTTTCAAGGCAACAATCCAGCTTCTTGTGCGGTTTACCCGAGACGAAAGGGCATGAACAAGCGGCTTGAGATTGGCGGGAGAGGATCGGATCCATTTGTAGACACGATGAGCATTGTGGTAATCGACAGATGAGTCATCATGAGAGGTTGCGTGGATGATGGCAGAATCAAGGTCAGGGTTGCGGAAGGAGGTTTTCCGGGAGAAGCCGATGGAAAACAAGGTTTTCCGGTCTTTGAGAGCACCGGAAGCCCGCTTCCACAGCTTCATCATCAGCCTCCTCCTCCTCCTCCTCCTCCTCCTCCTTCTTCTTCGCCCTTTCTTCTCTTCTCTTTCTCTCAAACCAAAGCTTACCTTGTTTTGCTCTATTTTAAGTTTTAATTATTTTGCCACCCTTGCTTTTGACCGTTGTAACCGGTTTTTCGTTTATTTTTAATTTAAAACAAGTATAGAAATTAAAAGCTGGCACGTGTGATCAAGACACGTTTTTGCTTAGTTTCGGGCACGTCGGCCTGGCCAAGACACGGTTTCGTCACCTTATTATATATTTATCTTATGATACTAATTAAGAACCGAAGCTAGGGACAACATTGTGTATGTAGGCTACAAGTTTTGGAACCGTACTGATAAGTGATAAATAGCAAACAAGTTTTCGTGCTAAATATACAAGTTTTGTTACGGTGAAACTTTATCTCACTAGATTCCCAAAACTTAAGCCACCTTGCGGTTACAAGTATGGAGCAAAGTGGTAGTTGAGAATTGGGGAAATGTTGGAAGGAACTAACTCAGGTTCGATCCACGCTGGAAACAAAAATTATATTTGTGTGGGAAGTCTGGGCTTGGGCCAAAAGGTCCAACCAGTTTACTTGGTAGTCCAGTAACAGGCGATCTGATTACCCTCTGACATTAGTCGGAAATCATTCCAAACTTGGAACAAACAATATGGTGGTCTTTCGGGGAATAGTCCACTCTGAAGCACTTCGGTGCGATTCTACCGGGGCTGACCGGATCAGCCGATAGGGTTTATCAAAAAAAAAAAAAATATATATATATAGAGCAAAGAATCCATACTTCCCTAAGGTTGGGGCCAGTTGAGAATACAACTACCACAGATAATGAGGTGGATAAGGCTACCACCAGCTGAACCATTGCTCCAAAAGCTACAAGGAAAAGGAAGGTAGGTTCCTCTAACACCACTCCTAAAACAGGAAGAAGTCCTCTCCATGCAGTCGGCTTAAGGCAACGAATTGTCACAAAAATCCACCCATCTCCTAGAAAGAGCTTGTGTATGGAGAAGACGTAGAAAAAGTACCAAGCCAGAAACAAATCAAATAAATTAAAGGAGACTATACTGATCAGCCTCCAATCTCACTCATTCTAGCAACCTCGAAAGGAAATGCGGATTTTCGTATCCCGAAATCTCCTCTTCCTTAGTCATTTTGTCTTGGAACTGTCATGGGTTGAGGAACCCCTACAGTTCGTCGCCTTCACAAAATTAGGCGTAAAACCTTCTTGAACAACTTGTTCCTCATGGAAACCAAAAACCTTGGTTTAGTTATATTAGGTTTTAGCTTCATTCACAAATTATATATATAGATTAGGTTTTAGCTTCTTTTTAGGGTGTAAATAAGCTTTAGCTAAAACGCAAAAATTAAATTCTTTTTTGATAATATTTACTCCATCGGTTTCATAAAAAATGTCATTCTAATATTTTTTACACAAATTAAAAAAAATAAACAAATTTTATTTCTACCCTTTATTTTTGTCAAAAAATTTTATTTCTACCCTTTATTAATATATTAGATAATACTTGTGGATGTCGGATTCACACACTCAAGTATTTTGTTAAGTGGAAAAGATAATTCTTGAGGGACAAAAATGAATACGTAAAAACTTGTAAATTGATACGAAAATTGCTATAGTATTTCTCTCTTGAGAGGAAGATCCCCTTTACATGGCCATTGGCCTCTATATTTATACATAGCTAAACGACATTTAAAATGAGTAATTAAGTACAATTATTTCTTCTTAAATGTGTCCGTTTTGATTCTTCGGCTTTAATGCTCAACGTTTGAATTTGAGTTGACTCTGATCTTCATGGGCCTCGCCTCTTTTGGCCCAAGTGTCCTTGAACCGACTTACCCGTGTCTTCTACACCGAACTCGTGTCACAGTGCAGTCACTTCGAATTCTCGAAATGGTGACAACCACTTCGACCATCCCTTCGGCTCACAGGTCCAATGGGCTTTATCCTTTATGGGCCATTATCCTGATTACGTGGCAATCTTTGGTTGGTCTCGTACTTCTGGTGCGGGATCCGACACCAACAATTAGCCCCCCAAGTTCTTCGAAGTGCTATTCCAATTCGGAGGACTTTAAATGCTCAAGTGGCCAAAGATTGCGCTCGAGAATCTTTCTGATTTCCCGCCGAAAATCTCATCACTCCTTTAATTTCGGCACTAGCCATTTTTAACCGAGTGACATCTGTCATCATTATGACCGTATATTGATTAATTACTATTAAAACGGGAAAAACCTTCCCACTTCCCACACGACTTCCGAGGCGGTTTCATCATTAGCTTGAGGTAACTTCTTTTCACCATTACTCTCTTCTTTTACTTTTGTACTTTAATCAAAACCTCTCTCTTCGTTCCTTCACCAAAACCCTTCTTCGCCGGATCTTGAATTTTTCTTTCTTCCCAATGACTTCCGATTCCGATAGACCCGAGTCTCCGTCTTTCGACGAGAGGCGTTCTAGTAACGACGAGTGCACCCGCCCTGGTGATATTGCCGGTCCGCACTTTAGGTCCACTTGTACTCTTCAATCCCTCGAGCGATTGAGAGAGCTTTGCCGGATTCCGCCGGAAATTATGGCGGAAGCACAAATAGCTTCCCCCACAGAATCTCCAGAGAACCATCGCGATGGTTACTTCTGTGTGTATGAGATTTATTTCAAGGGTTGCGGGCTGACCTTTCCTCTTCCCGAAGCCCTAATTTTATACCTAGCGGCTCTTGAAATCGCTCTTCCTCAATTAACCCCCAATCTTCTTCGTACTATTCTTGGCATTATAACAATCGCGGCGGAGGCCGGTTACGTTATCGGTGTTGCTGAACTAAATGAGCTTCTGAGTGTGAGAAGTTCATCGAAGAAAGCGGGGTACTTCTCAGCATATCCTAATGCCAACAGGAACATCATTTCACATCTTCTGAACAAGGATGAAAATTGGCATCATCCTTGGTTTCCAATTAAGAAAACTCCCGCTTCGATTGGAAATCTCGCAGATTTTCTCCCTTCGAAGTGGTCTGCGAAACCCGGTAGTGATTAGGTTGCCCGTATCTTTCCCGGTTGTTTCTTTATCTTTATTGACTAACACCGTTATTTCTTTTCGCAGCTTTCATCGCTTCCAATCTCCCATCTGAAGAGTTCATCGAATTCTTCAAAATAATTCTTGAAGGGGAAACCCTTTGGAATTCCTTCACCCTTGAACGATTCCTAGAAGCTAACCACAGACTCAGGATGAGTCCACCTGGTCATCTTCACCAAATTCCTCCCCCTCCCTCAACTCAGGGAATGTCATCTCGGGCCCTTGCGGCCAAGCGTAAGTTGCTTTCCAAGCCGATGGCTGAGGCTTGCGAGGAGAAGAAAAAGTTTCTCGCGACTTCTATAGACAAGAAGGACTACAGTAGAACCTTGCTGGTTGATGATGGCAGCACCGAGGGAGCTCGAACTGTCGCTTCCTTCAGATTAACTCCTCGTCGCGATCGTCGCGACTCACGTTCTCCTCAGAGGGATCGATCTCCTCGCCGTGATTCACCTCGTCCTTCCCGAGATGATTTTAGTAACGAGCCAATTAAGAACTTGGTTCGCCGAAAGAGAGACAAGTCCTCTCGTAGTGATCCTTCCCCGCAGAGGGAAAAGTCAAGGGCCCGGACTGACCGCTCACCTCGGTCATCCCCTCCTTCTGAACCAATGGGTCCTCCACGACCGGTTGACATGTCCTCCTCTTCCCAGCCTGATAGTGGAAAGACCGTCCGGAGCGCGTCTCCGAAAAAGGGAGATTCTGAATCTCGAGATGCTCCCTCGAGGCTGAAGCCTGCTCTTGTACCTCAAGTCAAATCGCTTTCAGGTTTGGTGATTTACACACACTTAAACTTTTGTCTTTATTAAAATTCCAATTTTTACAATTCTTCCTTCTTCGCAGCTATGGAGACAGAAGGCAGCGTCTTCCGATGCTTCAAGACCCGTTCGGGTTCGATCTTGCCAGATTTCAACAAATGGCGCCCTGCGATTCGTGAACGTTATTTGCTTCACGCGCATCACTCATCTCGGGTTAGTTCCGCTTTCTTTTATGTATATTTTTTATTGTATCGCCATTCTGCGAACTGACTCGTCATCCCGGGTTCATGTATAACGCCAGGCTCAAAGCGAATTTAACGACATGATCGAACATTACGAAGGGTTGGTCATTGGCCGGGAGAAGGAGATTGACATGTGGACAAAAAAATTCTCCGCCCTTGAGGCCGAACTCAGTTCTTCTGCCGGCTCCAAGCACGATCTGGAGGACAAAGTCGACAATTTAACATCCGAGCTTGCGCAGATAAAGGGGGAGCTGCAGGGTCAGTACGACCAGAACTTCAAACTCCAGGAAGAGTTTTCTGGTATTCAAGGTAGGCTTCAAGAGTCCGAATCAAACGCTGATTCCCTGAACAACCAACTCATCGAGCTCAACGCGAAGTACAAGGCGATCGCCAAATTGCGTGACTTCGAGTTGGCGAGGTCGGCGTCAAAAGCCAGAAAAGAGGTCAAGGGACGCGGGATGGAGTTGATCCAAGGGGCCATCCGATTCATGCAGACCGAGAAGGCTAGGTCTGACTTGGAATCAGACATCAAGGAGCACGAGAGCAACCTGATCCTGCTGGATCAAATCCATGATGCAGATTTCTCCGAAGATCAAGAGAGAAACGAACTATCGGCTAATCTTTCTGAAAAGCGGAGTCGCTTGGCAGCTCTTCCTACTTCGACCTTCAACCCTCAGGACTTCGAGGAATTCTTCACCGAATCGCCTCCTATAAGCGAATCAGATCTAGACTGGGCAGGTAATGCTTGGCTCCTGATATTTATTACCTTTCCTTTTCTTGCACCTTTGATTGACTGGAATTATTATTCCTAGGCTCAAGTGAGGCGGAGGACGTTGTCCCGCCCGTAGCTCCTATGGTATCGGAGGTCACTCCGGAGGTTGGTTGTACCGCGGAGGGTGGTCAAGGAGCTTCATCTGATCAAGCAGCTGCCAAGGACGCGAATGAAGCTTCGACTGTTGAGCCGGATTCCGAGGTGGCTGCTGCTCCGTAGTGGCTGTGTCCACTTTAAATTGGGGATTGTCCCTTTATTTTTAAGACTTAATTTATTTTGGCCTAAGGAGGCTTTATTGTTTCTTTTGAACAAGATATTTGCCTGAGGAGGCTTTTAAACCTTTCTAGGTTGTGGCCCAAGGGGGTTTGGTTAAAATTATATGCGGGTTTGCAAAGTCCACTCTTAACCTTTTGTGGCCTTGTGGCAATGCTTTCTAGATTTTTAGGCTGATCAGACCTTTCTCTTTAAAATGCGAGAGCTGAGCTCGGCTTAAAGCGAGTTCCCCACTTCGGGTTTAGTCAACTCGGTAAACTTGTTGGGCTTGGGCCTTAGAAACTTTTGCAGTTAATGCGACGGTTGCTCTTTTCCTTTTTAAAGAAAACGGTTCGTCTTTTAATGCAATAATTGCCTTTTCTCGATTTTCCAAAAATGGTTTAACCCACTCGGAAACGCTACCATTAATGGATTTATGGTTCCAAGATAAACCCTAAATCATTATAAATAAAGGCTTACCTACCTCTAGGCTTTATTAAACATGACTCTAGAATCTTGCTTGAGAAATATTTTAAGAATGGAAAACGAAACGATAGCCCCCGTTGATCCCGGCAGTCCGCTCTTCTTGTCCGGCGACGGATTTGAACCGGCCGGCGTTCTCTTTCCTCACGCCGTCTTTCACTTCCCTTCAAAGGAGAAGAAAGAGGCCTGCGACTTCATCGACAAGGTAAATATTTAGAGTTTTGACTCAAAAACTTTTTGCTTCATTTTATTCACTCATCTTTATGCTAGGTCGCCGACAAGCACCGTCGCTTGTGTGAAGAGAGGCAGCGGCTTGGACTCAAAAGGCAGACGCTCGAGGCTCGCATCGCTCGGGTGGAAAGGAAGATACGAGCTTTGGAGAGTGATCCCTTTCAGTGGGAGTGGCGGAACTTCGATTCCGTTGCTGAGATCCCGAAGATGCTTCAGATGTATCTCCGTGCTAGAGGAGTCCCGGGTCCCGTGAACGCCCCAGTCTTTGCCGTTCCATCCGACAGTGAAGAGGAAGAGGACTTGGAGGAGGAGGCCAGCAACTGCCGGAAACGCATTCGGGATCGTTCCGAAGTGGATGCCAAAAACAAGGCGTTCACTTCGAAGACTAAACCGGCGATGAAGGAGCCTGTTCCTGAGCCTCTCCCATAAATGTTCTTTAATTTCTTCACTTTCTTCTTTCTCTTTTTTTTTTTAAAACTCGTAATGGGCTTCGGCCCTTTTTATTTATGGAAATATTTGCTACTTTCCTTTCTTTCCAAATATTCTTGGAGATGCGTCTTTTAATGCAGGATCCATTCGAGGGCATAAATCTCTCCGCGAATCACTCCATTCCTTGGATAAAATCCGCAGCTTGCTAAGGAAATGGGGTTCCTATAAATTATAGGTTCGATTTCCCTTTACTTCTCATCCTTCTTTTCATTTTAGCAGGTATGGAGTTCAATCTTCGCTGTTCAGAATCTATGCCCGACTTCTCCAGAATCGGTATGATGAATGAAGATGTTTCAAATGAGCCAAACAGGCAGCCTTCCCTACTTCGCGGCTTCTCGAGATCTCAGATCCGAGCCCCATGTGCTTTGATCAGGGATCTCCCAATCAGAGACCAAGGAACAGCGACGGCGTTCATAGAGGCACTTGAACTTCAACACCGGAAGCTTACGTCGGAAAAGAGGAGGCTCCGGAAGAGGATTAACCGGATGCAACGCAGGCTTACTACGGTGTCAAGAAATCTTCACATCCTTGAATCTCACCCCGGAGAGGGGATTGAGCTTGGAATCTCTGACTTCGCTCGAGTTCCGGACTGCATGATGTCAATCCTCGATCTTGCTGGTCAAGGAATTGAAGTGTTCTGCTCGTCAACGAGGATTTCGTAGTTCGAAGTGTACGATGAGGGACACTTCGTCTTTTTTTTTTTTGAATAAACGCTTTATTTCCAATGTCTTGTATGTTCGCATAGCCGAACCGTTTTCTTTTAATAAAGAAATAAAACAAAAATTTTATTAATAGCTGAACTCGTTTTCGAGCTGCCTACGTACCCATTTCGGGATCAAGCCGAATCGTAGTTCATGTACATAAACAATGCATGTAGCTTTTAAACATAAAACTTCTTTAAGTTGATCACATTCCAAGGTCGCTTGACTGGATTGTCTTCTAGGTCTTTTAACCTATAAACGCCGTTTCGAACTACCTCAGTAATAATGTAAGGTCCCTCCCAATTAATACCGAGTTTTCCAGCACCTTCTTCTTTTTTGTTGTCAAAGACGCGTCTTAATACGTAATCTCCCACGAAGAACGGCCTACTTTTAACCTTTGAATTGTAATACCGTGCTGCTGCCTGTTGGTAATTCTGGATCCGAATTAGAGCTTGATCACGCCTTTCATTTATGGTGTCTAGAGAATCTTTAAGCATTGCTGAATTTTCTTCCTCATTTAACGGTGCTTCTGTTCGACGAAGTCCGGGCACAATGGTCCAATGATGTCCATTGACCACCTCATAAACGGGTATGGGGCGGAAATGGAGGAGAATAACTCCGACGGTTGATGGATTAATGGCGCATGGAGTTGGCAGCGCTTGCATCTTTGGGCGAACTTAACACAATCTGTGATCATAGTGGATCAAAAGTACCCCATTCTTCGGCTTGACCGTTTCCTTGCGGATATCTTGGAGTAGAATAACTAACTTTAATTCCCCAGTCCGCACAAAAGGCATCAAACTCGTGTGAAATGAATTGCGGTCCATTATCAGTGACTATTTCGTACAGAACTCCATGTCGACATATAATGTTTTTCCAAATAAAGGTCTTCACCGCCGAATCCTTGATACCAACATACGCCTCAGCTTCAATCCATTTCGAAAAGTAGTCCGTAAGAACTAAAAGGTACTGTACACCTCGAGTTGATTTGTGCAATGGTCCAATGATGTCCATTGACCACCTCATAAACGGGTATGGGGCGGAAATGGAGGAGAATAACTCCGACGGTTGATGGATTAATGGCGCATGGAGTTGGCAGCGCTTGCATCTTTGGGCGAACTTAACACAATCTGTGATCATAGTGGGCCAAAAGTACCCCATTCTTTTAACTTTAAAAGCCATAGCTCTTCCTGATGAATGACTTCCACATAATCCTTCATGCACTTCGCTCATGACGTTTTCGACTTCGGGCCCAAAAATGCATAATAGGTAAGGGTCACTAACACCTCGCCTATATAACGCATCTTTTGATAGGCAAAATTTCGCGCTAACGACTTTCGTTTTCCTGGCCTGCCATTTATTCTTTGGGAGCTCGCCTGTCGTGATGTAGTGCTTTATTGGCTCCCTCCAGTCAGCCCCCCAGTCTTTAGCCGGAATTTGGTCAACTTTGTGAAATATCCGTGGCTCTGGTTCGGGATGTTCGTTTGGTTCAAGAATATTCTCCTCGAGTAATGGCTCGGTTTCTAACATCGTTTCTGGAATCATTTCTTCAGCTAAGACAACGGGTTCCTTGTTAGATGTATTTGATCCCTTTGACTTTCTTCGTTTGTTGGGTGGCGGTTCGATCTCTGGTTCGCCACGGTCGCGTGCCGCTGCTCGAGACCTTGTAACGACGAGGGTTTCCTTGCTGTCTTGAATGCTTCGCTCCGAGATGCATTCTACTGGAATAACTCTCTTTAACTCAGGATCTGATGTTGACGCCAATGCGGCAAGTGCATCTGCAATTGTATTCTCTCCCCGAGGTATACGGATTAATTCAAATTTCGAGAAATTTTTAGATAGATCCTTCACCACTTCGAGGTATGCTTCCATTCTTGAATCTTTAGCCTCATAGTCTCCATTAAATTGGTTAACTACTAATTGCGAATCGCAATAAGCCAATATTTCCTTAGCTCCAACTCCTTGTGCTAGTCGAAGTCCGGCAATAAGGGCTTCGTATTCTGCCTCGTTGTTGGAGGCATTGAATAACAATCGGAATGATTGTTCTAGAATTTCTGATGTTGGAGATTCCAACTTGATTCCCACCCCGGATCCTTGTTTTGTTGAAGACCCGTCTACGTGTAATTTCCAAGTTTGGTTCTCCGGTTGCTCTATCGTTCCAGGTATTGGTAGTTCGGTCAGGAAGTCTGCTAAGACCTGAGCCTTCATACTAATCCGGCTTTTGAACTCTATGTCGTACTCGCTTAATTCTACCGCCCATTTCGCCAAACGTCCGGACTGACTTGGACTATGAAGTATTGTTCAGAGTGGTTGGTTAGTTAATACTTCAACCGGATGGGATTGAAAATATGGACGCAGCTTCCGAGCCGAAGTTACCACCGCGAGTGCGAGTTTTTCCATCATTGTGTACCTGGTTTCCGGATCCGTCATTGACTTGCTCACGTAGTAAATTGGCTTCTGCTCTCCACGGTCTTCCCGAACCAAGACTCCACTAACCGCGTGGTTTGAAACTGATACGTACAAGTAAAGTTTTTCATCCACTTCTGGTTTGGACAGTATTGGTGGAGTGGTTAAGTATGCCTTAAGCTGCCCAAAAGCTTCTTCACACTTCTCATCCCAAAGAAATCCTTTGTTCCCTTTTAGAATTTGGAAGAAAGGCAACGACTTATCTGTTGATCTTGAGATAAAACGATTCAAGGCCGCAATCCGTCCAGTCAACCGTTGTACTTCTTTGAAGTTTCTCGGAGATGGCATGTTTAGAAAGGCGTTAATTTGATTTGGATTGGCTTCAATCCCTCTTTCTGTCACGATATAGCCAAGGAATTCTCCGGATGGGACTCCAAATGTGCACTTCGCCGGGTTCAGCTTCATTTGATATTTATTGAGAATATCAAAACATTCCTCCAAATGTTTAACATGATCTTCTTTCTTCAACGATTTAACCAACATATCATCTATGTAGACTTCCATAGTCTTACCGAGGTGATTGTGAAACATTTTGTTCACCAACCGTTGGTAAGTCGCTCCTGCATTTTTCAAACCAAAAGGCATTACCTTGTAACAGTAGATACCTCTATCTGTGATAAATGACGTCTTTTCTTGATCGTCGGGATTCATCATTATCTGATTATAACCCGAGAAGGCGTCCATGAACGTTAACAGCTCATTTCCAGCGGTGGACTCTACAAGTCGATCTATATGCGGGAGCGGAAAACTATCTTTGGGACATGCTTTATTTAGGTCTGTAAAGTCGATGCAAACCCTATCTTTCCCGTTCTTTTTCTTGACAACGACAGTGTTTGCTACCCACTCCGGATATTGCACTTCTCTTATGGACCCTATCTTCAAGAGTTTATCCACTTCGTCGTTTACTATTTTTGCCCGCTCCACTCCAAGCTTTCTTCTTTTTTGTTTCACCGGTTTGAAGCTTGGATCTACGTTTAGTTCATGACAAATTATACTCGGATTTATGCCCGGCATGTCCGCTGCTGACCATGCAAACGATGCTTTGTTTTTCCTTAAGAGTTCGATCAAAGCTTCTTTTATTTGGCCAGTCAAAGTTGCTCCAATTCTAATTTTCCGGTCCGGCTTGTCTTCTTCCAGTACCACTTCGACTACTACATCCTCTTTCTTCTGCCCACTAGGAAATTTTGTTTTTAGTCCTTCTTTTGCGGGCTTCGTTAGTTGCTATTGATTCTTCATACGGTGGCTAGCTAAGTAACAAGTCCGTGAAGCTTCTTGGTCTCCCCGAATTGTTTCCACCCCATTTGATGTTGGAAATTTGATACATTGATGGTATGTAGAGGGAACTGATTTCATTCGATAAATCCAGGAAGTCCCAAGGATGATGTTGTAAGCTGCGGGCTTATCGAAGACGACGAAGTCCACAATTTTCGATACTTTTTTGGCAAGGAACGGTAGCTTGATGGTCCCGAGAGACATGGCTGATTCGCTTGTGAATGCAACTAATGGAGACGGAGGTCCTACTACGTCTCCTCGGCTGATTCCCATTTTTTCTAGAGTACTTGAAAAGATCAAGTCGACCGAACTGCCTGTATCTATAAGGATCCTTGATACTTCGAAGTTTGCGACATCAAGAGTAATGACTAGAGCATCGTCATGCGGTCTTTCGAGATGCCGCGTTTCTTCTTCGTTAAATGATATTGAAGCACCTTGAAAATCAATTTCTTCGCTCAAGCTTGCTTTGAGTAAGACATTTCGTCTATGTTTTTTGATGGAACTTATTGAATCTCCGCAAAATCTGGAACCTCCTAGAATCACATTGATCTTCCCCTTCGAACTCCTTGGTTCTTCCTCGTTGGATAACCTTGGTCTTTTGGAATCTTGATCTTTGGAGTTTTCCTTTGCTTCGTGGTATTCCTTCACAAAATCTTTTATATCGAATTTAGAAAGATCGCCACTAGCCCAAAGCTCTGCGAGGTGCTTTTTAAGAACGCTGCAATCCTTGGTTAAATGTCCGGTTACTTTATGAATGTCGCAATATAGACTTTCATCACGGACCCAAGTGTTTGATCTTCCTTTCCCTTGGAATTGCTTCCTGACGGAATTGTTGAAGGGTTGCGACCCAAACTTCCTTGGTCCTTTGCTCTCTCTAGGCTCGAACTTCTTGGTAGGGACGGTGATTGCCGGCTTTTCTTGCTTATTTCTTTTGGCAAAACTTTCTTTTTCGTCCTCTACCTCCATCCAATTGTTTGCACGGAAGAGTGCATCCTGAATTGTATCTGGTTTATGAAGTATTAAGTCTTCTTTAAACCTTGAATCATGTCGCAATCCTTTTCGTAGGGCAGATAAAGCTGATTGCTGCGAGATTCTTGGGAGTTTTGACAGTACTCCTTTGAATTTGGTGATGAAAACTCGAAGTGACTCGTTAGATCCTTGTGTTAAGTTCCAAAGATCGGCATCCGAAACGCTTTTATCCATAAGGATAGAGTATTGCTTTAAGAACACGGCTGATAGTTCGTCGAAATTGCTGATCGAACCCGGCTCTAATTGGGTGAACCACATTAGAGCTTGGCCACATAGATTCTCCGAAAACAGCTTGCAATAGCCTGCATCCTCATCAGCTTCATCCAATTCGACTCTTCCTGCAGCGATCAGAAAGGCTGCAAGATAGCTTTTTGGATCCTCCAATCCGCTGTAAGGGTCCAACTTGAGCTTCCGGGAATCTTTGATCTTCAAACTTGCAATTCGCGGGATAAAAGGGGTTTGCCTAGCTTCTTCAATGACTCGATTGATGTCTGGCTCCGAACTTGTAGCCTGATGAAATTTTGATTTCATTTCTTTTAATTCCTGGCTGACCTTCCTCATGGTCTCGAACTGGTCGAGGTTCTCCTGCTCGTACTGAGCTGCAAGTTGTTCTTCGTCCCCGAGCTGCGTCTCTTCTTCCGACGTCTGAGCTACATTATTAGTAGCACCGGGAGTTGTTTGTCCGCTGGTTTCATTTCGTGCAGCGGAACTTGGCGAGTTGAATATCCCTCTTCGGGTTCCCACCGGGTTTCCTGCACTTAAAGAGCGAACACGAGTTTGTATATTATTGACGTTTTGACTAAGAGATACCTGGGATGTTTGCAACGTATCGACGGCCTTCTCCACATCCGAGAACTTTTGTGATATGTCCGACATGGTTTGCTGCATAGCTTTGAGGGTTTCGGCCAATGATGTCTCAACGGCGTCTCCGCCGGACATTGTCGCTTATCTCGGAAATGTAGAAAAGAAGAAATCTGACCACTCAAGAATCCTGATGTCCCCACAGACGGCGCCAAAATGTGGATGTCGGATTCACACACTCAAGTATTTTGTTAAGTGGGAAAGATAATTCTTGAGGGACAAAAATGAATACGTAAAAACTTGTAAATTGATACGAAAATTGCTATAGTATTTCTCTCTTGAGAGGAAGATCCCCTTTACATGGCCATTGGCCTCTATATTTATACATAGCTAAAAGACATTTAAAATGAGTAATTAAGTACAATTATTTCTTCTTAAATGTGTCCGTTTTGATTATTCGGCTTTAATGCTCAACGTTTGAATTTGAGTTGACTCTGATCTTCATGGGCCTCGCCTCTTTTGGCCCAAGTGTCCTTGAACCGACTTACCCGTGTCTTCTACACTGAACTCGTGTCACAGTGCAGTCACTTCGGATTCTCGAAATGGTGACAACCACTTCGACCATCCCTTCGGCTCACGGGTCCAATGGGCTTCATCCTTTATGGGCCATTATCCTGATTACGTGGCAATCTTTGGTTGGTCTCGTACTTCTGGTGCGGGATCCGACACCAACAATACTCTTTCTCTAATTAATAAACTACAATAGTAGGGATAAAAAAAATTTGGTCTTAAAAACTGAATTGAAAACACAAAAATTAAAATTTTAAAACGATTTGAAATGGGGGAATACTATTTAATTTTAAAAAAATTCCACCAATGATGCTACATTAATGAAACAATTTTGCCTAAAGAATTGAAACATCATTGGTTACAAAATTGTAAACTTAGAAACATTTTCCAAACAAATTAGTAACAATAATTGAAGCCTGAATAGACACACCTCATCCATTCCTCCCCCGACCCCGAAAATTTCGGCAAATTCCAACGGATCAAAATAAATGAATGTGTGCGCTAGAAGAAGAAATAAGAAAGAGTTAAGAAAATAGATTCAGTAGTAAGAGAAAAAAAAACACTTCTTATCTAGATCAAGAGCGGCGCATGCAAGTTGCTTCAATGGTGATGAAGCAAACGATGCAGAAGAAGAGAATGATAAGTCCGACTACGATTCCGAATGTCACCACATCCATTTTCTATTCACCTTAAATCTTTTTGGCACACGAAACAAAGAAAAAGATGCTTTTGGCCGAAGATTTAGCGGTGTTCACCGCTTCTGCTTGCGTCAACGTGTCGAATCTTGATTAATCAATTTTTTCCAATACTAACCAGCTTTTTAGCTAGTAGCCCATTTTCAGATTTAATTTGGACTTGTAGTTATCTTAACTCAGACCTTAATTTGATAAAATCAGCCGTACGTAAATTCAGATCTCTAACACAATGTCTCAGATGTATAGACCTCAATACATATATATATTATTAACCCATAATGTAGGGTGGCGACATAAACGAATCAAAAATCTAGCTTTTAGCTCAAGAAATTTAGTCAGAGCTTGAAAGTCACTTAGAAAACCAAAACTTATCTCCATTTTAAGATTTGCACAAAAAAAAAAAAAATCTCCATTTTAAGAATTTGTTATAGCTTAAGTTGTTTCCCGCATCTCTTGTTTGCATCAATCTAGCTATTAATCCTCATGGATTCGACCCCAAAATATTACGTCGTATTGACATGCATTTGTGCTTGTTTAAAATTTTGAGAGTTTTATTAGAGATCATATATCGGTTAGGCTAGATTGGTTTAAGTTGGTTTAGCTTTAGTTTCGGTTTAGTTGATGTATTTAAGAATTCTTGTATACTTCATTGACACTTGTGTTATAAACCACATGTTGGATGGACTCCATAACCGTGGGCCTTATGCATATTCTAGAAGGCCCGTGTCCATGTCCTAGAAGGCCCATGCCCATGCTCTAGAAGATTCTCCTTTTAGGATCCATTTTATACTTAGTGGGCTTTTGGGCTTTAGGGTTTACTAACCCAATGAGGATTTGTCTCCTCTCATTATGTATATATATGTAACGAACTTCATTCATTAATACATAGAAAAACAATAAGTTTACAACACGTTATCAGCACGAGTTGCTCTTAACAAAAACCCTAAAAACCCTAAACCTAAACTCGCCGAGTTCGCCCACCGCTTGAAGCTACTATCCGCCGACCGCTCGCTTTGCTCTTTGATCGGCGATCTCCTCCTAGCTTCATACGTTCGTGATAAACTTGATAACCGAGGTCTTTAGCTCCCGGTTCCAATCCATACAACCCCAAAAAGGTGAAAGGTAAAAACCAAAACCCTAAAATCTAAAGAACCGATCATGAATTTGAACCTAACGAACGGTGGAAACCCTAAAACAAGTCTTGATTGCTTAAGTGATTGCTATTACTTGTGAAAACTGATCATGAACTTGAATCTAACGATCGGTGGAAACCTAAAACGAACCTTGAATGTTTAAGTAATCTTATTGCTTGCAAGATCCGTTTGTTTGAATCGTTTAGGTTGCTAGAAAAGGATTGATTATTGCTTAAACTAAGTTGCTAGACAAGTTCTATTGTATAAACGATTGCTTCTTACTTATGAAAACCGATCATGAACTTGAAATTAACAAACGGCTAAGACACTACGAATCTTGATTGTTATAAACGACTGCTATTGCTTGTGAGATCCGATTATTTGACTCGTTTAGGTTGCTAGAAAAGTTGGTTATTGCTTATGCTAAAATCGCCTAAGTTGCTAGAGAAGTTTTATTGTCTAAACCTAAAATCGTAAAACGAAAATACATAAGGCTAATAACCGAAACTTTAAAGATCTAAAAACCTAAAACTAAAACAAACCTAATCCGAAAATTCCATATGTTTAAACGGCTTGATTGAGATTGTTTAGGTTGTTAGATTGTTTGCTCCTTTGATTGATTACATGCTTATCACCCTAAAACTAAAATTGCATGAACCCTAGAAAACTTAGAAAAGATAATCCTAAAAGAAATCTTTAAAACCCTAAAATCTAGGAAACCCTTAAAATCCTAAATAAAATAGGAAACCCTAAAATCTAGGAAACCCTTAAAATCCTAAATAAAATAGGAAACCCTAGAAAATAGGAAATCTTTAAAATCCTAAATCTTAGGGATAATAGAAAATCTTAAAACTCTAAATAAAATAGGAAATCTTTAAAACCCTAAATCTTAAGAAAATCTTAAAACCCTAAATCTTAGGGATAATAGGAAATATTAAAATATTAAATAAAATATGGAATCCTAAAATCCTAAATATAATAGGAAATATTAAACCCTAAGACCCTAGTTAAAATAGAAAATCCTAACAACCCTAAAATAAAATAGGAAACCTTAAAACCCTAAACCCTAATTAGGAAATCTTTAGAAACTCCTAAAAGGGAAGTCAAATCCTTAAGTAATCGATTCATAGTTCGGTTTTAAAACCGCATGACATTAACGATTACATGATATTGACTCATATTCCCCTTTTGCTTGTAGATGTCGAAAACAAAGAACCTCAAGTTTTCTGCACTCAATGTTTCCGGCGACAATTACTTACAATGGGCATTGGACATTAAGATAGCCCTTGAATCCAAAGATCTCGCCGAGTGCATTATGGAAAACAACGAGTGTGAGAAGAGGTCGAAGTTTAAGGCGATTGCGTTTATACGCCATCACCTAGCAGAGAGCCTTAAGAATCAGTACCTTACTATCGAGGATCCTCTCGACCTTTGGGTCGAGTTGAAGAATCGATACGATCACCAAAAGACGGTACTTTTACCGAAAGCCCAATATGATTGGAAAAACCTCAGGATCCAGGATTTCAAATCCGTGGAGGAGTATAACTCCGTGCTTTTTAAGATTGTCTCAATCCTGAGGCTATGTGGTGAAAAGGTGACTGATGATACCTTGCTTGAGAAAACATACTCAACATTCCACCCTAATAATGTGGTACTTCAGCAACAATACCGTGGAATGAGATTCAAAACATATGCAAGTTTGATCTCCTGCTTACTCCTTGCTGAAAAGAATAATGAGCTATTACTAATGAATAGCTCAATGAGACCTCCATGATCCACACCGTTGCCGAAAGCCCATAAGGCCGAAATAACCAAAGAACCTCGAGAGACCAAAGAAACCAACTACGTCCATAGAGGGTATCACGGTCGTGGCCGTGGTAGAGGACGTGGTGGTGGTCGTAGCAACCATAACTCCTACGGCCGAGGAAACCACCATGGTGGTAGAGGCCGTGGGAACAATGGTCGAGGTCGTGGCCGCGGGATCTTCAAACCGCAACACAAGGCCAAGTCCGTTTGCCATAGATGCGGAATGGACAATCATTGGGCTAAGACGTGCAGGACATCTAAACATCTAATCGATGCTTATCAAGAAATGATAAAGAAGAATCCCGAAGCCAATTTGGCTCATCTCGATGGTGATGGAGATTTTGACCATGAGAACGATGACCAATTGGAATATGAGACTTCGGATTGCTTAAGAGAGGAAAATTAAAATTCGACATCTTGTGTTTTAATTTGCTTTATGCTTTAATTTACTTTATGTTTCCATGCTCTATGTTTTTTTGAATTCTATTCTATGTCTTTGAATTCTATTATTTCTTGGATTTAAATTTAAAGTTTAATTTGCCTTTAATATAATCGTTTACTTTATTATCTAAGACATATTTCTTGTCAATGGCCGATGACAAGAATATACTTGTGGTGGATAGTGGATCGAGCCACACAATTTTAAAAGACAAAAGATACTTTATAAATCTAACATTGAAAAATGCCAATATTAGCACCATAGCGGGTATAGCTAGTCTTATTGAGGGCCATGGTCAAGCCCATATCCTTTTATCAAAGGGCACGCATCTTGAAATAAGCGATGCCCTATATTCACCCAGCTCGAAGAGGAGCTTGTTAAGTTTCAAAGATATAAGATTGAATGGTTTCCATATTGAAACAAAGGGTGAAGGGAACAAAGAGATCACCCAAGGACATAAGAAAGTCCTAGAGACTATACCCGCATTATCCACTGGTCTCTACTATGCTAAAATCGATATGATCGAAGTTAATATGGCAATGAACAAAGAGTTCATCGAGAAATTCACTTTATGGCATGACCGGCTTGGCCATCCGGGTCATAGTATGATGCGTAAACTAATAACTAATTCAAAGGGGCACACCCTAAGAGAGAAAAGAGTTATCCCTAAGAATCTCACGTGTGAAGCATGTTCACAAGGGAAACTCATTATAAGGCCATCACCGGCTAAGGTAAATAAAGAGACCTTAAAATTTCTGGAAAGGATACAAGGAGATATATGTATGGTCCTCATTGATGCATCGACAAGATGGTCGCATGTTTGTCTCCTATCTACTAGAAATCAAGTGTTTGCTAGGTTATTGGCCCAGATAATAAGACTGCGAGCCCACTTTCCAGATTTTCCGCTTAAGACTATACGTCTAGACAATGCCAGTGAATTCACGTCCCAAGCGTTTAATGACTACTGTATGTCCATGGGGGTAAGTGTGGAACATCCCGTAGCACATGTACATACACAGAATGGATTAGCGGAATCCTTCATTAAACGAATTCAATTGATAGTTCGACCATTACTCATGAGGTCGAAGCTTCCAGTAGCCGCTTGGAGACACACTGTTTTACATGCATCAGAGCTTATACGCATAAGGCCATCTAGTGAACATAGATATTCACCATCCCAATTACTCATGGGTCATGAGCCAGACATATCCCATCTAAAGACTTTCGGGTGTGCCATATATGTACCGATTGCTCCACCACATAGAACAAAGATGGGACCTCAAAGGAGGATGGGAATATATGTTGGATTTGATTCTCCCACCATTATTAAGTATCTAGAGCCAACTACGGGTGATCTATTTAAGGCTAGATACGCGGATTGTCATTTTAATGAATCCGAATTTCCTACTATAGGTGGAGAGACGAACAAGCTGGGTAAAGCAATAAAAGAAATATAATGGAATCAAACATCCTTAAATTGGCAAGATCCTCGGACTCTGGCATGAGAATCAGAGGTCCATAAGATTATACATTTGAAAAGCTAGCTAATCAATTGCCAGATTCCTTTGCTGACCCAAAGAAAGTTACAAAAACGTACATACCAGCTTGTAATGCACCAGTACGTATTGATATCCAAAAGGGAATCAATGAAATTGCTGACGAGTCTAACACACGAAAGAAACGTGGTAGACCAATAGGTTCCAAAGATAAAAATCCTCGAAAATCAAAGAAAGGTGCAATAGGAATCCGAGGTTACTAAGGAAACCATCCCAGACATGGAGATAAGGCCGGCCGGCTCTAAGGTACAGGTACCATATAATGTAGCTTGGGACGCCAAGCTGCAAAGTATTAAAGGTCCTGACCATAATAAATCTCAAATCGATTATATCATGTCTGGAACATAATGGAACATATAAGAAATGTCGACATAAGATGATTTTGCATGCAAGGTAGCACTTGAATTTATGAATTTAAATGAGGATCAGGAGCCCACGTCTATACTAGAGTGCACTCAAAGACTTGATTGATTAAATGGTACAAGACCATAAAACGTGGAGCTAAGAATCATTAAGAAAAGGAATGAGTTTGGTCCGACCTTAAGGACACCATTCGATGTAAAAACCAGTAGGACACAAATGGGTCTTTGTGAAGAAGAGAAATGAGAATAATGAAATCGTGAGATATAAGGCACGGCTTGTAGCACAAGGATTCTCACAAAGACCGGGGATAGATTATGAAGAAACATACTCCCCTGTGGTGGATGCTAAGACATTTAAATTTTGCTAAGTCTGGCTATATAAAGAAAAAGACTTGATTTGCGGCTAATGGATGTAATGCCTGCATATTTATATAAGTCCACTGGATGATATATATGAGATTACCAGAGGGTATTGAGCTCAAAGATAAAGATAAGAAAGTGTCTCGTGACCAATACTGCATAAGGCTGAACAAATCGCTTTATGGACTGAAACAAAGTGGGCTTTTGGGCTTTAGGGTTTACTAACCCAATGAGGATTTGTCTCCTCTCATTATGTATATATATGTAACGAACTTCATTCATTAATACATAGAAAAACAATAAATTTTAAAGTGGGCGCATGTGGTATAATAGATTAAGCGATTACTTAGTCAGAGAAGGTTATAAAAATGATCCCATCAGTCCATGTATCTTCATAAAGAAATTCGCAAACAAAGGATTTGTGATAATAGCAGTATATGTGGATGATTTGAACATCCTTGGAACCTCTGGGGAAATCGCCCAAACAGTCAAATATCTAAAGAAAGAATTCGAGATGAAAGACCTAGGCAAGACAAAATTCTGTTTGGGATTGCAACTTGAGTACATGAATAATGTAATCCTTGTGCATCAAAAGGCATATACTGAAAAAGTACTCAAGAGATTCAATATGGACCAGGCCCACCCATTGAGCAGCCCAATGGTGGTGAGAAGCCTCGGATTGGATAGTGATCCATTCGGTCCAAAGAAGGATGAGGAAGAAGTTCTCGATCCTGAAGTGCCATACCTTAGTGCCATAGGAGCGTTAATGTACTTGGCTAGCCACACTAGACCAGATATATGTTTTGCCGTGAACCTCCTTTGTCTAAATTTAGTTCATGATCAACCCAAAGGCACTAGAAAGGTTTGAAGGAAGGTTTGGTTAAATTTTAAATTCTATTCTTCCTATGTTTGTTTATTTGGGTTTTATTCTATATTGATCTAACCAAAGAAGGTCTAGTTTGCTTTGGTTTAGTTTGTTTTGCTGATGCAGGTAAGATCAGATTATGGCATGGTCAATAAATAGGAACTACGTGTGGCTTGATCCCTTCCAAGGGTACGTAGGCAGCCTTCTTCAAGGCGCAGCTACTACAACATCAAAGACCATCATATGAGGAGACAACACAGCCTGTATCGCTCAGCTCAAGGACGGCTACATCAAGGGAGATCGGACGAAGCACATTCTACCAAAGTTCTTCTTCACGCATGACTTGCAAAGGGATGGAGAAGTTCGAGTGGTACAAGTCCAATCATGTGACAATTCAGCCGACCTATTCACTAAGGCGTTACCAACATCAACATTGAGGGGATGCGGAGACTTAAGGACTTACAGGGATGACCAAATCAGGGGGAGTAATACGTGCTGTACTCTTTTTCCTTCACCATGGTTTTATCCCAATGAGTTTTCCTGGTAAGGTTTTAATGAGGCAGCATCCCCCAAGCGTATTGCTGAGATCCTTTGGCATCTACACGGTTATGTCATCCAAGGGGGAGTGTTATAAACCACATGTTGGATGGACTCCATAACCGTGGGCCTTATGCATATTCTAGAAGGCCCGTGTCCATGTCCTAGAAGGCCCATGCCCATGCTCTAGAAGATTCTCCTTTTAGGATCCATTTTATACTTAGTGGGCTTTTGGGCTTTAGGGTTTACTAACCCAATGAGAATTTGTCTCCTCTCATTATGTATATATATGTAACGAACTTCATTCATTAATACATAGAAAAACAATAAGTTTACAACAACTTGAATGAAGTAAAATCATAATTGAAAAGTAAAGTTTGTTAGATCTGAAATGGTATCAGAGCAATTTTTCTTCTTCAAGCTTTGCTTCGTCAAACTTCATTCTTCTTCCGTAAGCTCAAATCATCTTTCATTCTTTGTTCATACCTCTTGAATCTATCATCATCTTCTTCTCCGATTCATTCTCGACATTTTCATCAGAGATTTTCTACTTTTTTCTTCGTTTTCTTGCTTTTCCGATCGCGTTACATTCCGATCGAGTTCTTTCTTCTTCTCCGGCTTGATTCGAGCTTCAATTTCATCGATCAAGCTTGGTTTTCATCAAATCATCTGTGTCGAGCACTGATCTCTTCGAATCGAGCTCCAGTTTCTTTGAATCGAGCATTGATTTCTTCACTTATTGTCTTGATTTCTCAGATTCGAGTTCTTCTCCTTCGATTTTGAGATCAGATTTCCTCGATCGTTGTAATTGCTTCTTTGAAGCTTGAATTTCTTCTGATTCATTGTTGATTCAGAATTCGTAGTGATTTTCCACTTCGCGATCCATTTCTGTAGTTGCTTCGAGCTTCTTCTTCTGGTTTCCTGTGCGATTTTTGCTGTTCTTCTTTGAATTTGAGCTGAAATCAATTATCAACGGTGAAACGGAAGGATAATTCAGAGTATCGAACAATCTAAACAGGATTTACCAGGAGATCATTTCATCGGAGTCTTGTGAGAAGCCTGTTGGTTTTAATTCACCTCACATTGCTTCAAGTATACCAGATCGTGCTTGATTTTGCCGATTTTGGTTATTTTGTGCGGTTCTTTTGCCGGATTTTGCTTGGATTGAGGTTTTCCAAGTTTCAGCTCACGGTTACTTCGTCGATCTGTTCAGAGATCTTCCATTTGTGAAGAAGATATTTCTCTGCTTTGTTTCATCTCTTCCGTTGAGTTTGTTTTTTCTGCAATTTCATTTGATTCGAGTGTTGCGATTATCACGATGTGTTGATATCGTTTTGCACTTGTTTTGTGATTGCTATTGGGATGGAACCATTTTCTGGTTTTGTTGAGTTTATGGCTCCACCAGTAGAGATTATTGTCGATGACAATCTATTTGGAGAAAATCCATGGTTGAATTTGACGTTGGATCTTGTACTCATCTACGGATCTCTTCCACGGCCATCAGATTTACAACCTCTTGTGGTATGTACTTTATGAGAACTTCATCAGCTCGTTATGTACATAGAGAGGTGGGGATACAATCAAGTAATCCCAATGTTTTGGTTATTCTGGTTCATGGCAGCGATGATTATGATCTTCAATTGTTCTGGTTTCACTATTTTTGTGAACTTGGTGCCATAATGTTACCTGTTGTTAAGCCTCCTTGTCGAAACAGAAGATGGATGTGCCTTTATTGAGGTGTTGTGTGTTGATCAACTGTTTGTCATGCACATCAAGCATGGATTTCAAGGACTTACAGAGTTGATTAAGAAGATGGAAGTATCATCTAAGCAGTGTTGACTTGCTGGCTTGTCTTTGTCATTCCAAGTTTCATTCTCAAGTTCAAGAATGTATGGGAAGACTAGAGAAGCTGCTCACTTACTGCAGTTGTGTGTTAAATTCTTGTTTGTTTTCAACTGATATTTTCATGGCCGGATATATCCGCAAGCATCCCTTCACCAAGTTCTGGTCCAAACCAGAGGAAGTTTTGGGTTTCTATTTGGATATGAAATATTGTAGTTTACACATCTCTGGTTTGTTTAACTTTCTCTTGATGAGCAAAAGGTCATTGCAGAAGCTGGTTTGTGGTTGATGGTTAGTTGAATTTGGTTTTGGAAAGAGGATGCTTGGTTAAAAGAGATAAGATCCTTCACTTGTCTACGGCTTGTTACTCCTATGGCTGGTTCGTGATGTTTTTTTTGCTACAAAACCATGGAGACTTCAAGTTTCTTTGAGCAGTATTCTTTACTTGTAATACTCACCAGTTTTATCAAGCTCATCTTGGATTCAAGCCACTCACGTCAAATAAGATCTATCAAGTTCACTTGAATGTTTCTCTCATCGAGAAGGTTATGGAGGATACACTAATGGAGTTTTCAAGTCCAAGATGAAAGTTCTTTGATACTTTCATCTTGAGGGGGAGTATTAGAGATCATATATCGGTTAGGCTAGATTGGTTTAAGTTGGTTTAGCTTTAGTTTCGGTTTAGTTGATGTATTTAAGAATTCTTGTATACTTCATTGACACTTGAATGAAGTAAAATCATAATTGAAAAGTAAAGTTTGTTAGATCTGAAAAGTTTTAAAACTTGAGATATCAATTTTTAGGAGCCGCATACCACAATTATTTTCATTGATTTCCTTATTGTTTGTCACTAGTTTGTTTATTAAATATTGAGGTAATTAGAACTTAGAAGAAGAGACTAGCTAGTGAAAATAAATAATGTAATGAGTATATGACAAATTGTTGGATGTTAAATTTTTTATGTTTTGTAATGATTTTTCTTCTTTAGTTATATTTTTATATTTGGAAAAAATGATTGAACAATATTATTGGATATAACAGAAGGCTATAAAGATATATGAATGATATGGTGTGATGCAATTATTTTGTTGTTTTGCTTTTGGTAGAGAGTTTGATTCGGGTAGACCAGAGATGAGTAGTTGGCATTTCCGCGAAGCTGTTTTAAAGACATGACAGCCAAACTTGATTGCGTATGGGCAAAAAATATATCTTCTTCTATTTATCATTTATCCTTTTTGGATATAAAGCTATCATTTTTCTTTCCAGAAGATATATCTACATACTCACCATTCGAATCTAAAACGCATTCTTCGCATTTCAAAATCAATCGCAAGCTGCACAATAATTCATATATAATTTGGTTTGTCTTGTATGTATGATTCACGTGGATGCATAAAAGATGTAATATATTAAGTGTTGAAAAAGCAAAACAATAAAGTATTTGTTTTGACGGTGAATTCAAATAACATATCTAAATAATCGACGATTATATATGGCCTAATAGTTAGAATTTTGGTATTAATTATGACAAGTGCTATTATTGAGTTGGAATATAATTATGAGCCTTTGTGAGTGTGAGTGGCTGATAAAAGAACTATAAAATGTTCGATTTCCGAATATTTATTTTTAGTTTAAAGTTGGAGGAAAGCAATGTAGATAATTAAGTTAAGCCGTTTAAGAAAAAGAAGAACTATAGATAATATATGAACAAAAACAGGCATATATAGATCGCTAATTAGGATCCAGTTATAATATAATCTTGTTTGGTCCACCATGTGGACGCTAGCTATTATCCAAATGTGACTTACAAGCGAGAAACCCACTAGCACTCACATGCACAGTCGACTTATTTATATATATATGTTGCTTTTTATCACATAAAGCTCGTTAGGAACAGAATGTGTTCTAAGTTTGATATCGGCTCCTTGAGCATAGTAATGACTCTGCTTCTCTGCTTCTTATTATTATCTTTGGCACCAAAACTTGAGGCCAAGCTCGCAACGGTCGAACATGCTCCAAACCCTGATGGCTCTATCAGTTTTCTGGTGATTGGAGATTGGGGTAGGCGTGGACTCTACAACCAATCCCAAGTTGCCCTCCAGGTACTAATTTACATACTATATACATATATGTATACCCATATATGTTTTATTTTCTAAGATTGTTTAGATGGAAACATAGATGGGGAGAATTGGGGAGGAGATGGATATCAATTTTGTGGTATCCACGGGTGATAACATCTACGATAACGGGATGAAAAACATCGATGATCCCGCCTTTCAACTCTCCTTCAGTAATATCTACACTTCTCCTAGCCTGCAAAAGCCTTGGTACCTTGGTAATAATGTCTCCAATCATTAATTCATACAAAAGTAATTAATGCTAAAATGAAAAAAAAAAAGAAGAAGAAGAGAATAATAGATATGTAACTGTCCATTCTACTCAGTATTGGGGAATCACGACTATAGAGGAGATGTTGAGGCACAATTGAGTCCTATCCTCAGATCTATGGACAGCCGTTGGATTTGCATGAGATCTTTCATCGTTGACGCTGGTATACTAGCTATTACATATGTTTTACAAGAGTGTGCTCGATATTATAATATTTTACATGTTTTTCTTACGTATATAATCATATTTTTATGGCTTTCAACTTCTTATCTTCAAATTCGGGCAGAGATCGCAGAGCTCTTTTTTGTCGACACAACTCCTTTTGTAGATGCTTATTTCCTCAATCCACAAGACCAAACTTACGACTGGAGCGGTGTATCACCGCGAGAATCCTATCTTCAGACCATCTTAACGGTACTTGAAAACACATATATCTACAGTTTTGTAGGAATTATCTTGATGACGATCCCAAATACTAAGTATAATGTGTAGGAGTTGGAGATGGGTCTAAGAGAATCAAGAGCAAAATGGAAAATTGTGGTGGGTCACCATGCTATAAAGAGTGCTTCCATTCATGGGAATACCAAAGAGCTTGAATCTCTCCTCTTACCCATCCTTGAGGTTCATTTTCTTCTTAATTATGTCTCGATTATTTCAAATGCAATTTAAAATAAAAAGCTAACTTTTGTGTTTTTTTTTAATGTTTATATTTCATATTTCTTAAAAGTTAAACATTTTCACTTGCTCATAAACTATTTTTGCAAAAGACAAACGCATGGAGAGTTGATATTTTCCGTTTGTTATTAACAAATAAAATTTGTTTGAAATACTAAAAGTAGAAATTTCGTTCAGAAAAGAGAAAAAAAAAAGAGCACACTAGTATTATAATATGTAACTATTTTTGGAATTTTTCAGGCGAATAAAGTCGATCTCTATATGAATGGTCATGATCATTGCTTGCAACAGATAAGCACATCTCAAAGGTAAAACCAATTAATTGGTATATATAAATAAAGCTGCGTTTGGATGGAGCGGATAATGAAAGATAAAGTTGTGGATTAACATTTTATTATCTTTTTGCAGTCCAATTCAGTTTTTAACGAGTGGTGGTGGGTCAAAGGCATGGAGAGGCTATTATAATTGGACAACACCAGAGGATATGAAATTTTTCTACGATGGACAAGGTTTCATGTCAGTTAAAATCACTAGATCAGAAATGAGTGTCGTTTTTTATGATGTCTTCGGCAACATTTTGCACAAATGGGACACATCAAAAATGTTAGACACAGATTTTTATTTCCCATTGTAATTCACATGGAAATCAATATTGAAGCACATAAAATTCTACATATCAAATATAACTCTTATGAGTGGCTCCAAAAATTTAAGTAAAATCTGAAAGAAATACATGAAGGCCATGCAGATTTATGGGATTTATCACAGCTTGTTTAGCTAAACCATGGTGTTAACGTAATTCTTTTTCGATCCATTAGTTATTGCATGGCACCAAACAAACATATACCAACAAATTTGGAGGTTCGTTCAATACTTTATCAATATAATAAATATGTTTGGCCATTGTCCGCTAACATATAATAACATCCATATTAAAAATTGGAGCGACACAATTTAATGGGAAAAAAAAACTTCAACATTGGTGTCTTTTACAATTCAAACCAAACCAACAGAAAAAGAAAAGCAAGCAAGATACATAAACCGGATATGGTAAAGGATATGTAAATACATGAATATAAATTAAGAAATAACTTCCTATACTTTAAGATATGAAAATTAATTTCCTAATTTTGTTCATATATTTAACCAAACTATCTAGAGATTTAGGTTAGGTACGTGTACAATAGTCCTGCGAATGGACTAATTCCAAACCCCATTTTAGATAACTATGACCCTGACCTAAAGCCCATGAAGCAAGGGCTTTAGGCGCGAAAGTTTATAAGTGTTTTGGGGGAATTATAGCCAGTTATGTTCCTTTGGTATAGTGGGTTTTACTTTTTAGTTTTTAGTCTCTTCTTGTAAGTTGTAACGGGTTCAAAACCCAGCCCACGTTTTTTGTTTAAAGTTCAAACGATTTCTTTTCCTATTTTTCCTAATCTAAATTCCATATATTGTATATCTAAATTCCAAAAATACTCAGATTTTATCTTTGACCTAAAAAACTCAAAGAAACCCAACTTTCGTTATTTGACAGTTCCTCTTCTTCTTCCAATCTTCGCCGGAACCCCATTGATCTCCGCCGAAACACCATCAATCGCCACCAGAATCTTCTATATCGTCAATCTCTGCCGTTTCTCTTTCTTCCCTTGTTCCCCATGTATGTTTTCTTTTTCCTCCTAAAGTCCTACTTCTTCTCTGTTTTTTTTTAAAAAAAATTCTAACATCTAAACATAAAACTTAACATAGGATGTTTCTGTATCTCCGTTCTTTCCTTTATTGATGTTTCTGTACAATTTCATAAAAACAAGTCAAACTTTCGGTTATATTTTAATTTTACATAGTTTTTAATTATACTTTGATTGGAAAAAAAATTTAGTTATGAATAAGGGGCACCATTTTCTTGATGTGCTTTAGGCGTCATCCGCCCGCCTTCGGGCCGGCCCTGATATTGACTTTGACTTTGACTTAGCAAAAAGATTTTTAATCAAATTAGTTAATTAATTACTCACCTACTGATTAAGCACGTGGTTCATGTTCCACAAAAACGCACCGTTTCACCTGTCAAATTTCCCAATCCCTCCTCTCTCAGAGGTTTTTTAAACTCCTCTCTCTTCGAATCAGAGAAGAATCTTTGCTTCTCCGACAATGGCGGCTACTACACTGTACAAGTCTTGTCTTCTTCAACCCAAGTCTCGCTCCACCACTCGGCTAAACCTTTCTCTCGTTAACCCTCTTACGAATCCGACAAGTAAGTCTTCGGTTTCGGGATAGAGGCGTTTATTCGAATCAAAAGTTTTGATTTTTATCTGTTTTTGTTTCCTCTGTGATATAGGAGTTTCGGTTTTGGGGAAGAGTCGTAGAGATGTCTTTGCTAAAGCTTCTATTGAAATGGCGGATTCGAATTCGATACCTTCCGTTGTTGTCAATTCCTCTAAGCAGAATGGTTATGGTCCTATCATCGTGATTGATAATTACGACAGCTTCACTTACAATCTCTGCCAGGTTTCATTTCGAACACAATCTCCAATCTTCACTACGCTTGTTAGATTTTTGAATCTGTTTGGTATAAAAGCATCTGAATTTGCAAGTCCTTGAATTTGTTAGTGTATGCATTGTGATTGAATGTTAGAATCTCATTAGTTCACAATCCAATCTAGTTTCGACATGCTAATAATTAATACTATATAATGTAGATTCTCTATTGTTATGTGATCAGAGACATTATGTCATCGATTCTTATTGTCGAAAGCTCCTCTTTGTTTGTATGTCGTTGTAAGGAGTAATTTTTGATCCAGCAACCTAATACATTATTTCTTTGCTGCCTAAAGTCTGGTCTTTTAAGAAGAATCTTTAATCATGTTCAAAGTTTGAATTGGTGATTTTGTGAGTTGCGATTTTGTGAGTTGCTATTTTTGACTTTAGATTGGTTATTCGTTGTTGAAATATCTTGCTTTCTCATGAGATTTTGGCTGCTCTGAATATCTCACATAACACACATAGATCCCAAATATACAATTTGATCATGTCTTACTTCTAGTTCTCCACGCATAATCGTGTGAAGTGCATACTATTTATCATGATCGTTCTCTTGATATGGTTTCTTCTGCTTTAGTATAAACAAAATTTTGAATTATTATCTATTTCTACAGTATATGGGAGAGCTAGGATGCCATTTTGAAGTTTACCGCAATGATGAACTTACAGTAGAGGAGCTGAAAAAGTAAGCGGAAATTATATGCATTCTGTTTAAACGTAATCTGGCTAATCAATTGGTGTTGATTCCTTTATTATGCTCTCCCTCTTGCAGTAAAAATCCAAGAGGAGTGTTGATTTCTCCTGGACCTGGTAAATATTTTGGCCTCTGAAATTTCTTCTATGATTATGTGGTGTATCTTGTGGTGGATAACACTTTTCTTGAATTTGATAGGTACCCCTCAAGACTCTGGGATTTCCTTGCAAACTGTTTTGGAACTCGGACCACGTGTTCCTTTATTTGGAGTATGCATGGGTTTGCAGTGTATAGGAGAAGCATTTGGAGGTTAGTTGCATATAAAGAAGACATCTTATTTTCCCATATCAGTGTTCTATCATGGTTTTGTTCTTTATGTTATGTATCCACAACTTAAATGCAATATTGTTTGAACTTTTATTAGGAAAGATTGTGCGGTCACCATTTGGTGTTATGCATGGGAAAAGCTCAATGGTTTACTATGATGAGAAAGGAGAAGAAGGCTTGTTCTCTGGGTTATCCAAGTATGAATCAGATTTTTCTGTGTTGTATTATATAGTTAAATATAAGTCTGTAAATTTTTAATAATAAAACAAATCTTTTTGGCCTGTTGTTTTCAGCCCTTTCCTTGTAGGTAGATATCACAGCCTCGTGATCGAAAAAGATTCATTTCCTAGTGATGAACTCGAGGTTACAGCATGGACAGAAGATGGTCTGGTTATGGCTGCCCGTCACAGGAAGTATAAGCATATACAGGTAAAATCCACTCAAGTGTTTTCATGTATCTTATTGCCTCCATTCAATGAAAGTCTTGTAAAAATTGTTTACAGGGAGTTCAATTTCATCCGGAGAGTATTATAACAACCGAAGGCAAGACAATTGTCCGCAATTTCATCAAACTCGTAGAGAAAAAGGAATCTGAGAAGCTGACATAGACTAGCCTGAATGAGAAATTCAGCTGTGTTTGATTAGTACCTCCCTGTAATAATGTTTGCCAATGCAAAATGTCTTCTTCACATTGTTTCTATCATAAATATTCAATTCGTTCCACCACTTTTAACTTAATTTGTGAAATTTGGAAAACGGATAACTATATTGATTTACAGATGCCTAGCGACAAAAATGGCAGAGGGCCTTTCAGCTTTTATTTGGTTCCTACCTAAGAAGCTACCCGGAATGTGGAATGTCTGGTATCTGAAAAGGCTAGATAGTATTCATAGTGGTGTTGGAAACATAACATACCATGAGATGAGATCAGATATCACTTTCTTATTGTCATACAGACATTTCTCTATTGTTTACTCCATAATTGGTCAAACAGTAACCATGTCATGCAATTCACGGTTGTGGTGTATATAGTTATCTTGCAAGTGAACAAGTGAGTAGAACAATCGGTTGATAAATTGACTCGCAAATGACGACAATGCAAGAAACAAATAAGGTACTTAACAATCTCATGGACGAAAAGAAAGAAAATTAAACCATGACAAGAGTAAGTCTGACAAGAGCAACTAAAAGAGGAGAAAGATACATGAAAAAGCCGAATGGAAATGTAACTGAGAATTGACTAGCAGTCTTGAGAAATGCAAGAAGCAAAACTAAACATCTCTTTCTTTCCTTTTGCGCGGTTGTTTGAGCTGCACCAAACTTGGATAATAAGCAGAAGAGCACACAAGCGGGGGACAATATCTAGTCAGCATACGCCCGGTTATGGGACAAGGTTCCCCGACATCGGGAGCTACTCCAAGACTCAGAGGTTTAAAGTATCCGTCTTGTCCACTGATAAAAGCCGTGTGGCAACGAGCGGTCTCAGTTGGTAGGTATCCGTCTAGATCGAACACCACAGCGACTTTCTCTTCCTCGTCAATGAAGAAACTCGCAGCCATACATTTGTCAAAGCGAACACCACTGAGTGTGAATGGTCTCATATCCACTGTCAAAAACTTGCTCCAGGACACAGAGTTGGGCTCGATCCCAGTTGTAACCCAAAACTCAACTGTGCTAAACCGATCTTCACTAAGACCCTCATTTTGATATAGCACCGCGAGCTGCTCGTCTCTAACACAAGAGAGGGTCACAGCCTCGTCGATACAAGAGTGAAACGGAAGAGGAAGGCGCCGACCAAACGTCTCTGATGTGAAATCAAAACAAAGTAAGAAATCTTCCCTATCTGTTACCTCTCCATTTTCATCAGCTTCTAGATTCAATATGTTCTCACAAGCAAAAAAGTAGCAATTTCCCTTCACAGACACGCCTCCGCCGCCGCCGAGTGCCCAAGGATCTATCTCCCAGTCGCGAGTGACTTCGAGAACCCTCCATGAATTAGAGCTAAAGTCATAGATTTCGTACCTGGGAACGCGAGTTATCTCCACAAACCTCAAGATTTTGTGGTGACAGTTGATCTTGTCATATCCGAGAGCATACCTGTCTAGTATGTTGAAATCTGTTCTTGGTCTGACCCACTTTGTTTGCCCCAAATAAGGGTTCCAAACCACGAGCCTAGAGTGGTCCTTAACGACGCATAACAATAAGCCGTTGCAATGAAAGACTTTAGATATCTCGACTTGATTAAGCAAATCTACTTGCTTTATAGATAGATCAACCAAGTCTTTTTCGTTTTCCTTGTCCTTGCTGCGGCGGAGAAGGAATCTAATTGAACAAACCTTTGAATCCATCGTCATGAACCCTAAAAACTGCTGCCTTGCCGCTGACGCTTCACCCAAAATCAATTCTTTGGTTAAAGTCTTCCATAATTTGCAAGTGGATCTCACCGCTCTCAGAGATGTTATAGGAATCTTGGTGAGGATCTTCTCCCCTACCAGCTTCGGTGGAAGATCGCACATACTCGTCCTCTTCACTCTTCTTCCACCTTTTTTTTTTCGGCTCTCGTCATTTTTCCAACTTTTCGACAGAAGCTGCGTAGTAGAATTAATTAGGGTTTTGTCTTTGATAATCATTATGATATATATTGTTATGTTCCGTATTCAAAAAAGAAATACTCTATTCGTTTGTGGAATATATATTCAATTTAAGAAAATCAAATTCTTTCCATTTTTCCTTGGCATCAATACTTAACTTTCTTTGATTCAATTTGTTATCTTCATGTAAAAAGTTAATCTAAAAACAGAGCAACATTACTACGTTTTTTCAAAGAAACCAATGTAAACAGCTCTCAACAAATGTTTAGTTCCTCCCTACCAAAAAAAAAAAAAATGTTTAGTTCCAATTGCACAAACGAATCCAAGTACATCTGTTATTGTCCTACCTTATATACTAGGGCATTTGAAACTATACAAGTTTGAAAAATCGTCCATTATCTGGCCGCTATATAGATAGAGTAACTCACCCTCACAGATGAGAACCTAAAGGTTGGGATTGTATGGCGAGATAAGGAGGAAGCTCCTCTTCCATGGAACAAGGTAACTTTGATGCCAAATTCATTGCTGCAAAAAGGCTGATAGCTGTTTGCATAATGGTGTTGGAAACATAACATTACATGAGATAAGATCTAGTCAGAGATCACATCCGTATTATCATACTGGCGGCTTTCCTTTAAGTAAAGCAGAAACAGACAACTTATATTGTTTACTGCATATTTTGGTCTAAACTTAAAATCATGGCATGCTTAATTTGCTTGAGGATGGTGCAATTCCCAGCTATGGTATATATAGTTATCTTGCATGTGAACAAGTAACTAGAACAATTACTTGATAAATTGACTGCAGACGAGGACAATGCAAGAAACAAATAAGGCACTTAACATCTCATTGACGAAAAGAAAGAAACTTAAACCATGACAAGAGTAAGTCTGACAAGAGTAACTAAAAAGGTAGAAAGATACATGAAAAAATGCCGCAATGGAAATGAAACTGAGAATTGACTAGCAGTCTTGAGAACTGCAAGAAACAAAACTAAACATCTCTTTCTTTCCTTTTGCGCGGTTGGTTGACTTGCACTAAACTCGGAAGATAAGAAGAAGAGCAGACAAGCGGGGGACGATATGTAGTTGGAATATGCCCGGTTCTGGGACAAGGTTTCCCGACATTGGGAGCTACTCCAAGAGTCACAGGTTTAAAGAATCCATCCTTTCCACTGATAAAAGCTGTGTGGTAACGAGCGCTCTCGGTGCGTAGGTATCCGTCTAGATCGAAAACCGCAGCGACTTTCTCTTCCTCGTCAATGAAGAAGGTGGCACCCATATAATTGTCAAACAGAACACCAGCGAGTGCGATTGGTCTCATATCCACTATTAAAAACTTGCTCCAGGACACAGAGTTGGGCTCAATACTAGTAGTAACCCAAAACTCAACTGTGGTAAACCGATCATCACTGTGAAGACCCTCATTATGATATAGCACCGCGAGCTGCTGGTCTCTAACATTAGAGAGGGTCACAGTCGCGTCGATAGTAGAGTGAAACGGAAGAGGCAGACGCAGACCAAATGTCTCTGTTGTAAAATCAAAACAGAGTAAGAAATCTTCAAGATCGGTTATCTCGCCATCTTCATCAGTTTCAACACTGTGACTATCCTCATGCGCAAAAAAGTAGGTATTTGAGGCGATGATTAGGGTCCATTTCCCCGGTGGGAGTGACCTCGAGAACCCTCCATGAATTAGAGCGCAGGTCGTAGATTTCGTACCTGGAAACGGAAACGTTTCTTGTTTGCACCATCCTCAATATTTTGTGGTTACGGTTGATGTCGTATCCAAGAGCATAGCTGTCTCCTATGTTGGATTCTGTTCTGGGTCTGATCCATCTTGTTTGCCCCAAATAAGGGTTCCAAACCACGACCCTCGAGTTGTCCTTAGCCACGCATAACAACAAGCCGTCGCAGTGATACACTTTAGATATCTCGACTTGATTAAGCAAATCTACCTGCTTTATAGATAGATCAATCAAGTCTTCCTTGTCCTTGTTGCGGCAGAGATGGAATCTAATTGAACAAACCTTTGAATCCATCGTCATGAACCCTAAAAACTGCTGCCTTGCCGCTGACGCTTTACCCAAAACCCAATCTTTGGTTAAAGTCTTCCATAATTTGCAAGTGGATCTCACCGCTCTCAGAGATGTTATGGGAATCTTGGTGAGGATCTTCTCCCCTACCAGCTTCGGTGGAAGATCGCACATACTCGTTCTCTTCATTCTTCTTCCAACTTTTTTTTTTCCGGCTCTCGTCATTTTTCCAACTTTTGACGGAACAAGCTGCGCAATAGAACTTAGGTTTTTTGTCTTCTTGTTTTTGACAAATATGATATGATATGTTTCGTATACAAAAAAGAAATACATACTCTATTCCTTTCTCTTATGTGGAAAATTTACTCAAGTTAAGAAAATCATATTCTTTCATTTTTGTTTAGCATCTAGAATGCAACCATTTACCAAAAAAAAAACAGAGCAACATAAGCATATTTATGAATTAGTGTTTTGCATGCCCAAAACATTACAAGGTTTTCAAAGAAACCAAATGTAACCAGCTCTCAAAAAATGTCTAGTTCCAACTACACAAACGAATTCAAGTACATCTGTTGTTTTATGTCCTACCTTACTCAGGCATCTGAAACTATACAAGTTCGAATAATCGTCCATTTTCTGGCCTGCTATAATAGAGTAACTCACCATCACAGATCAGAACCTTAAGGTTGGGATTGTATGGCGAGATAAGGAGGAAGCTCCTCTTCCATGGAACAAGGTAACTTTGATGCCAAATTCACTGCTGCAAGCGTCCAGAATCTGTATATCTAACCATATCACCTGCGCATAAATAACGTTACAAGTCTCTTCAGAACCAGACACACCTCTAAATATAATGACCATTGTTGGTCTTTTGAATTTGTTCTCCGAACCACTCGATTAATAACAATTTCCTTATCACAGTTTTAAAAAGAGGCACCACTTGCAGTCTATCATAACAGAAATAAAACAGCATACCAATAACTTATGTCATCAACCTCCAAAAGAGGTAATCAGTATAAATGAAAGCGGTTCCTAACTAAGCAGGAACCCGGAACGTGTCTACTACTACTTTCACTTCATGACCAACCTGAAAAGTCTCCAGAGTATTCATAATGGGGTTAGAAACATAACATACATACGTGAGATAACATCAGAGATCACTTTCGTTTCCTTTAAGTACACGCAGAAACAAACGCTTATTGTTTACTCCATATTTTTGGTCTTAATTCAGTAAGATAAGTTGCAAAAAACTAATTAGAAACACGAGTTTTTGTTTTTCTCAGTCAGGCCTAACACAAAAAGAAACCACACAGTGAGTGCTAGCTGACCTCAAAACATAATTCATCAAGGTGGTTACAAAGTTGTGATATTGAAGAAGCTATAGAAAATGAATAACGAGTAGGTGAAGAAGATACATGAAACTCTTTCATATTTTTGAGGATGCTAAATCCGGCTCTTTATATGAGAAAAGGATCAGCACCTTTTCCTGTACTTAAATGACACACATGTAGTACAATTCTTTTACTTGCGGATGTGGTACATATAGTTATCTTGCAAGTGACCAAAGTGACTAGAACAATCGTTTACAAGAAACAAATAAGGCACTTAACCATCTCATGGACGAAAGAAAGAAAATTAAAACATGACAAGAATAAGTTTGACAATAGCAATGAAAAAGGGTAGAAAGATACATGAAAAAACCCGAAATCCTCTACTTTATTAGCTGATAGATAGAAACGAAACTGAGAGCTGATCTGAAAACAAGCAGTCTGAGAAATGCAAGAAACAAAAACTAAACATCTCTTTCTTTCCTTTTGCGAGGTTACCTGAGTTGCACCAAACTTGGAAGATAAGCAGAAGAGCACACAAGTGGGGGGCAATAAATCTCTGGGACATACCCGGAACAAGGAGGTTCAAAAGGGACTTTGGGAGCTACTCCGAGACTCACAGATTTGAAGTATCCGTCTTCTCCAATGATAAAAGCTGTGTGGTAACGAACTGTCTTGATCCCGGTGGATAGGTATCCGTCTATGTCGAACACCACAGCGACATTCTCTTCTTCGTCAATGAAGAAGGTCCCACCCGTATAATGGTCAAACCGAACACCAGTGAGTGCGAATGGTCTCATTTCCACATTCAAAAACTTGCTCCAGGACACAGAGTTGGGCTCAATCCTAGTTGTAACCCAAATCTGAAGTATGTTACATGAATTGTCATTCATTCCCTCCTGCTGATATAGCACCGCGAGCTGCTCTTCCCTAACACATGAGAGGGTCACAGTGTCTTCGATACTAGAGTGAAACGGAAGAGGCAGACGCGGTCCAAATCTCTCTCTTGTAAAATCAAAACAGAGCAAGAAATCTTTAATCTCATAGCCATCTATCCACAAGTCTCCATCTATGACCTCTCCACCAGAAAAGCCAGGTCCTGTTGTCTCATGAGCAAAAAAGTAGGTATTTCCCTTCAAAGACACACCGCCTTGATGAGGCTGTATTTCCAAGTCGGGAGTGACCTCAAGAACCCTCCATGAATAAGAGATATAGTCGTAGATTTCGTACTCAGGATCGTCTTTTCCGAAATAATCCAAAAACCTCAAGATCTTGAGGTTACGGACTTACGGTTGATGTCGTATCCGAGAGCATAGCTGTCTCGCCAGTGAAATTTTTTTATGGGGCTTATGATCCACCTATTTTGCGCCAAATAAGGGTTCCAAACCACGAGCCTAAAGTTGTCCTTAGCGACGCATAACAATAAGCCGTCGCAGTGATACACTTTAGACATCTCGATTTGATTAAGCCAATCTACCTGCTTTATAGATATATCAACCAAGTCTTCGTCTTCCTTGTCCTTGCTGCGGCAGAGATGGGATCTAATTGAACAGACCTTTGAATCCATCGTCATGAACCCTAAAAACTGATGCCTTGCCGCTGACGCTTTACCCAAAACCCACTCTTTGGTTAAAGCGTTCCATAATTTGCAAGTGGATCTCACCGCTCTCAGAGATGTTATGGGAATCTTGGTGAGGATCTTCTCCCCTACAAATTTCGGTGGAAGATCGCACATACTCGTCCCCTTCATTCTTCTTCCAACTTTGTTTTTGCCGTCTCTCGTCATTTTTCCAACTTTTGACAGAAGCTGAACAATAGAAAATAGGGTTTTTGTCTTTTTTTTTTTTTTTTTTTGTCGACAACTGATTTCATTAAAACCAGAGACAGTTTACATGGTGGAGGAAGGGTTTTTGTCTTCTTGTTTTTGACAATTTTTTTTTTTGGTAGGATCTTGTTTTTGACAATTATGATATACATTAGTTTCCATATGGAAAAAGATATACGCTATTCCTTTTTCTTAAGTGGAAAATATATTCAATTTAAGAAAATCAAATTCTTTCCAGTTTTGGTTAGCATCTAGATTTCAATGAGCTTTGTTTGATACAATATCATCTTCATGTAACAGTTTATCTTAAAACAGAGCAACTAAACATTACCGTACTTATGAATTAGTGTTTTGCAAATCAATACTTTACTATGTCTTCAAAGAAACCAATGTAACCAGCTCTAAAAGAATGTTTAGTTCCAATTGCACAAACGAATCCAAGTACATCTGTTATATGCCCTGTATTGAAACTTTGGTAAAATGTGTAGTTTCCAATTCTACTCAGGCATTTGAAACTACCTAAAATAATTTAATGTTCATAGAAAAGACAAGGCAATAAACTGAAATTTACACTGGAAAACAATGATCAAATAACCTTCAGCAATTTCTTGCACAGCTGCCATTTTATATAATCTTTTGCTATCTCTGTTACTGCTATTGCTGCTGAAGTTTCCCTCATCACATTGGACAAATTCTCCAACTGATGCATCACATGACGCTGTCCACTTGATATGGTCGATTAGAAAGCAATGTAATAAAATCCAAATTCATTAAATGAGACATGCGTACCTCTTCCATTAATGAGGGATAGGAAAATGATGATGAATGGGGCATTATGGAATTTGTCAATCAGCCATTTTCCTGACTAGAGCTAACCCAATGTAGACTTCAGCTTCGCATGTCATGCTCTGCTGTGTTGGAGAGTTTTTGTTGCAGCTCAACATTGAATTTAGCTCTTTGATACATCTTATTAACTCATCAATCCTCTCATTTAGAGATTATATTTGTTAAGGGTTTCGTTTAGTCTCGGTTATGTTCAGTTGGTTCAGTAAAACTACAATTGAAGTACAACTAAAGTCAATTCAATTGTTTTTTTTCGAAACAGTTGGTTCTGTTAAAACGAGTAATACCTAAAATAGTTTAATGTTCAACAATTAATGTATTCAGAGTAATGAAATTCGATTGAGCTATTTTGGTTCGATCTTTAGATTACGAAACCAGAAAAAGAAACACAGGAAGAATCAAAACTTTGGCGGAATATGGTTGACAACGAGCACATACTCTTCAGTCGATGGTAAGATGACGTGCTAAGTCAGTGTGCAGTGCATGACCCGCCTGCATGTTAAAGAGAATACTATTAGGAAACTATTTTCTCTTTAGATGTCGAGAAAACTATAAGATGTGAAGCTAGTATCTACCTTAAATGCGATTATGTGAGCCACGGGGAGTCCTCCATTTCCGCCTCGTGCTACAAGGGAGAGGTCACCGATTAGGTCAAGGATCTTATGGCGACATGCTTCATTTTCAAACCGCAGAGGAGGATTCATCCATCCATGCTCGGTGCTGCATTAGAGACAGTTTCAGTTGTATATTCTGTCACTTGTCATCAAAATGCAAGATTATTTACCTACAAACAATGGCATTATCCAGAGAACCTCCTTTAATGAGCCCTGCTTCACGCATGCGCTCCACCTGCAAACAAAACCCTCAGACACAGAAGGTTGAAGAAGGAACACCAGTTTACTGATTCTAAAGCTCCTAAGCAATAACAATTGAACTAACCTCTTCATACACACAGAAGGTTCTTGATGGTGCAATATCCTTTGCAAAGGAAGACTCATGGATAGGTCTCCAAGAAAACCATTGGCAGCCTATAGCAGGCACCTGTAAAGCTCATCATCATAAACAACAGACCGAATCAATAACGGTCTATGCAAAAGCAGAAAAAGAAGTTTGTGTTCTTATGTATTCTCAAAATGCCATTAGACTGAACCTGTGGGAAGTCGATACCACAAGTGATCCGAGTCTCTACAGCTGGATATGCAGCGACAAAAGAATCGTTCTTGCAAACGTACACATGCTTGTTCACATGTGAGACCATCTTCTCCACACTTTCACCAACATGGTTTTGAGCCACCTTTAAGCCAACTCCTTCTATTGCATCGACCCATTCTTTAGCTGATCCATCAAAAATAGGGACCTGTCACTTGGTTAGTATTGCCTACAGGCCCTACACTCATCTCCTCCAATGTACCAAGTCTCTAAAACTAAGAGCTACACTACACAGCAAGATGTTGACAATCTCTAGCATACAAATCCAATCAAAATCGACAATAGGAGACATTTGTTCAACCAATGATTTACTCAAAAATGTAGATGCATTCAGGTGACAAACCTCGACTTCTCGATCATATGAACTTTCGCTTGCGATTTGAATCCTGCAATTATCAACTCCTTTCGCCTCAAGAGCTGATAACAAATGCTCAACGGTTCGGATTTTGAGCTCATCTTTCAACAGTGTAGTGCAAAGAGGCGATTCCTGAGCAAATTCAATCGACGCAGGGATGAATCTGGACCGAAACTCGAAGTATCTACCAGCTCCGGCGATCTCCGGAATTAGCTTCACCGTCGAGAACTTACCGGAATGCAGAGATTTTCCTTTCACTTCCACAGATCCCGCGAGAGTTTGCTGTAATCGTCCACTCTATAGGATTGAACCCCAAGAAAAAAAGAAACTCACAATGATTCCAATGGATAATAAAGGCGTATATACATGAAAGCGTGCACGAGAGAGGTTTACTGTATTCAAGGAGATTGTCGGCGACGATGCGGCGGAGGAGTATCGGATCCAAGTAACAAGAGACGACGGCTTTGTGGCTTTGACGGTGACGGAGAGTCTCATTGATTCAGCGTCCAATTAATTATTAACCTAACGGGATTATTGATTTTTAGTAAACTAGATAAGTATGAGTTAAATACTTCTAAACCGGGATTAATAAGTATGACTCAGCTTCTAAACCGGGATCAAGAAACATATAAAGATATTACTTAATTATCTGACGGACCATTTTTTCGTTTTAGAAAATTCTCACTGATAGTATGTTGACGTTGATTTGTTCGCTGAACCATGTCGATGGTGCAATAGTCAATTGAATAAAGAGATCAAGTGACAGACAAGAGAAAATGCAAGTAACAAATCAAATCATCTCTGTCTTTTGTGCACGTGGCTCGTTCGTTTGTGTGATGACAAAATTAAAGATTTTATTTGGAGGTTAATCACAAAAGAATAGGTCTTAGTAAAGAAATTTGAAAAACCCAATGTCATTTCCAAGTGAATATATATGAATATGTATTTGGAGGTAAATCACAAGTAAAAAAAAAACTTGTAAACTACTATAAATTAATACTAGACATATTAATAACCACGCTAAATTAATAAATTTTATAGGTCTATAGTCGGTACATTATAAAAATTAATCTAATTCGATAAGATAATAAGATAATAATTTTTTTTCAAATCCCTATATAAAACTATGGTTCCAATAATATTATAAATTAATAATCATCTAAATTTGCATATATAATTTTTAACTTTTTAGATATGCATAACTTTCATAAAAATACCTAAACTTTTCTGTAAGTCTTCAAATTTTGAATATGCATATTTTTGTGTTAATAGTCGTATAGGTATTTCAAATACAACAATGAACATCACTATTTATAAATTTGAATATATATATATATATATATATATTGATTATATATGTGAATTCTATAATCTTTGTTATTCATGGTCAAAAAAAAATTATTTTCTCTTCTAAATATTAAATGTTTAAGTCTAAACCTAAAAAATTTATAACATCCATACATTAATTTTATTTAGATCACAATGTTTGAACTTTGAACACATATTTTTTTTGTTTTATATTGCTACAACTCGTGGATCCACAATTTACGTCTTTAAGCTTGAAAAATCCGGAGAAGTACGAATTCCGTCCAAAGGAGTTGCTTAAACAGGTTAGCGACGACTATTTTTACTCATCCTCTTCATCAAAATGTGTAAACAAAACAAAAACAAACAAAAAAAATTGATTGGACAATATTGTGATTCCATTGGTGAACTTTGAATATTGTTCGTAAATATGTTAATCTCGCAAGAAAAGACTCAAAAACATATTCTCCGGTGCCATAGCTAGTGATAGACGGTCATAACAAACAAGTCAAGTCCTCCTCCTAAAGTGAATTCTCTTTCATAATAATTTATTTGTCTCTCTACTAAACAGAATAAGTGCTGTTTTTTTTGCTTCTATTCAAAGAAGGAGAAAATATGCTTAAGATAATAGACCGTCCTGATCCAACAATATTCAGTTTCTTAGTGCAAGAAAAATAATTTGGGGCATTTTACTAAAACTTATGTTTTTGTGGGGTTTTCATCAATTAGATGCTATAATTTTTAATGTTTTAGGCTCTAATTCATACTAAAATTTGTTTTGGAGTTTTATTTTAAAAATATTTAAAATTGGGCCATTTTGTCTAAGATTTTTTTATAAAAGGTTGATGAGTCTTAGGCCCAAGCACTTCTGCCCTACCCACTTAGGTCGGGCCTCATAATAGACTTCGATTGAAGAATCATTCAAGAGTCAAGGGAGTTGGGCACAAAATGTTAGAATATGCATAATTAGAATGAAGCAAGTAATAGAATTGAGAGATTGAAATGAAGAACATGAAAATTTAGAAAAGTGAAGATTGTGAGGATGATGAACAGTGACAAAATGTATGGAGAAGACTGAGAAAGATTTTATTTCTCTTCTCTTAACTTTTTTGTTTACAACAACACATATATATGTTAGGGTTATACCTAATCTGATTTCATTGTTTAGGGCCCACTTAAGCATAAGGCTGTCAAGACAACATTATCTACTTATGCATAAATTTGCCAATACAAGTCTGGTCAAGTCTGCATGAGATAGTCTTGATCAATACAAAAGTCGTAGTTGCTGCTTCCGAAACTATGGATTCTGAAGTTTCACTTGGTGAAATACCAGAGGAGTTCTTCGACCCAATTCAGGTATTTTCTGTCTAATTTGACTGAAAACTAAATCTTGTTTCAGGAGTCAGGACCATTCTCTAGTGCATGTTCTTGTTTGTTTATAATATTGCAGTACACACTAATGAGTGATCCAGTGATACTTCCAAGCTCAAAAACCAGAGTTGATCGAGCCATCATTCTACGTCATCTTCTTAGTGGCAATGTAAGCAGATCTAAGACGTTGGTGATTTTTAATTTCCTCTCTCTTATTGAAGACGATGGATTTGATCTGATCCTCTTGTTTCTGCTGCAGCACGATCCGTTTAACCGGGCAGCTTTGACAACGGATATGTTGATACCGGACATTGACTTGAAGGCGAGAATTGATGAGTTTGTGAAGTCGCATCAGTCTAGGAAACGGGCAAGGGGGGAAGATAGCAGCAAGTGAACTGTTATTCGATATATGATGTTATCTTAAAAAACTGAAAAACAAAGGAAGCAGAGTGTTGTTGTTTACATTTAGGGAACTCTAACAGTGAGCTTCTACAGTGACGAAGTGAAACCTCGGAAAAGTTATACAATGCAAGAGACAAACTCACATAAGCACTATGAAAAAAAAAAAAAAAACAGAGATAAATTTTCTCCGTTTAGCATATGATATTCCCGCTTGAATGTCCACCGCACCAAACACAATGATCATTCGTCTCTTTTTCTTTTGCCTGTGATACCTTGGTAGATTTGAGTCAAACTTGGAACATAATAAAACATGCATGACAAAGATGATCCGACTTCAAAATCCACTTGTTTCACTTTGTTGTCCTCTCCAAAAATGTGTTTCGTGGTTTTGCCTTGGTCTTTAAGGTTATCACAACAAACGACGACTTTCTTCTTCTCGTCGACCCAGAAACTTACGCCATCCCAAATACAAAGTCCAGGTTGCAAATACACAGCTAAGACCATGGTCCACGACACCACTTGGGTCTCACCAATCTTATTTGTCACCCATATCTCTGGTTTTGATTTAATTGCGCGTTGTGATAACATGGAAAGTTTCTCCTCTCTAACAATGGATAAGACTCAGAGTTGCAGAACAAGGATACTTATTCGGAAGACGTAGACGTTCAAATCTTTCTGTTGTATAATCAAAACTTATTAAGAATATGCCAAGCCGTTTCTCTTTTTCACCACTAACAATCCAGTAAGTCGATCTTTCCCTTCAAAGACACGCCCTCACCAATATACTCTAATTTGAAGTCGAAAGTGGCATCAATAATCCTCCATGAATTGGAGTTTATTTCATAAATTTGGAATTTGTGGTCATAGCCAAAACCCGTGTGTGCCAATATATTGTAGCTATTATCGTTGCATCTTTTATCTTGGTAGGATCCGAGAGAATAGTTGTCGTATAAGTCATAACAATTTTCTCGTTGAATCCACCTTGTTTGACCAGTACACGGGTTCCATACCACGAGCCTAGTATTGTCCTCCTTGGTGATGCAGACGCATAACAATAAGCCGTCGCAATGAGAGACTTTATGTATCTCGAATTCTTCATCTAGAGGATATTGAGGGTTTGTTAGGCTAAATTCAGCTGTGACCTTTACATGTGGAAGTCTATGGAGATCGACACTCATCGAGCGTACCCTAAGCCCCTTGGACATGTGAATCAGAAACTGCTTTGGGCCTTTATCCAAGTGCATTCTTGTGAATCTCCTATCCTTGAATAAACGGTTCCATCCTTTGCAAGTAGATCCTAACCGTTTCAAAGACATAGCTGGAACACGACAGAGTATTTCTTCTAACAGATGCTCTGGAAGTTCCAACATCATCATCGTTTTATTAATTGTCGGTTAGGGTTTTGGTATAGTATTTCATGTTTATATAGATCCCTGCTTACGCGACGAACAATTTAAGTTACTTTTATGGCAAGTCATAAGTCTTTAATTTGGTTCCTTTAAAAAGCGTCTTTCTTTTTTTCTTCAATCTTCAATACATGAAATGTGGAAGAAAGTGGAAATTGAAAGAGCCGAAAAAATGGAATATGCACATTATGACATATCACTATAAAATGTTTGATTTTTTTTTTTTTTGACATCATTGGATCGACAAGGTCCGATCCATAGCCAATCTCTACTACGCGGAGTAACGCGACTTAGTGAAGTCGAACTCCGGTAAGAAAGGCGGAGTCAAATGGACTTAACCACTTGACTAAAGGCACATCTCCTCACTATAAAATGTTTGATTTACTTAGTGAAAAGTGCAATATCTTAACTTAATAAATTTATCTTATACCATATGATTAATAAATAAAAAAAAATCGAAAATTCTCTGAAGCAAAGGATGTAACCTTTTGTTCGCTTTTGGTCTCTTTTCAGCAACACAATTGCAGCTCACATTCACATAGTGTTGATTTTTTTGTGTTTGGATTTCTGCAGAGTATAGAGAGGATGAGAGACATGAGACGAACAAAATCATCAAGTGTGAACACTGAAAGTCCATTAAAAAACTAAAAAGATTTACTTTTATTTTCCTTTAGGATTATGCTCCGTTTAATCAAATTGTTCGGCACAATAAGGTAGAAAATAAATGACAATCCTAATGGAACCCATAAAATTACGTTACAACCTTTTTTAACAAAAGTAAATATATATGCGTTGTGAAATAATGATAGGATAGGCATATATATATTAAGGAGTTGTATTAGGATCAAAGTCGCTAGACTCCACTCGCTTTGTCTGATTCTTCAAGGCATAGCAAAGAAGTGGCACATATTATCATCTATTCAAAATGCGTTCGTTCTTTTTGGATTTGGTAGACATTGAGATTCGCATGATACATTAGAACTTAAAACGAAACGTGGCTTTCCGCATAACTCTATATGAATCCAATGTCCACATATTACACTACAATTAACTAGTTAATGATAGCTGAAATTTATCACAACGTACCTAATTCCGATCGAGTTCTAAATCCAGTGTATTGATATTCTTTAGCAATAGTTTTGGAAAATATAAACTGAGTTTAGTGTAGTCGTTGTCTATGTTACTTTTGAATGTTAATAATAGTATAATACTCTAATGTATCTATATTTTATCGACAGGTCTCGTTGTAGTGGAAGCATGTGAGTACGGAATACTGATTAAATAAAATATCGGTTAAGTAAGATTGCAGAATTTCCGACTTGAGGAATATCTAATTGTATAAGCTGCTTAATGTGTACTTCTTGTATCTGGGAAAAAGGACAAAAAGTATTTTTCCTTCTGTAAATTTGAAGAAAAGTTTCAGACATTATCCTGTTTTTATACATTTGACAGGGCCGGCGCAGAGGGCAAGCCACCGAAGCCACCGATTAGGGTCTCAAAATTTGAGGGTCTTTTTACCTAAAAATTTGTTAAGTTTTCTTATATACAATAATTTTTGTAGGGCCTTTTAAAAATATTGTAGGCCTTTAGAACATTCTGTTTAATGGTAAAAATCTAATTTAAAAGAATTTTTTTTATGGACTTTAATATTGCTTAGGGCACTCAAATTTAGCGGGCCGGCACTGATTCGAACTATCCACCCATATAACTTGCATTTAACCACTTTGCTAAAATAACTTAAAACATTTTTTTTTGTTAAAGAACTGAAACAATGTCTAAATTCTACATATAATTTTATATGGGTTGAACAAATGTGTTATCGTCAACAAGGTAAACATGCTTCTATTGAGCAAATATATTTATGAAAATAGTCATATAGCTTAGCTATTTATTCCTAACTTAGGCTAATAATCTCAAGTGATCTTGAAGAATAGGATTCTAAAATATGAGTAGAATAGGTCATAGGTGTTAAGATTCATATACTTTTCTTATTGTTGTCCATTAATTTTTACATATAGAAGTTAGAACCAACCAACCTTACTTGAGAAAAAAGAGAAGAAGCATTATCCCTCGAAAAGAGAAAAAGTGAAACAAAGATATTTGGGACATGGAACATTTTCCCTCTTTTCATGCGCAAAGCATCTAAATCTAATGTTCACTAATCATACCTTTTTCTTACTAATAATCAGACAATTGAACATATTGACCAAGTCAACATATTTTATCCGCAATAATTAATTATATACCTTACAAATTTACAATCAATCAAAAGATGAATTCACAACTAACTAAATAAATTACAAAAACACCAGAAAGAATTCCATGACATCAACACTTTAAATGAACAAAATGGATGCTGTAGTCAATAAAAATTCAACTAATTTTCTACTACAAAAAACTCAGATTTATTACTTTGTATTAATTATTTCTTTAATATAGATAACACAGCAGACCAAGAATTAACTTTTCAAAAACAATATTAGAAGAGATCCAAGCGACAAAATTCACTTTAAGCTACTAAAGAAAAATAGTAGAAAACATAGTACTACTAGTTCAATTTGCTTACTTAATTAGTTAATTGACTAATCAGAAAAAGTAACATGTTTGAAGTTAGTGTTTAAGAAGAAGATCATGGATTAATTAATTAATACAAATCTTGCGTCATCATCTCTCGCTGTCTTGTCAAATCTAATAGACCGAGAGAAAAAGAAAACAACTGTAACTGCATTTATTTATAAATCTCTCTTCTCTCTCACTTAAGCAAAACCAAAAAAAGAGTTTTTTTTTTTTTTTTTCTCAAACAATCTCTCTCTCGCATTTGGATTTGGAAGTGCTTTTGTATATTATCCAAAGGATCAGATCGGAGATGTCGGATGTTTCCGGTGACGGAGATGTATCGGCGACGGTTACTGAACATGAAGTAACTCCACAACCGCCGGTTTCTTCGGCGACGTATCCGTCACTGACGGTGTCCGCGTCTTATAAAGAGAGCGGCGGAGGTAAAAGCTCGTCGAAGCGGAGACCAATTAGGCCGAGTTTTGACGCTGCGGCTGATAATGAGTTTATTACTTTGCTTCATGGTTCGGATCCAGTGAAAGTGGAGCTTAATCGACTAGAGAATGAAGTTAGAGGTTTGATAATGCTGCTCGATCTATTTGATTTTGTGTCGATTCGGTTTCTGATTTTGGTTTCTAAGTAATCTTATTGGGAGATGCAGATAAGGATCGGGAGTTGGGAGAAGCACACGCTGAGATCAAAGCGCTTAGGTTGTCTGAGAGACAAAGAGAGAAAGCTGTTGAAGAGGTTTGTGTCTGAATCTTTTCTATTTTTGTCTGAGGATTTTCCCAATTTCAACATTTTAGCAATTCTTAAGCAAGTTTAATCATTTCTTGATGTTTTGGTATATTCTCTCAACCAATCACAATAATGGTTGATAAAATTCACATTTAGCAATTCTTAGGGAAGATTATTAATCTCTCCATTTTTAGGTTCAACCAATCACATAATGGTTGATGAATTTCACATCTGAGTTTTGTGGTTACTTTTATTTCACCACAAAAAAATCCAAGTAGTTGAAGAAATAATTTTTCATGAATGGTTCAGGTGCATTTATCGTAGTGTGGTATTTGGGGCAATGTGGTTGGAGAGCATTCAGAATTTAACTGTGCCTTTTTTAGTTTTGATCAATGATTGCATTATGTGTTTGATCTTGACTTCTTGTTACTGTCAGAGATTTGCAGAAGTTGTTGCAGGTGAGAGTTTAGGCTTCTCTTGGATTGACTTTTTTTTTTTGTAATTTTAGCTTACTGAGGAGCTTGCTAAGTTGGATGAGAAGCTCAAGTTGACCGAATCCATTCTCGAAAGCAAAGTATTGTTCGATAATCTTTCCTTGGTTCGATTATGTTCACCTTTCATTTGTTATGCTAATACGCATATGATATCAACTGTGTTGCAGAATCTAGAAATCAAGAAAATCAATGAGGAAAAGAAGGCATCAATGGCTGCTCAGTTTGCTGCTGAAGCCACCTTAAGAAGGGTCCATGCTGCTCAAAAGGATGATGACATGCCTCCGATTGAAGCCATCCTTGCTCCATTAGAAGCTGAACTTAAGCTTGCACGATCAGAGGTATTTTTACATCGCCATTTAAAGTCTAATTGCTTGCTGTCTCTGATGAGGTCACTGATCAAGTCCCTTGTATCTGTGTAGATTGGAAAGCTTCAAGAAGATAACAGGGCGTTGGACCGTCTGACTAAATCAAAGGAAGCTGCCTTACTTGAAGCTGAGAGGACCGTTGAAGCTGCCATGGCAAAAGCCGCCATGGTTGATGATCTTCAGAATAAGAACCAGGAGCTTATGAAACAAATAGAGATCTGTCAGGTTCTGTGGTCGTCATCTTGCTCTTTGTATTTACTTAAATCTATGGATCCGCTCGTCGCACGCCGTTTGCCAACAATCTGATTAATTTTGTTTTCTGTTTTAGGAAGAAAACAAAATTCTAGACAGAATGCACAGGCAGAAGGTTGCTGAAGTGGAAAAGCTTACTCAGACAGTACGAGAGCTGGAAGAGGCTGTTCTTGCAGGTGGTGCTGCTGCAAATGCCGTGAGGGATTACCAGCGGAAATTTCAAGAGATGAATGTAATTAAACACACTTCACAAGAGCATAGAGTATCTAGTTTCTTGTCACAACAATTGCCTATTGATGTAGGAATTATTCTTGTTTTGTCTTTCAGGAAGAACGGAAAACTCTTGATCGGGAGCTTGCACGTGCAAAGGTTACAGCAAACAGAGTGGCCACTGTGGTAGCAAATGAGTGGAAAGATGGTAATGATAAAGTGATGCCTGTGAAGCAATGGCTCGAAGAACGAAGGTTTCTACAGGTTTACTTTGATATGATGGCCCCTCTCCTAGATTCTTAGGATGCAAATTATTTGCAGTGAGCAAGGCCCATCCATATCTACATTCTCACTTCTAGATCCTCAACTTTTTGCAGGGAGAAATGCAGCAACTACGCGATAAACTCGCCATAACAGACCGGGCTGCTAAATCAGAAGCACAGTTGAAAGTAATAAATCTTATCCATTATTCAGCTTCTTTCAGATGATCTTGTTACACAGAACAAGAAGTAATATATTTTGTTTGTGCAATTCCAGGAAAAGTTTCAACTGCGGCTTAAAGTGCTTGAGGAGACACTTCGAGGAACATCAAGCAGCAGCACCAGAAACACACCCGAGGCAAGAAGCATGAGTAATGGACCTTCTCGCAGGCAGTCACTTGGTGGAGCTGAAAACTTACAAAAATTTCCATCAAACGGTGCTTTATCAAAGAAAGCTCCAGCTTCTCAGATGAGACATTCCTTGTCTATTAATTCAACTTCTGTGTTGAAGAATGCTAAAGGAACATCTAAGTCATTTGATGGAGGCACAAGATCCTTGGATAGAGGCAAAGCACTTTTAAACGGCCCTGGGAATTATTCCTTCAACAAGGCTACTGATGACTCTAAGGAAGCAGAGTCGGGAAATGGGTGGAAAGAAAATTCAGAGGAAAAGCCACAAAGTGAAGACCCTGAAGCAACAACTGAGGACAGTGTCCCAGGTGTCTTGTATGATTTACTACAGAAAGAAGTAGTTTCTTTGAGGAAAGCCTCTAATGAAAAGGATCAAAGCCTCAAAGACAAAGATGATGCCATTGAGGTAACAATTCTGTTTCTTGATGCCATATAAATCTTATTTAAAGAAGAACATGCTGGTTGTAAACAGAGGAAGTAATGATGATTTGATGTTTGTAGATGCTAGCGAAGAAGGTGGAAACATTAACAAAGGCCATGGAGGTTGAAGCAAAGAAGATGAGACGGGAAGTAGCTGCGATGGAAAAAGAAGTTGCTGCAATGCGTGTGGAGAAAGATCAGGACGCCAGAGCCAAAAGGTTTTCAAATAGCAAGAGCCCTTCCAACACCGCCCAGATTCTTGCGGGAAGGTATATCTATCTACGTTTTCACTTTGTATCGTGCATTTCATGGCGAATCATCATCCCTTTATAGTTTACGATACAATTCTCAGAGTTTTGTTCCATAGAACTATAGGTTGTTTGATAGGCAGTTTGGTTGAAATGAAACTGAATTTGGCATTTGGATTTGCGCAGAGCTGCTGGACGAAGTGGTGGGTTAACGAAGAGTACCCAGTGAGTGGAGATTCCTGAAAATAACAAGTAAAAGAATGTCCTAGGCTCTTGTTATTAAGCTGTTTTAACCTTATATCATGGCTTTTTTTTTGTTTACCTCATGTGATTGGTTGTATCACCATATATAACTTAGCATGCTGATAATCCCATCCTATAACCTAGTAAAAAAAGAAAAGAGAGAGAGAGTTTGTGACATAGATTTGGTGTTAAAGTTGGTTAGAGGGAGGAGAAGAAAAGCCGAGGAAGAGAGAGAGAGATGTTGACATTTTGGCTAACATTTTCGTCTCCTTTTTTCGGAAGTTAGTTTGTTTTGGGTGTATAGGTTAGAGAGCTTTGGTATTGGCTTCTCTAGAGCTTGTGTACCTCTATAGGTTAGAGAGCTTTGGTATTGGCTTCTCTAGAGCTTGTGTACCTCTTGATTCCTTATTTGTTTGTTACTCTATTGCACTCTTTGTGTGATTTATTCGTTTGTATTTTGGGTTTGCTGATATATGATATACGATTTTTATATATGTGATCAAATCACATCACAACAAGCACTCGACAATTCAAATCCCAAACCAAACAAAACCAAGAAACATTTGATATTTTGATGAGTCTCTTAATCATACAAGGCGTCTACAGAGAGTGACACCATCACCAATGGAGACTTGAGAGAGCTCGATGCGAGGATCAGCAGCGAGCTGCTTGTTCAAGTCCAAAAAGGCTTTTCTGTTCATCCTCATGTGCTCTGGCACGTTTTCCTCTTTCTCCGCCACAAACCCGAACCACAATGTGTTATCAAACGCTATGATTCCTCCTACCTTCACCAGCTTCATTAGTCTCTCGTGCATGTTTGCATAGTTTGGTTTATCAGCATCAACAAATGCGAAATCAAACTCTGGTTTTGGATTCTCCTGTGCTCCATCATCATTCATAAATCAAATTAAGAAAAAATAATTGGTAATATCAAAAGAAAAGGGATAAATGACTGGTAGTAATAATGAATTACGTACACTCAACATCTTGTCTAAGGCCTGAAGACAATCAGATTGGATGAAATTGATCTTATGATCAACACCTGCATTTTTGATGAACTCTAGTCCCACCTCGTAAGCTTCTTTATCAATGTCTATTGCAGTAATCTGTTCATAGATACTAGCTCTTATAAGTTTTGCTTTATTTGATTTTGGTAAATTATGGAGTGTTGTGTACATACATGTCCATCATGAGGCAATGCAAGGGCAGTTGTGAGTAACGAATAACCGGTGAAAACACCAAGCTCTATCGTCTTTTTGGCATTCATTATCTTTATAAGCATCGATAGGAAATGCCCCTCATCCACCGGCACCTCCATCTCGCTTCTACGCATACAAACACAAATCATTTTTTTTCATTATTAGTATAATCCTTGAATTTATTCGATTCGATTAATTTTACGACTATACCACAAACCACTAAGCTGCTACTAAAATGTTTATTTTTGAAAGAAAAGAACAAACAAATTTACTTATGCGAGTGGAAGTACAAGGTACATGATGCATATTTAGGATTTAAAGAGTATGATCTTATACTTGCAAAATATGGATAATAGAGGTTGCAGCTACACTTACAAATTGCCATACTTGAGGACCGTAGCTTCACGTAATTTCTTGAGTTGTTCATGCTCTCTAGGATACGCCGTCGTTTCAAAGATGTACTGTCTCATGAATCACAAAGATTTCATTCACAACCACAACCGTATATATTATATGTGTTTGGTTCGGATTTAGGCAATCAAAGAATATCTTAATCATTTAAACGATAAAGATTGATCTCATCAGACTAAAGTAAGTTAAAATTTTGCAGATCAATTTGCAAGAGTTTGGATCCTAACAAATCTCATTAAGTAGAGAGAAAACTCTAAAAAAGTGATTAAAAGACCTTTTTGAGAGCCTCGCTCTTGAGAATCCCTTTAGGCGGAAGCAGTTTCTTCTCCATAGAGCTCTCTTTGTCTCTCTCTCTCTCTCTCGAGATGCCTTCAACTTCAAAAGCTTTGTAACCCCAATGAACAACATATGTCTCTATTACTCTTTTTAAAGAGAATCTTAAAATAGTAGTGGCCTAGTAATGATATCAACAGCTCGACAGGTGTGTTCATTTTTTTTATTTTTTTTATGATTGAAACATTTTGATTGTACTGTCAATATCAAGACATCTTTGATCGCACTGTTATTTATTTTTTTTATTTTTAAAAAATCTTTTTCATACACCACTAATTTTTCCACAATGCGAGATGAATAAATTACGGATTTTGTCATTTTTTATAAGGGCATTTATGGATTTTGTCTTTTTTTGAATAGTTTATGTATTTTACCCTTTTTCATGCTCCAAAAATATGATTTAACATGCGTTTCACTCGTTATGTTTGGGTTTAGTCGGTTCCATTTGTTCTTAGGGTTTAGTATTTGGTATAAAGTACGTATTTTTGGAAAAAAAAATCCTAAATACGTACATTTTTAAGTGTTAAAAAAAAGCAAAATCCGTAAACTATTCAAAAAAGGGCATTTTCGTAAGTTTTTCCCAAAAAAAAGCATTTTAAACAATAATCCCATGCGAGATATTACAATCGGTGATCGAAATCCTAAATGCATATACACTTGTAATTATTATCTTATTAAACAATTGAAATAATAGGAAAACTAATGGGCTGATTTTGAAAGATCCAATAACAAAGACCCAATAAAAGCCCATACAGTCAAAGATAGAGCTAGGGTTTACTCGCCGCAACTCAGCCTCCCATATAAATAGCGTAGCTATGAGATTAGTACCATCATCGATCATTTTAGTCGTTTAAAATTATCTTTGTCTTCTTTTCTCTTTGTTGATTTTTAACGCGTATCACTGTTTTCGTTTTGATAAAATTCTTTTGAAAACTATGGATGTCTTTTAGAGTTTATGTTGGAAATTGCCTCCGATGATGATCAAATCATAACTTTCGTTCTTCCGAGATTTATCATGCGGAGAAATTATGGAGACCTGAACTGAGCTGAGGCAATTTCATCTTCTTCTTTTTTTTTTTTTAGTTTTACTGATTTGTTTTTAGAAATCGAGATATTTTTTTTTGTTTGAGTGTTTTTTTTTTTTGTGTGGGTAAACTCTGATGATGTCAAAACATAAAACTTTCGTTCTCCTGAGATATAAATATGCTGAAAAAATTGGAGACCTGAACTGAAGAGTTATTTCTATGAAAATCCCTTTTTTTTTTTGTTTGTTCGTGATTATTTTAAGTTATGAACAAAAATCTCGTATAAAAATTCATGTGACGCCATAAGAATGAGCTTGGTTTTAGATTTTTGGATGCGAGTCTCACATTCAGCAAAGAAACTGTTGGGAATTAGCAAGTTAGGAAAATTTGATAACTTTGGGAATTGAAGCTCTTCATGATAATAATCTTTTGATTAAGAAATTGAAATCTGTAATGATAACTAATCTCTGCCTTTGGTATACAACTGGATGAATGACACAGAAGGTATTGTTACATTAATTGAGTCTAATTCAATAATTTGATATTATTAGAAATGAATTAATTATTGGATTGCAGTCTACATTAGTCTGCCTTCACCACATAGGATTGGTATGAGAGGATCGAAATGAGAGTAAGCCATAGGTTTGATTATGCAAAAAAAGTGTGTGAAAGATGGATCCCTAAATGAAACCTTTTTGTATCGAATGTGATTTAGTGAAAAAAATTTGGTACGGAAAGTGAATAATCAAAATTACCAGTCCACATATCGCCAAAGATTGTAATATGTTCTTTCTCATTTCCATTTGTCATAATGAGATTCCACCATAAAGTATTTCATTGTTTAGCTAAATAAGTGAGCAGGTCAAAGGCTATTAATGGATCATTTGTATTGTGTCAATCTGATTCATACGTTTTTTTTTTTTTTTTGTCTGAATAATCATATTAAACCTTCGAAAGATACAAAGATCGGCGGAAAGAGTTAATATCCCCGATAAGATGAGTCGGCGGAAAATAGTGATATCCCCGAAGCCAAAAGTCCAAAAGAGGGAAGCTAACAAACAACCAAATACAAGACCATAAGCTAAACTTAGAAAACTAATCGATAAACCTCTAAAGATTGAATTAACTAGAAAACACAAGAATCTCAAAGGAAAAGGCCTGAACTTGAAGCTAAGGGATCGACGCACAAATGCCTTATTTGTCTTGTGGAGAGGAACCGAATCAAAACCCATGAATAGCTCCTCTCTCTGCTGAAAGAATTGATAGAGCTTTGGGTAGTATTAAACGTTCCAAACCAACCCCGAGAAGACGATAAACTCAAGTGGAAGAGATACCGCATATGATGGCAAAATAGCGACCCACGAACTCCAAACGAAGCAAATCTTGATGAGACAGAAGAACCAGCCAAGGAAGATGAGCAAAGAGCCAATGGCAAAAGGCATCGAGTCCGTCTCACCACACGAGAGATTTTCCAGGACATTCGATACAAAACACAACACCAAGGCAGAGGAACAATGGCCAGAACCGAAACTTCACTCAAACAAGATCCAACCACAGAACAGACAAAAACCCCACAAAAGTAAGACTCTGAGAATTCAAAAACAATCAGGAGGAGAAACCGCTATCCAGAGCAACTAACCCACAAACTAAGACACGAACAATAACTAAGGCCACCATCAAGCAAACCGGGGATAAACCAAACAAGCTTGACTTGAAGAGATTGAAATCAATTACCAGTCTAGAAATCAACATCACCATCCCCATATAAGAACCCACTCCGACAAGCACCATCGACCACCGCGACAGACCAGATCAGGATCTTCAATGGTAGAGCGAGACTCCGACAAAACAGCAATAGAAAACGAATCCAAGGCGAAACGGAACCTAACACAAGAGGTAGATCGAGCAAGACAACTGAAACTCCGAAAGCTTTAACGGAACTACACCTTGAACCAGAGTAACTCCGCCTCCGATCTCGTCGAGAGAAGCCAAAACCACTCGAAAACTACAAAGCCGATGAGAACGAAACTAAAGAAAGAAGAAAAAAACAACTAAAAACACACACGCGGCACAACGCCGGGGCTGTAAAGCCACCGGACGTTGGCCGAGAACAAGACGGCGGCTTTTAGTTTGATAGAGGAGAGAGGTGGGAGAGAATTAGGTTTTTTGCTCCACCGACGTTCGATGACTTTTATCTGATTCATACGTTTTATCACACTGTTTTAAAACAATAGAGAACCCCAAAATTTTTTTTGATATTTGTTACACTATAAATTTCCCTGGCTAGCTACAGTTTACAAGCTCCGACATAAATCTGAAAATTTCGAATAGGTCAATTGGTATGAATATATCTGAAGTCTTGAAAGTCATTTTTATCAAACTCGGCGGAGCCAAATGACAAAGTAGACCCGCATGGTCATTGAATAGTATGTGTACAACAAAAGCAGCAGTGTTCAATACCAGGCATTTGTCTCTCTCTTCATTGAACAAACCAAAGGATCTGCGAATCATCACTCTCTACTTCCGATCTCTCCGCTTCCGCTCTGCTCTCTGCCTCTTGTCGTCTTCCCATTCACGGTCATACATTCTATACCAAGGTCAAGGAAATTGCAACTCTGAAGAGACCATTCAATGATGCATCATATAAGGGTTTGATTCATGATGCAAACTCAACCAGAGAGATTATATAAGTTGGTAACGGGGCTCTTTTTATTTTAAGGATACGGGTCAGGATCACGACGAGCCATCTTGCTGGAAGCTTCTTTTCCAAGAAGTCTGATGCTTGGCTCTTCAAGATAGCCTCCGTGTTGAATCATACTACTGTTCTTCCGCTCTCTGCCTTCGTACGATGATGGTCCCATACCAGTCGATAAAGACGATTGATGTGGCATAGGAGAGTATTCTCCTGGCTCTGCAGATGGGACCTGTTGCTCCCTCTTAAGCTTCCTTCTCTTGGAGGCTTCAAAATCATCTTTCAAAGGGAGGCTCTTTTCTCTTTCTCTTTCTCTCTCTCTTTCCCTTTCTCTTTCTTCTCCCTGCATAGAGTAGATAAGATGTTTTTTCATATGGTCAAACAGGGAGATCACTACGGAAAACACTCCATCGAGTTTCTCTTTTTAACGATAAAAACTAATCAAATCTGTCAAACAAAAAATCACTTCAAGAAATCAGAAACGAACTACCATAACATAAAAGTAGATAAGATAACAAAACCATGAAGATGCAGCTACTGCTGATATTCTGCAGTTCTTAATATGTATAGAGGGAGCAGCTATACCTTCACAGTGATTGTTTCTCGGTCATCTCGCTTTCGGTCCCGAATATCGTCATCTCTTCTACGTTTTGCATCATCCACAGAAACTGATAAATTCTCTTCAGAGCGTCGTCTCTCTCTATCATCATGCCTCGGGGAAAGCCTCTGAGAATGCCTTGCACCTCCAGCCCTTCTTTCGAGATCTTCTTTCGCGGCCATAGAATGTGGAACGATGTTAGGAGGTAAAGGTGGAGGTGGGGGTAAACCTTGAGAATGAAAATGATCATCAGGATGAGATTTCTCAAGTGATGCCTCACTATGACGCAGTTTGCTTCTATCATCTTTGTTTCTTTCATCCTTGTTTCTATCATAACTCCTAGTTGTTCCTTTATCTAGACCCTTCTCAACTGAGCGCTCTCTTCCATGACGTTCCAAGGATTTGTCTCGTGCTTTCTCAACATCATCTCCACGAGGTTTATCAGAACGATCAACTCTTTCTCTGTGCTCTCTATCCTGTCTTTCATAACCCTTATCCTTTGATCTATCTTGATCCCTATGGGTGCTTTGGTCATCAGTAACTGTTTTGTTTAAATCCAATCGAGCCTCTGCTGATCTATCTCGGTCACTCGATCGAGGCTCACTGTCATGCTCTTTGTGCTCAGCATCTCCTTTACGACGTTTACTTATTCTTTCACTATCCTCAACAGCATTAGTTCGTTTTTGTAACCTATCACTCGATCTCACAGAAGTGACAATTTCATGCCTAGGGGAATGAACAGTCCGAGAAGATTGCTTTTGTGCATCCAAAGCTTCAGCACCATCATCTTTTACTGCATCAGAAATTAAAGTCAGAATACCTGACAACTGACAAGTCCATCCAACTTACATTAGCTTCCACGAATATCTAATAGTTTTGTGGGTGAGAACAAACCTTTGGACGACCCAGTAGCTATGCTACCATTGGCTGCTGTGCTGGAAAGAGCTTTGGTCAAACCTGATTGCCTGCTCTCCAGATAAATAAGATCTTTGTCAGCTGTGGATGTTCTTCCAACAGCTTTACCGGACTTTCCATCATCTTTTCCAAAATCTTGCTTTGTAGATTTGTTCACCGATGCACTTCGTTTAGAGGAAGGTTTCAACTGCCAGCCAAAAATAATTATACATAAGTTAGAGCCCAAGAACTTCCTGAATTGCTAATTAACTGAACTTTTTCAGCCACCAATTTCCAACATAAAAAGGGGGAGTAGATTGAGGTGAAGGCGAAGAGTGTACATTGTAGCATATTTCATCATCTTGGGATCAAAATAACTGAACTTAGCGCTCTCACTCACAACCCAGGGCCCACGTGACACGGTAACCCCAAATATAATTTCTAATCATCACTTCTTCTAAATCAGTCCTTTAGAAAACGAATTGTCAAAAAAGTAGAATTGGCTCTACCAAAACAAATAAGATAGAATGGGCAGTATAAATTTGCTAAATAATTTCTGTGAACATTTGCTAGTGACAAATTTGGGTTTCTAAATAAAGTAGGGGTTGTTAACTTAACAAATAAAAGAGAATAAATAATACAGCCATACCTCGGCTTCAGAATACTTAGAAGGAGCTTTGACAGGATTCTCATCAGGTATTCGGGGTGTTTCATCTGTTTCCTTTTGTTCCATTGACTTCCTAGACATGGTAGGTTGGGCATCCAATGGATTGCCACCCTTTGATTTTAGATGTCCTTGATCAGATTTTGAAGGTATACTTTCCGTTCTTCCATCTAGAGGTTTAGTTTTCAACATCTGGTCCTTGCCCAATCCACCAGACTCAGGCTGCTGGTTAATAGTAGCTCTTTCCCCAGTTGGTTCACCTTGGGAGACACCAACTAACAAGCCATTCTGGGAAGAAGCATGGGAAGAGGCATGTTTTGGAGTATGTACTGGCGGAGCCTTTAGTTCAAGGAAGCCCATGCTAAATTCTTCGTCTGTAACCCAATGTGGCTGCAAATAAACGACATTCAGTGAAATTGCATAAAACCCTGAACTTGAAATTGCTATGGTTAGTACTCACTTTTCTTGCAGACAGAGCAGCGGCAACACCAGTTGCTAGAACCTTAAGGTCCTCTCGCTCATCATTTTTAATCTTGGCTACCTAAAAGACCAGACCACCAACGAAAGGAAACATTAATCTTTTCACAAAGAAAACACAGGAAAAGATAGAAATCACACTAATTAAAAGCAGATTCATAAGACTAGCTAGTAAAGAGGTACTTGCCCGTTTCTCAAGGTTTATCCCAGTTTTCCGAGTAACTGGGAAAACACCAGATATTTTTGTTAACATAATTAGGGCATTACGAATCTCCATATACTCATTAGACTCCAGACACTGGATCAAAAGCCGTGTGATTCTTCCACTCCATTTCCAATGTACCTTTCAGAGAGATCAACAGATGAAACAGACATGAAACACAGAAGGAACAAGACTTTGTTACCAGTTTCTAAAGCAGAACACGTGATAGCTACATACTGTACAATTACATAGGGAAAAAATATCCACAGATGAAATGGAAAATATCAAAAATCACTGACCAGAAGCACTGCAGTTCCGTAAAACAAAAAAGGTATATAACTACTTTTATAGGCGTCATGCCAGAATTTCAATAAATCAATATAAAAAGGTTTGAACGTCCAACCCACATTTAAACAACCGTTAGTTCAAACAGTATCAGAGTCTTACATGTCATTATTTTTTTCTTAAGAAAAACCTAAAAATAGTTATAGTAATCTACAAGTTGTTTTGAACCCGACTGAACGACAGAGATATGAAAGAACTAGCGAGCTTAAATCCCAATACAGAGAACATGCACTGTAAGTAACTCATAACTTGACTACAGAAGAGATGGTGTAAACAAACTCTTGACTGACTGGCTTCAGCCACTAATCGTATATCATACAAATTATTCTTCATACGCAACCCCTTAGTTTCACTTCACCCTAAACTCCCATTTAAAACTGAAATTTCCTTTTTCGTCCGTACATCAAAGTTTCTAGGTGATTACCTCTCAGCTATTGAAAGATCTTCAAGTTAACCATTAATACTTCCAGAAATGTATTCAAATGCACTTCTACATGTGGCTTATCATAACTACGAATACTAAATAATAACGAACAAGGATACTTGAGACAGTTATAGAGTTTATATCACTAGAAGTAACATAGAAATACAAGTCAAGGATCAGATTTTCTAACCTTCACAAATTGTCCAAATGTGACACGCTGGCTGTTAGGGTATCTATAATAAACAGCAAACCCTGGCATGTTTCCGCACTCATGCTCATAGACTGATTCTTTGCTCTGAGAAAAGATTAGAAACAACAACAACATTAGAAACTAGGTTAGAAAGAAAACCCTGATTCTATACTTCCATCGTCAAAGAAAAATATTTTTTTTAATAGTGACCTTCCAGTGGTATGCAATCTTTAAGGTCTCAAACAAAAACCTCCCAAGTCTTCCAACTTCATATTCAGTGCAGCAGCAGATCATTGGTTGCAGCGTTTTACAAATCAGTACATCAATGTGGTTGACAGTGTTGAAAAAGGGTGTTCCAAGAGAGTGAAGCATATGTACAAACATCGCGCAGTACACAGAATCTGCCATGCTAAATGTGCAACGAGGGAAAATACAACGTTGCAGGAACTCCATATTAATCTTCAAAGTATCAGGACAGGAGCTCAACCATGTATCTTTTTCACGTGAAAGCCTTCTACGGACAGAAGCCACATGTTCTTCATGCTTTTTCAGTTCACCGGTTAGACGATCAAGAGACTCTTGAATCCTTTCCTTCTCTTTTTTCCTCTTGGTAATTGCTGAACTAGAATTATCAGCAACCTCTTCAAGTGTCTTAAGAGCAGCATGCTGTTTAGATATCTCAGACTCATAACGATTTCTGGGAACATGGAGATCATAAAGTGTAAGCCCCCAAAACGTAGCGTAGAGGTCTGGCGATAGACTATTCCAAGCTTTTGAGGGCAGCATTGTCCTTACTGTATCAAGAACATCAGACCACCTGCAAACACAATGATGAAGTAATTAAATGCACTTAAATAACTGATTATTTAACAGCGAGAGAAACTCCAATAGATCAGCATCTACTTGTAATGCAATTAAATAACTAATTCTTATCACTTCAAATCTTTAGAAAGAGACTATTTGAAACTACAAATAGATATCATAAAAAAAGAGTACAGAGTGTTGTGAATCAACCAAGTATACTATACAGGTTGAGTTGAAATCTTACTTTACAGCTTTTTCAGATGCACCGACATCGAGAATCATGGAACTCTCAGACTCTGATATTTCAGAATCCGCATCCATAGATTCCCCACTATCCAAAGGCCATGAAACATCACCATTCCGTCGACACTTGAAGAGCCTCATCACAGGGCGAAATACCAAAAAAGCGACCTGGCATGGGATTTATAACATAAGTTTTGGTTTCAAAATGCAGAGAAGTAAACACAAAAAGGCGGTAATAGTAGCTAACGATCTAGACTAAAAATACATAAGTTAAAGTCATGAAATCCATATTGTTGAAGAGTGAGGCAAACACAAGGGTAGAGAACAAGGAATGAAGAAAAGAATGATCACGAGACCTCTGGTTCGAGATGGTATGTGTGAACAAGCTCATCAAGCGAAGGTACCAGCCGAGCATAAGCAGTAGCCGGACTGACAGCACTAGAAAGGAAGTCTACGTATTGGAGAAGAATTCCATGACATCTGTCGAACTGTTCAGTGACCATCTTAATATATGGTGCATCCGCATTCACCACAACTCTGCATATCAGGAAGTTTACATTATAATAGACTAAATCCCGAACATCATGGTTTGTTGACTAAACAAATAAGACTACTGCACAATACTCAATTTAGAGATAGGAACATTGTCCGTAGTCACACCAAAATATATAAAACAATGTACAGTATTTATAGATGTTTTAGACACCAATTTCCTTTTCCGTGTCAATTTATGTTTCCAGGTATAGTGATGTAGAAACGTATGCATCCTGCTCCAGTAAAGACGTGTATGTTCCATGCAAACAATTAATGCACACTTCTAAATGTCAAAACAATTTTGAGTGTCCAGATTTGTCAACTTACAGAGAACGATGCTGGGCGATAAGTAACAAAAGGGGGATAGCTAACTTTGGTTCATCATTTGGAAGTAACGAATCTCGCAGACGGTTTGATGATTTGATAAGTGCCTGAAAAAACCACGAAGATGAATCAGAAATGTTTAAGAACTAAGATACTTCAATGATCTCCGAGGTAAATAAACAAACTTATCAACACCAATGCCACTATCGCAAGCACATTTGTTTTTATCTACACAGAGCCTAGCATCTAAAGAAGTATAGAAGAGAAGTTAAATGAAAAGCATTTCTTACAAGACCAGACATTCTAAATGAATGACTTCAAATCAAAACAAATTTTCCACAACCCTTCACATATTGTAAGAACATATATGCATGCAAATGCATAAATAAAACGGAGATGTAGGGGATCAAGCTTGAAAATGGCCAAATCAGGTAGTTTCGTTCAGATTACTGAAAATAAAGAACCCAAATCTCAAGCTCACAACATCTTCAATTTTCTCTTACAACAGTAAGCAAATAAAAACACTTATGGTAAGGACCAACGCTTGGCTCTTTCAAGATTCAATAAGTTATTTATTTTTAAATTGGTTTATTCTGCCGCAGCGAACGCTATTCACAATAAGGGTTTGAATTTTGAGGATCTCAAAAGACAAACCTTGTTGTTTCGCGTCATGCCAAAGGATGTTGCGTGATAACGTAAAGTCTCACTTCCTGCCATGGCATCCAACTGATCTTCGGTAAGGTTCTCAGTGTATTGTACATTTGCCATCTGCTGGACCAGTTCCTACAGTCATTATGAAATTACAGTCAGCCACAATTAGTCTGAATAAGTTGAATCATAAGAATTTGGGAATACAAACCAAAAGGGTACCTGGAGAAGAACAAGCTCGATCCCTTGGCCCCTCTTTAACTGGTTCACGAGATACTGGAAAAGACCCCTTAACTCCATTGATGGATACTTCTTACACCTGGAAAACATGATATAGTTTACGAAGACATTCCACAAAGATGGCAGTACAGCTTTTACTACTTTTTGAAAAAAAAATATATGTGCATCTTGCAGTAAAACTGTTGGCAGAATGGCAATATTCTAATGGCAATCAAGGACAAAGATAGAGAAACGGTACCAAATGGAAGAAGATGTCACCAAGTAACCACAATGGTTTTAAACATCAGAAATGCAATCATTCCTACAACAGTTTTACACTAAAATAATACTGCACTTTTCTTTTCTACCCTCGGCATAACAGAAATATGCAGGCACAGTGAAACACCCATAGCAATCAACTATCTCTCTAAATGAGTACTGAAACTATTTATAGCCTGTATTAATGTTTCCAAAGAAGAACACATACAGATGACCCCAAAATGATGCCAAAGATTGAAGCCAGTCTGATAAATTAATCCCGTCGTCTTTAAGTTTATCTCGTCCGCTTTGTGCCAGTCTCTCAATCACGACATATTCCAAGATATCATACTCAAGCTGTGCATCAGAAATAGTTTAGGAAGCATCAGAGTGTGCATAACAGAGGGCGAAACATCTCAAAAACAACAATGAATTGAAAAGGAAAGCTGACTTCAGGTAACTTAGCAAACAAAAGATTGTTGCAAGAACGAAGCCAGGAAAAAAAGAAACACATGACAGACCGCCTCAATGTACTAGAACAATAAATAGAAACATTTATTGAAAAAAAAATCTTAGAATATTCGGATCAATCTGATTGCATCCTAATTTTCAATGACTATCTCACTTCATCATTGCCTACTTCAGAAGCTCATGTATAACCAAACCAAAAAATCTCCATATCCCACATTTTAAACCTACCCCAGAGTGAATGTAGGCTGAACGTGTAAGATCTATCAGTAGAAAACATACATAGCCAAATCATAATCACTCAAAAGAAACTAGCTTTACTTTGCACTCTGAAAACAAGGCACTGGCAAAAAGTCCATCCGTCTACCTCATTAAAATTACTTTTTTTAGAACAACTAAACAGAAAACATGGGAGAGTAAGGGCATAAGGTGAATAAGAGCATGTCATACAAAAGGCGTCACGTACCTGTGTCAAGTACTTGAAGGCATCCACAACAGGAGCAATCATATCTCTGTATGCTTCAATCTGTTGTAACAAGAACCTGACAGTTAGCTCCATCTGAACAATTCGATTACAGAAATAAAAGCAACGCAACAGTTTGTAGTAGATCGACACCTGATTTACAATTGTCCGAAGCACCGTCATGGGATTGGCATGAGCTAGTTTTGCCACCATCCTTCCTAACTGCTTCAAATTTTCTTTTGCAAGCCGTTTCAGAATTCTTCTAGTATCCAACTGACATACGAGAATAGTCTCCTGAGGATCTGAAGGATGTATAATTCCATTTGTATTATAAGAGAATAACTGGTCAAAGAAGTCATACTGGTATACCTTTGCCACTTGCCTTGCTGCCAACAACAAAGGATTCCGCTCATCGTCCTTTTCCCACTCACCATATAAGCGATAACGAGCCTAATATAAAATTAATCAGTAAGATTGACAATCACGTTCTACATCAAAATATTTGGAACGAACAAACAGTATCAAGTCAACCTCATATGGAAGGAGACTCATCACTTCCCAAATCTCATGTCCAACTGCTGGATTTGCAGGTACCAACTGTAATGATGGCAGAAGGCATGTTCCTAGAGCTTCTTCCACTCTCAACCTAACTTCCTTCAGGTGCACACGAGAAACTTCATATGCACTACCTTCTTGATTTGACCCATCGCGAACAAGATCTAAGGCCGACAAGTAGTAAGCCCTTAATACTCTACAAATCTGCCACCGTGATAAAAATATATCAGCTTCAATCTTGAATCTTCTGTATAGAACATTCAATATTTTAAAGGTCAGCGCACCTTCTGCAACAGTTGTGTATTGCGGTACAGGTAGGGTCCAACAGTAACAAGCATTTGAAACACTTCTTTCGGAAGATCTAGATAAGTCCTATTAGCAGTGTGTGTGATCTTATCTGTACCCGCAGAAGAAGAATTTTGAACACGTGTCTGACGAGCAATGCGATAAGCATGAGTAATTGACTTCTCTATAAGCCTGAAAACATAGACAAAAAAATCATTGTTGTTATCATAGATTAGTGGCCACTGGCTAGATCTACAGTATCTCTTGGATACATAGAGCTGAAGATGCAAAGAAATGAAACCGCTATAAATCTGAGTGCAGAATAGTCCGAGCTAAAGGATTACTCACTAACCTAAACAAGCCACTACAAATCTGATCGTGTGCCACTGGATTAAGAGGCGCAAGACGCTCGAACAAGATATTGGCATGATACCTGAAAAGAAGTAAGGGTTAACATAAAAGTTAAAAAAAAAAAAAGAGCTTTCACCTCAGTTGAGCAGAAAGGGGAAGAGTAAGTAGTACGCTTTTAATATAAATTAAATATACAAAATAGCGTTGTATATTATAATGTAAACAAATTTTCTATGATAGTATGGATCTGAGACGTGAACTCGGCAGAAGACACCAGTAACAGTCATCCAACATGTCCTCTAAGTTCAATTTCAAGTAATAAAAAGGCAATGCATTTATCACAAAAATAACAATAACATACAGAGTACTTCATGAAGAAATCTCATCCTAATATAACTTAAAATTCCACATGCACTGGTTCAAGAAACGTGTTAACCAAATGGATTGGTTTGATAACAGTGGATTTGTTAAGTAAAAAGAAATGATTCGGTATACATACCAATCGTCCACAAAGAGGAAACCATTAAGAAGACCCAGAGTCTGATTATTTTCAAGCTCTGGTAATCGCTCAGTAACAGCTTCACTTTCCATGTCTAAAGCAGCAAAGAGATCTACTGTGACATCTCCTTGCTTCTCATCCTCCATAAGATCCTTCCCAGTAGCAGCGAGATTAATTTTTCCAATTTTATTGGCCTGTAGAAAAGGAGGGGCTTGTAAAAATCATAACTCATAAGTAAACATATGAAGTAAGGCCTCAAAAACAAAAAAAAAAAAAACAAAAATAATTGCCTGGCTTCCACGAAAATGGAGAAGTGCTTAGTATCTAAGTATTTATTAAAATTTACGAAGGTAAGAAGAGCAGAGAAAACATGTTTGTTCCTTTGTCTCAAGGGGAAAAAAGGTTTTAACACATAAGAAACATATAGACAACTTATGCTAGGCCAGAACAAAACTATCTTAAAACATCTATACACATGCACCTACAAGCATCTTAAGGACGAGGTCATATTTTGAACTGTACCTCTTCAAATCGCTTTGCAGAAGAAACATTATAATCTTCAAAAACATCGTCGTCCTTAGGTAGCAGATGTGCATATCTGTTCACAACAGTCAGGCAAAACAGCATAAGAATATAAGGTCCATATATTCAGTATAATTTCACTTGTTAGAGGCACAAAGAAAAGTACCAATCTAGTAATCACCAAAATCAGTACATTGTTGACATAAGATAATGATTTGAGTGCGTTGCTCACAAGAAAAAGAAATTAAGTCTACTAGGTATTCCTCCCTAAGAGCAATCTCTAAGTAAAAAGTAACTTACAACAGCCAAAAGGAATTTTCACAAGTAAACTTCAATAATTTCCTTTCAGACTACACTAAGAAACGAACTTAAAATTGATACCAAACAACTAGAAATAAGAGACAAGTGCAGAAGAGAAGACAATCTCTAATTTATATTCCAACTGATATAGCCTTATTCTCACACAATGAAGAAAAAAAGAACTAGTTATGAAGAAGACATGTACAAGTATCCAATTAGAAAGAAGACTTCAGTATGCGAAAAAAGGATAAAAACCAGTGTGCAAATAGCCTTATTCTCACATAACGAAAAGAAAAGAAGTCGTCATGAGGAAGACTATGTACAAGTATCCAATTAGTAAGGAGACTTCAGTCTACGGCAAAAGATAAAACCAGTATATTTCCTTAAGGCCACACAATGCTTGATTTTGAATATTCCGGAGAGGATCCAAATACCTTGAAAGCAAGAAAGGAAAGGGCGAAAAAAACAGTTGAAGGAAAAAGTACTCACATGCTTTCAAGATTGATAAACTCTTCCTTTACTAGCAAGGCTGTAAGCTTATAGAGCCCAACTGGAACAGGGCTATTCACCTCTAATCTCTGATAGTATTGGAATTTAAATCCAAGAATTTGTGAAGCATGAGACTGCATATGAAAAAGAATTTTTTAGCAAAAAAAAGTCTCTCAAGCTAAGCATTAGAATATGAAAATACGAGGAAGACATTCCAAACCTTAGGAAAGATAGGAATTAGATTGAGAAATGTGTCGTAGTCTTGTTCGAGTTCAAAGCAATCCAAAACCTATTCATCAATAACAAAGAGTACATTACTAATAGTGAAGGACAGATTGATGCGTGATGCGACAAAATATGACAGAATCAACAGTGAAAACTTACTATGTCGAAAACACGGTTTGGATCCAGGTCAAAATGCCCAATTAATGACTGCAAGAAATTATAAAGTTCAGAAAAGGTAAATGGAATACATATGCGAAACATAATGTATTGGCCGAATCAAAACCTTGATAATTCCCATCGTTGCTGCTGATGCATTGTGCGAAGAACTTGCAGATCCTCGGCACAAAAGAGTGACCTGCATTCCACAAAAAGGAACAACTGCAATAAGTTGGTGTATGTACAATCTGATTTAATCTAACTCCACAAATCAATAGAAACTCTACTGAGATAATATGTTCATTACTCTGCACAGCTATAATGTAAGTAAACTAACAGAAGATATGCCTTTCAACTAGAACCGTGTTGAATAGATCATCCCTTCCAAAAATTAAAGGGGTATTCCTTAAGTGTGTTTCAGAGAAACAGAAGTAAAGAGTATCTAAGAAAGGGCATAGAAACGAAGTGGACATGAAAAATGACAACAGAGAAAAGCTAGAGATCCTATAACGAACCAATTTGGCATATCCCTCGCTTTCTTCACGGAGTAAGTTGAACTTTGTCTGCTGGTACAGAAGGCGAGTGTTTAATCGCACCTGAGTAGAACCAACCAGAATTGTTATTTCCAAACAATGAGAAGCAGTTACACTAAAGTAGAAATTCTTATATGCATTAATCTTCCGCAATAGCAATTCACTCAGAGTAACTATGACATAAAGCAGACCACAGTGCAGCTGCATTGATGACTAAACAAGATAATATCATCATATAATTACCGCTATAACCTATAGCAAACTGTATGTCACATTAAAACAGCAGTTACAGATGTGTGAAGTCCTCACCTCTTTCCCCTTCAAATCTTGGGCCTTTATTTTAACCATATCAGCTTCCCAGAGAAACTCCTCCTAGAAGAAAATAAAAAAACTCAATAATCAGCGCCTTCAGAAAATTTACCTTCTTACTGATCAAGAAAATATAGAGGTTAGGTGGGGTACAAACTACTCAAATTGGGAATAATAATAAACATTATAGGACTTGCACCCTCCTATCCTTTACACCTACAGCAAGAAGAAGAGGGCTAGTCCGTGAGACCAGCTGGTCCACTGGATTTGTGAGGACCTTTCTTCAGTCTAAGGGATTAGTGTGACTTCCGAAATAGGCTTCAGCCTTGAAGTTAACTTCTATAATTACCTTAGCAACTACAATAAATAGTAAAGCAGTCTCTATCTATCACTCCACACTTGTTCATGCTATATATATGAGGGGACCAGTGAGGGAGTTATCGAGAACTGAGAGAAAGTTGTAAGGGGGAATAAGAGGGGACTCTATTAATAAACCTCTCAAATCTGTATTTCTTGTCTAAGTACTATCAATATAAAGATTATCTTCGTTTTATTCTGTTTCTTGGGCATTTTCCTGATTATTCATTGGCTGAAAGTAACATAATGTTTACCTCGCAACGCTCTTGGAAAAGCCTTAGAGGGACTGTCTGTGATTCCACAAGCCATTTCGCCTACAAAGAAAAAAACAAAATGATCGGTAGCTGTGAGCAGAGAAACCTTGAGGAGATGGTAAATGAGAACAGAAAGTATATTTTAAGGAAGAGAGTAAAGTATGCAATCATCAAATTCAATAAAATAAAACATATGTTAACAACGCAGACACTAATCACGTAAGCAGCTCAGACAACATTGGATCAAGCACACAAGGGAAGTTCAATAACAAACTGCACTAATAGATCATCTAAGGCATTAAGGTCAAAGTTTCAGCTCCTTAGGACGAAGTAACCTTTTACAATCAGAAAACTTCTTGCAACCTGCCCAGAATGAGCCACCGGTTGGTTGAACCTTAGGACACTACTGATAGCTAGACACCCCATGCTCTAATTTATTCAGCATAGAATACTATTGCATAATTCTGTTGTGATCTCTAATCTTTATATGAACAAATAAGTAGAATTATCGTTCCTAATCAAAACTAACAAGCCGAAACAACGATCAATTTTCAAAACGTAAAATAAATTCTAGTACTGACCAATTTGGTTAGGCGAGAACGTTGATCTCCCGACATGGTAAGCTGCAAAAAGAAGCAAAGACAAGACAAAAACAATCAATCCAACGCTAAATTGTTAAAACTAAGAAAGTCAAAACTGTTATTAGAAAGACTTACGTCTTGAGCTATCTGAGTCACAACATCCGCAAAACAAGAAGCTAACTCTTCCTTGGATGGCTTATCCAAAAACTCCACACCGTCCAACACTGCCTTGCAGCTCTGAATTGGCAATTCGCCACGAACCTAATAATCCATCACGAGGGCACCCTTGAGGAACTCGAAGAACATATACGCGTGATTGGATAGTAGGAAGAGAAGTGTTGTTTGTGTGTATACCAAAATCCAAGAGAGCTCGTAGAGGAAACGAAGCATCGGTACAGAGCTGGGCAGCTTGGTTCCATAGTTGCCATTCTTACCTTCACGAACAAACTCCTCCGTCACGTACTTACACTCCAGTAGCGGAAGAGACATCTTTAACCCTTTCGTGTGTATGTATGTATATCTTTCACTCTCCCCCTTGTCGAAACCCTAGAAGATGAAGAAAATAGGGTTTAAACTAAGGAAAATTCGATTGGCGAGCAGAAAATAAGCATTCCGATATCGGAAAGATAAGATGAAAAGGGAGAGGAACGAACAATTTTGATCAGAGAAGAAAAGAGAAATTAGGGTTTTGGATCATTTGATTTGATGGAAGTAAATTGAAGACGATGACGGTGTGATGATATTATATGTTTTGTTTTTGCAGAGACGGACTACTATTCTTTTTCCTTTTTCTACTTACCGATTTTTTTTCCTGTCGTCTTTGTTTCAGCAAAAAATTGAAGAGATCATTATTATGTTGTACAATTTCAATACAAACCGGATCCGGTTTAGTCTTAGGGTGTTGTTCGGCGTGAAACCAGCCCATGGGCTCAGATGGTTTTTGAGTCCAACACGATATTTTGATGAATTTTAAAAAAATTAATTAATGGATTATATTAGGAAAAATTAGATTGGGTACCACATTTTGCCCAAAAGTTATCACTTCTACCACATTTGAATCCCAATTATCATTCATACCACATTGTGTTTGTAAAATGACCATTTTACCTCCAACTGGTGAGATAAAGAACTGCAGTTGATGTGACTTTTCGAAACAAAGTTGTCCCCGAGTAAATCCAGATCTTCGTCTTCGTCCCCGAGTAAGTGAACGAGGAAGATCAACACTGTTTGCTTTCATTTCAATACTCGACAAATGAACCATCTCATTCCATGGTGGCTCGATTGAATTAGCTTTGTAATCGTGAATTATCATCGGCTCTGAATTCTTGTCGTCGTTTTGGTTTGGGACATTGAATCTGAGAGTTAGCTCTTGGATTTTTTTTGAAAACTCTTCGTCGGAGAATGGATCTAAATTTGCGCTATAAACTCTTCGAATCGAATGAGTTTTGATCGGTCTAGATGATGATGAAGATGATGATTCCCATAGCTCACAGGATTTGGAGCGGTGAAGCTTCGTCGACGGAGTTCCGAAAAAATTGTCCCCGAGTGTAATAAAATTTGTCCCTGAATGTAACAAAAATTGTCCCCGAGTGCAATTAATGCAGCTGTCTTTTTTTCTGACACATCAGTCTGTCGCCATCAAGGGCAAACTTGTCCATAAATTATCACATGACAAAAAAAGTGGTAGAAACAAAAAACCTTTTCCAATTGTGGTAGATTTCAAAGGGAATCGTCATAAAGTGGTACATTTGCCAAGATTCCCATTATATTATACTGTACGTGACTAGTATATACAAATTAAAGAAATACCAAAAAAAAAGTATATACAAATTAAAAATGTTGGTGGAAGGCCCTTTGGTCCATTGGTTGATCATGGGTTAATTAATGATTCTACACCAAGAGGTCTGGGGTTCGAGTCCCAGATATTGCGATTTATTAATAAATTTGCAAATTAAAGGAGACAAGTGTGCAGGAGATCTCCAGCGAAGTACAATTATAGCCGTTCGTCAGGATTCCACGCAGAGAGAGAAGTGTCGTCAGGTCGTGAATCATTGAAGATGTCCGTCAAGAGCATGGAGAAAGAAATGTCGTCTGTCGTGGATCTAATAAGGATCGGAAGAAATTGTCCGTTGTAGAATCGTCTATGTAACAGTTCTCATAATTTACAATAAATAATAAATCTAGACGTCAAAAAAAAAAAAAATGTTAATTACATCTTTGTTTGGAATATAATTTTGGAAGTTGCTATCTAAAATCAAGGATATGTATAATATCTAAAACCATTAAAAAAAAAAAAAATCATGTAAATCGAATTATACATGTCAAATGAAACATCAATCGAACTAAATTCTTGAGTCAATGCCATTGCCCAACGTAAACTTTCTAAATATCTAGAACGTCTCAATCCAGCTGGTCTACGACAAGGGACCAAAACACGTGTCCAATTTAAGCATATGGGTTCCACTCGTGCGAATAGGACTCCCTAAATTGAAAAACAAGGTAACCAACAAGATAATATTCACTATTCGAAAACCTAAAACAAGAACTCATCCAACAACAAAACATTTCTACTTCCAGGTTCCAGCTAATTCTCTAACACATTTTACCTCCCTTGTCCTGATTTGAATGTGCTTTCAAGCTCCGAAGGTCGCGACGGTATGCTCATCAGAGTATTATCTCCAAAATAAGACGAATCAAGAATAAGTTGAGGAAGAGGAGTATCGTAATCGATTCCATAGATATCGTCGGAGTCACTGCTTCGCTCTGTCGGTTTCCATTGTACAACAAGTGAGACCAACACGTTGACCACGTGATTCATGTCGGGTCTATCTCGCGGTTCCCTGGAGCTACATTGATTGGCAAGCTCAGCTACTATGTTGATGCTTCCAAGTGTCTCTTCGTTGACCTCAATTGTTTGATCGATCGCCTTTGGAAACGAGTCTTTGTTGATAAACATTCTCCTAAACCATGTGGCAAGATGTACTTCTTCCTCAGATCGCGTGGCATCAAGAGCTTTTCGACCCGTTAGTAGCTCCATGAGGATGACTCCGAAGCTGTAAACATCAACCTTTGTTGTAACTCTTCCGGTCACTGCAATGTACACACATACATAGATATTTCAATATTTAGTGAGTTTAGTACAAGTAGCAACATACATAATAAGCATAGAACTGTACCTGCATATTCTGGTGCAAGATAACCAAATGTTCCAGCAATTTTGGTCTCAATTGATTGTGTACCTTCTGGCGCAAGCCGGACTAAACCAAAATCAGCAACTTTAGCATGCATATCGTCTCCAAGAAGAATATTAGAAGGTTTGAGATCTCTGTGTATGAAACTTTGATGCGCTAAAGTATGCAAATACTCCACTCCTCTAGCCACATCCAATGCGATACTCAACCGTCTAGTCCACTCGAGTGGCTTCAAACCTTCTTCCTGCCAATGAAACATATGCCTACTTAATGTCCCTTGTGGCATGTACTGATAAACCAGAAGCCTCTCATTGCCTTCTAAACAATAACCATGAAGAACCACTAGGTTACGGTGTCGAACTCTAGTAAGAACAGCAATCTCTGATTTAAATTCATCTAAACCCTTTCCACTTATAATCGAAGACTCCATTCTCTTAACCGCAATCTTTGTTCCATCATGCAACTCTCCCTTGTAAACTATTCCAAATCCTCCTCTGCCAAGTATATTCTTCTCGTCGAAATTATCTGTAGCATCTCTCAAAACTTGTATTGAGATCACAATATTCCCAGCTTCTCCTAGATGAGCGTCATTACCACTGAATCCACTTTCACTACCACCAGTACACAGATTCTCAATTGTAATCTTGAATGCATCTTGGTCACTAGATTGTTGTTGAGGATGCATCTTATGATATTGCTTCTTTTTCTTGACCAACAAGAAGATAGCAAATCCGATGAGAAGCAAAGCTAACAAAATGCCAATAACAGAACCAACAATTTTCCCAGCATTGCGAGATGCTTTCTTGCCACCATCCCCGGAAGATTTAGGACATTCCTTATTTATATCGGAATTCCCACTCGTGATTACAACAAAAATAGTTGTGTTAGAAACCGGTACTTCACCACACAACCGATTATTCGAAACATCTAGAGTTTTCAAGTTACTCAACTTAGTGAGCTCTTGTGGAATAGTACCACTAAGATTATTCTGAGAGAGATTAATAACCTGAAGAGACGCAAGATCAGCAAACAGTGGAGAGATAGTGCCGTTGAGCCCCAAGTTTTTGAAGTTAATAACAGTGATATCAGTTCCAGTACAAGTGATCCCTACCCATCTATTACAAGGATCATTTCCTTTCCATTTCTCCGCAAAATTCACCGGGTAACCAAAGGCTTCAACGATTGAAAGCAACGTGTTGACACGGGGATCACAAGGAGTACCTGGGGTATCTAAGCAGAAACTATTGAGCCCAGTCATATCAGGCTTAATGTTGGGAGCCGTGAAGTTTGGAGTTGGTCCTTGGAGCAAGTTATTGCCTAAAGCCACATCAGAAAGAGATTGAAGCTCAAACAAAGAGGGGGGAACAAGGCCCGTAAGCTGATTCTCCCTAACATTAAAACTTTTCAGCGAGACTAGACGAGAACAGTTTGGTAAAGGACCCGAGAAGCTGTTCCCTTGCAGCGTAACATTGGTTAAAGCAGTCATGTTTTGCAGAACCGAAATTGACCCATGGAGCTTCTCCGCTCCCTTTTGCCCGTTAAGCATCAGAATTTCAACACGTGATTCGGAGAAATTCATCGGAAGTTCACCTACAAGCGAATTATAAGAAAGTTTCAGAGTCGTCAAACTAGAGAAATTTTTTCCACCGAGAAAACCCGGGATTTCCCCTGAAAGATTGCAGTTGACAGCGGAGAAATCTGCTAGAGCAGTCGCGTCTTCCAAACTCGGAGGGATTTTCCAAGAAACAAAAGGATTGTTATCCAGAGACACAGACTGAAGAGAACTCAAACCAGTGAAGAAATCCACAGGGACAGAAGTGAAATCATTGTCATTAGCATACACCGTTACCAACGATTTCAACCCAGCAAGACTCGGGATTGGCCCTGTTAAATGGTTCCTCATGACCTCGAACTTAGTCAAAGATGTTAGATTTCCGAGATCAGGAGGTAGCGTTCCTGAGATTCCTTTGCCCCCGATTTGGATCGCGGTGACCCTATTGCTTGTGTCGTCGCATTGTACAAGCGACCACTTACAAGGATCCGAACCGGACCAGTTGAGACTTCCAGTTAGGTTCAGGGAGTCTCTCAGAGCTATCATGATGACCGCCTCATCAGGGCTCGATTCCCCGTTCACCAAGGCGATGAAACAGAGCAAAAGGAGGAAGCTTTTTGCGATGATCATCTTCGGAAAAACAAACGCAGGGAGGCGTTGATTCACAGACAGTGATAGATTAGGGTTTAAGACTTCAAAGGGGGACACAAAAGGAAGAAACTTTTTGGGCCGAGATTTTCTTCTTCTTCTTGAATTGAATGAGAAAGAGAAAACGAAACGGCAGATTTTATTGCTCTTCTTGGAAATATTAAATGACTTAATAAGCGAGGGAAATGCCAAATTTACATTTCTTTATTATATTTCCCTTTTTTGTAATGAGATTTGTTTCCTTTTTAAAATTGAGAAAATTCCTCAAAAAAAACTCCCATGATAAATGAGTTTTTTTTTCTCATCCATATCAAAGAGAATGTGACGTCGCTTAATTGATTTAAGTTTATCGTGGACCTGCTCTTTCACAATCACATGTTTTGTTGTTGTTTTGGATTTGAGGGACTAATTTAACAAAATTTTGGTAACGAAGAAAATAAAATAGTGATAAACCAACTGCTTGTGCAGTTGTGCTTCTCCCTCCGTCCACACGGACCACCACACCTATTAACACAGATTTGAATTGTGATCGACGACGGTTCCTAATTTTGTCACGAAGCAGCTTTAGCCCAATGATAAAACACCAAAATAATATAAATAAAGATTATTGCGGACCTGCTTCTTTAGTATTTCTACAGCTTCCTTCAGCTGCTTGAGCCCATTAAAAACCTCAAATAAAAAAGGCTTTACCTTGCAACATGTATAAGCCCATCAGAACTGACTCGTGAACCCACGAGCAAATCAACATCATACTATTTAGTATTTAGTTATTTACTAAAGACGATCATCACGCGATGGTCTTTGATCGTTTTTTTTTTTTTTTTTTTTTTTTGTAAACCAAATAACATTATAAAAAGATTCAAACTCCAGATATGGAGGACGGAATACAGGATAATAGGCCAGCTTTTGCTAAAGCATCAGCTCCACAGTTTTCAGCACTTGGAACAAAGTGAACAGAACTAGACATAAACATAAAACGAAAGAAATCCGTTAATATGCCATCTACTTCGTTTGCGTAGCCACCGGTATTGGCCAGAAGAACAAGCTCCTGACAATCTGAAATACAAGCCAGCCTTGATACACCCAATGCTAAAGCTGCCATGATAGCCGCCTTGAGAGCTAGTGCCTCCGTTACAAGAATAGAGGACACAAAGGGTCTTGAAAAAGATCCATGGTGGATCTTTCCGTTGATGGGTCCTTGAAACACCAGCCCAACCCACAGCAGATCGAGGATTGTAACCATGCTGCATCCGAGAAGCTCAAGAACGCTTCCACCTTTTGTGATGATGGCTGGATTGGTTGGGACTTTATAACCCAACCGTCCTCTTCCGTGAGGCCTAGTCCTTTCGACGTCATGTAAATGGGGAGGAGAGCCCATGAGGGCTGGGGTTGCCCATTGAAGAGAGAGCCGGTCTGAATCCTTTGGCACACGCAGTTCATGACGATTCCAGCCCACGAGCTACCTACAGCAGTCGGGGCACACGGGAAGGCAACATACATGTCACTTGAGGACACGCAAGGCTGAACCAAGCCCATCCAATCCCAGGAGTTCACAGAGAGAGCGAGGTTGCATAAGACGACATCAAGACTTCCAGGGGTGACGGAGGAGAGAATCGCGGTGGGGACAATCGAAGGAGCTTGAACTCGAAACTGGCAATCACTCAGCCAAAGTAAAGATGTCAACACAAGACTAGACAAATCGAGACAGAATCCGCATACTGCGGTAAAAGATCGCATCAAAGCGATAAAGGCGCTACAAGAGAGCACAATTGTAGACTCAAAAGAATCCAAGTCCATTGAAACTGAATGAGCTAAATTAGGTCTCACCAAACCCGGTGACTGAGAGAAGGAGGATGGAGAGCCATAAATGACGGAGGAGCTCGCCAGCTGGGTACAAGAATCAACAAAAGTGAAGCAGATCTGAAAGTCTGGTGGATCCGGTGGTTCCGGTGGATTCGGCGGAGATGGAGGCTCCGGCGGTGTTGCACGAGGGGGCCTCAGAAGGAGGAAGGCGACCGAAGACAACGGTAAGCAACGAGAGTGGCTCGCATTGGAAAGAAAAAGGGAAGTCATCTCAAGTGAAAGGCTCGCCGGAATAGTTACGTCACCGGAAAAGGAGCTTCACCGAAGAGATCTCACCTTAGAAGAAGCACCAATCAGAAAGGAAGGCAGTCGGAAGAGCATCGCCGGTGAAGGAAACTCATCTCGACCAAGGCTTGCGGCTGCCTTGGTTATTGTGCCTAGGAGAGAAGTTTTTTAGGGCGAACTCCTATCTTTGTCCTGAATGAAGTTTTAGCATATTATATGGTCTTTGATCGTCTATATCTTTGATTCTCTGTCTTTAAGAATGATGATGAAATTGACAGGTGTCAAAACCTGATTGCTTTCCCTTGTTCCCCAAGTCGCTAAAAGCTCTACTTAATACAAGTTGTATTTTCTGTCAACATCAAGTTACTCAAGAACTTCTTAAGTAATAAGTTTTATTCAAAGGATTCACATGAATCGTTTCATCAACTTTGTCTGCAAGGCTATACTCTTAAAAATACCACCCAGCAACATAGAAACGATGGAACAATCATTTGTGAAATGTGATCGGAAAGCTAATGAATTGAAGTGGGCACAAAGGCCCACAGACAAGTTGGGATGGAAATGGAACAAAAGTGGGCACAGGTCATAATCACTCAACGAATCAAAGACAATAAAGATAAATTATGGAGCACCATTATCTCTTTGTCTTTTGCCACGATCCCAAGATTGATTTTGTCCTGGCTTGAATTGTTCCACACACAAACCCCTCTTTGAAAAGAGATTCATCAGATGGCAAAAAAAACAAAGAAAAAATCTTAATTCAAGGCTGTTGACAAAGAAAAAATCCGAAAAAATCATTGGTCATTTACGTTTTGTAGTTACTATCAAGTAGCAACAACATATTTGTTAGCAATATATTTTTCTTTTTGGTTTTGTAGATTGTAGTTGTTAGCAATTAATGGCAACGATTAAATTTGGTTTGTTTTAACAGTCGTTGGTTCACTAGTAGTTTTCGGTTGGAGGTCTGGTGAATTTTTCTCACCTTACTTTTCACCTGCGGGCAGCTTTGCCGCTGATAACAAAGTAGCGAGTACGACCAAATTTAGCGAGTAATAACAAAAAATTAGATTGCCAAAAAAATTAGCATATGAGTATTTCCTTGTTTGATTACGAACAACGTTTTCATAGAACAAAAAAAAAAACATAACACCTTATTTTTCACCGCACGAGTGATTATTAGTAACATACCACACAGTATCGGAAAGGATATCTATACTGGAAGACCATAGAAGATTCACTAATTAGTTCTCTCTCTTTCGTACTATTTGATATTTACTGTGCATATGGAAAATACAACACTATCCTTGGCTATAATTAAACTTCTTATCTCTTAATTCTTTCTTCTTCTTTCTTTCTCTTTCTTGTTTCTTCACGATGAAATTGACTTAACAAAATCAAACTTTTGTGGGTTTTCGATTATGTGGAGGCCAAAACCAAAACGGTGGTGGTTTTGGTGATTCACAGGTGGTGGTGGTGATGATGATACCGGTGGTGATAGGTGATGATGATACCGACGGTGACAAATTTAGAGGCGGTGATCATAGTTGAGATAGTGGTGGTAGTTTCGGGGATTTACAGGTGGTGGTGGTGATGATGATACTGGTGATGGGTGATGATATTGATGGTGATAATTTTACAGGCGGTGTAGTTGAAATAGCGTCGGAGCAAGTACGACATCTAAAAAATTTCATGGTGGATTGTGGATTGAGCTGCGGGGTTCAAGACCTTGACGGACTTATGCAATGAGGAATTTGCCAATTGGAGTTTTGATGAGGTTAATCGATCAAGATAGGAGAATGAGTATCGTCGACGGCAACGATTATTATCACATTCTTCTGGGTCGATTCCATAACGGATAACAATTTAATTAGCAACTTATATAAAATGCTAACATATTTTAAACGTAACAATCATATTATCATGATAAATGAATATGCTAATGTATAAGTTAACGGAAAAAATAAATTATTAAATTAAATAAACAGATTAAATACATAAGTTAGCTCATATAATCATATAATAAATGTTTTAACACGGTAAATGTTAGTTTACCACGTAACTTGTAAACTTATCGCGATATAATATGATTTATCATGTTAATCATGTAAGAGAAAGACTAATCCTTTTTATTGAATTGATATATGCATAAATGAAAAAACACTGATTCACAAATTTAAATCGATAAACATCCATTTAACACATAATATGTAAACTTACTGTGATAACAAATTATTTAGCATATTAAACACATAATATTGTCGGAATCCATCTGAAATATTTATATCGTCGATATCTATTTTATTATACCGCTAAACAATTTGTTACATACGGAAGGGTATTTTCGTCCAATTTATATAACTTGATGAGAGAGAACTAATTATACAAAAAACATGTACATATTCTTAATTTTTCAGTTATCTATGTATTTAGATTAAATTAACCCTATCGGAAAAAAGTTTTTAAACTTTGCAAAAAGAAAAGTTAGATAGAAATGAGACAAAAAAAGCAGAGACTTTAAAACCACATGTGATATATCAGAAAAAACACAGCAAGAAATGTCCACATCCAAAAGAAAAGGTAAAGCCGGGGGAATGAATGTATGGGCTCCATGCAAATTTATCAAATTCGTTGCTCTCAATTCGTTTTTTTCTACGAGAGTTTTCTCTCCATCTAGCATATCTACCTAAGCAACACTATTTATTGTACATTAAAATAAATTTTTAACATTCATTTAGTGCATATTAGGCCTGGGCATAAAACCCGAAATCCGAAAACCAATCCAAAACCGATTCGAAAAATCCGAAACCGAACCCAAACCGAATAGTCACAAAATCCGAACGGATAATGAATTCTCCTATCCGAATTACCCGAACCGAACCCGATCCGAACCAAAAACCGAAAGGATATCCGAAAACCGGAAATAAAAATTATATATCCAAAAATATTAGTTATATTTAGTTGTAATTTTATAGCAAATAACAAAAATATCCTAAATATCCTAGATTTGGGAAAAAATTTGGTTATATTTGTTAAAATTATACATATTTTTGCAAAATTTAACCAAATTTTAGTAAGATTAAACCAATTTTTATTAAGATTGAACTATTTTTAAGTTTTTTTTTCCCGAAAACCGATCCGAATCTGACACCTATCCGAACCGAAACCGAACCGATGACTCATAAAATCCGAACGGATAATAAATTCTCCTACCCAAATTATCCGAATCCGAATATATCCGAACCGAAACCGAACCAAAAAATCATAAAATCCGAACGGATAATAAACTCTCATACCCGAATTATCCGAATCCGAATATATCCGATCCGAATCCGATTTGAAATCCGAATGCCCAGGCCTAGTGCATATTTATGTTACTTATAATTAATACAAAAAATAAAAATAAATAAAAACTGAATCATGTAAAAAAATGAAATGTTAATATAATAAGAAAATAATACAATTAAAATTTTATTAGTAGTAATAATATAATTCAACTTTCAACAGATAAAAATTAAAAATGATCATACTTCAAATTTCTAAATGTGTAATCTTTTAATTTAAAAGCATGGTAGAATAAAAGTATAAAACTAAATTTATGTAATTCTATATATAAGATTTTAAACAAGAAGATTAAATTTATAGTAAAGCATTAGTTTCTAAGAATGATATACTACATATTTTTATTTATTATTAAATTTTTACTTAAAAATAAAAAAACTTATTGAATTCAACTGAAATTTATAATTTAAGCCGGAGATATTGTAAGATTCACATTTTATCTTGTAAAATTATAAAAACAAATCTTATAAATTTTAAAACATTATCATTCATCTTTTAAAAAATAAATAATCAATGATCACATTATTCATGAATTCTACAACAAAATATACAAAAAATGATATGTAAGTTGTTAAAAAAAAGGTGATATATAATTTGTGTAGCATATTCTCATGTTGAACTTTAACTTTATAACATGATAAAAAAAAATTGATTTTTCTATCAATTGAATCCAATGCTTTTAACCCAAAAAACTGAGTATTGAAAGATATGAATTAAGGAGAAAATAGTTATGATATGTCTTGAAATTAATTCACAGTCCAATATATATTATATGTGAGTCAATATAAAGTGAAAAGAAAGTTGATGTCAGAAGGCAACGAGTTTATCATAGAAGATGACGAAAGAATTGATAGTTAAAAGTGTGTGAAAATAAATTTCTAAAACTTAGAAAGATAATGCACATGACTAAAGTAAAATCTTTGAGATCTCATTCATTGTGTGAAACGAATGGGTTCTTAGAAAAATACATGACATACATTATTAAACAGAATATTAGATTCAAACTTGGGCTTAACCATTTAGTCATATAAATCATGGAAAGTGAGATAAGATAGACACAATGATGACTTACTCGAGAATTCTCTTATGACACACTGCATTTATGACACGCTGCATTTGCTTCGATGGGTAAAACAAGCTCGCTAAAGCTGTTCTAGCAAGATGGTATTATATATGTACATTTACATTAGATAATGTTCATGAAACTCGATATATTCGCATTTTATATGGAATGATGTTATGTTCGTATCAATATTTAATCATAAATAATATATACAATTGAGTCAACAATCAATAATTAACTTCAACACTTTAAAAAAAAATGTTTTCATGGAATATGAATAAGAAAGAAAATTTTTTAGAGATAAGATAAAAGGATCATTTGAAGGTCGTCGATATCGTTTATTTTTCTCGCGAATTTTTTAAGTGATCTTTGTTACCACGTGATATATATCAAACTATTTATTTGTCAAGGAAATATTATCGTCGACAATATATATGTTGTATATCGCTTATTATATTTATGCTCAAATATTTATCTTTTAAATTTTAATGATTATATTTTATGATAAAAATTTGATATTAATAGAAGAGATTTTAAACTAAAATCCCGCGCAACGCGCGGGGTATAAAATCTAGTGTACTTAAGTGGCCGAGTTCAATTATTAAATATTCATGAAAATATCCAAATTAAATGAAGAGCTCTGACGAGTGAGATAAATAATTGAACAATACTATTATGTTTGTTTTGTAACTATAAAATAAACAGTTTGCTTTGCCCCAAAATAAATAAATAAACAGTTTGTTTTTCCTTTATTTTTTCTTCTGTATAAATTTCACATATCTAACTCGAAACTTTTCAACTACTAAGTAACAATATGCATGTGTACTCTTTTTTTTTTAGAATGATCAATTTCTAAATGTAACATCATATTCATTTTCGATCAAAACTCATCTGACCAAAAAAATCTTCAAAAGACTCCACTGATTATGTTATAAGTTTCTGAAATGTTTGTTTTAATGGCTATCATCCATCTTTATCCGCTAGGATCAATAATCCAAATACAAATGCGTCTTGTTCCAAACCAATTATGACAAATTTTGTTTCAGTCTTGAGCAAAAATCTTGGATATGATCTTGTAAATCACCAAACACAAATTAAACTGATTTGTTATAATTTCAATTATTTTATAAAATCAAAGGAAACTGGCAAAAAAAGAAAAAAAAAAAAACTAACTGAAAACTAACTGTAACCCCTACAAAATAACAAAAGAAAGTTGTCAACTTAACAATATATATATTATAGACTACAACTTCTCAATGTTTTCAAAACTTCAAAGGTTTTGTGAACTTTTAAAAGTGATGCGACAAAGTTTGCCTATAGCACATCACAATGAACGCATAATGAACATAACTTTCGAACGTGCATACCAACGCCTATACGGCTACACCTTTACGAACACTGTTGTAAAATAATTCAAAATTATCCTTGGTTATATATATATATATTTATTTTTATTTTTATTGAAAGCATATTACTTTACTTGATTAATTTAGAAAAATATACTACTATTTGGCTGTGCCTCTAAACGTTGAACTATAGGAAAAAAACAGAGGTCTAAAAGTCTAACTGGCAGACACTTTTATTCTCCCATGTGTTTCACCAGACACCATCTCCATCTCTCCAAACATTTGCGTTTCCACATTTGTTTAAACATAACTCTCTCTCTCTCTCTCTCTCTCTCTCTTTTCTCTCTCCCTCAGTACCTCTTATTCTTATGCTCTTCTTCACCAATCCTATATCTTCTATCTGTCTTTTTTTTCTCAACATGTGAATTGACCCATTTTTGGTAAACACAAAGAGTACCACTTTTCTTATTTAGATTCTCTTCTTCCTCTTCTTAGCTTCCAAGTCAACTACTTCAGCTTCTGTCGGCTGTCTCTCCTCAGATCTCGTAAGCACAGTACCCTCCAAACTTCTTTATCTCTCTCTCTTATCTTTGATTCCTGTTTATTATCCTTAACTACTTCCTAGGATTAAAACTCCAAAGCTTCATTTTGATTGGTCGTCTTCATGATTATTGTCCGAATTCAAGAACTTTGTTTTGAGGTTTTGAACTAAGTGGTTAGTTACTCTGTTTAAGACTTTACTTACTGTCTCTCTTCTTTGTTCAATTCTTAGATTTATAGATTTGAGCAATCTCGTTGCTCTGCTTTGACTTTAATATAGGTTTCAGGTTAAGACCGAAAGTTCGAATAAATGCCGGAATCTGATGATGCCTCGCGAGAAACACCACCCAGCAGAGAAGGAGAAGCCTCTTCAAATCAAGATCTGTCCAAACCAGAATCAAACCCTGTCTCACTCGATCTCAAGCTCAACGATAGTTTCAACGATGAGACAAAGAGCACAAAGTGTGAAGCAAACCCAAGAGTCTTCTCTTGCAACTACTGCAGACGCAAGTTCTATAGCTCTCAGGCTCTTGGAGGTCACCAGAACGCTCACAAGCGTGAACGAACAATGGCCAAGCGAGCAATGCACATGGGAAGAATGTTTGGTCACCATCACAGGCCTTATACATACACTTCTTCTTCCCTTGGGATGCAAGCTCACTCCGGTTTACTTCACCACACCTTATCTCAGCCTCAGCCTCTTGTTTCTAGGTTTCATCATCAAGGCTATTTTGGTAACACCGTGCCATTGTTCTTTGACTCTGACGATGGCGGCAGCGACTTCTTCTGGCCTGGGAGCTTCCGTCAGGTGGTTGAGGAAGCTGAGGCTCCGGTGGTGGTGGCTGTTACTGAGCCAGGTCTTGATCTGAACTCGGTTGCGGCGAATGGAGGTGTAGATAATAATAATTCAAAGCCTGATCTTACCTTAAGACTCTAAGGATTAAGGCGATTATCTCTCTTGTTCTTTTTATATTGTTAGACATATAGCAGAAGATAAGTTGGAGACAGTTGATAGAAATTGATGAAAAACGTTGTTGTTATATTAAATGAGGTTGTTCATTGCATTATGGTCTCATTCATACGAGCTCCCACTAATTAAATCATTAACTATTTTCATCTAGGAAGTGAAAAACTTGAGGATGTTTGATGGAACAAATTGGAAAAACGGTCTATTTCACCACGAGAAGTATCGCATCATAACAAACTTTGACCCCGATCCTAATGTCTCTTAAATGGAAGTTCAATTCCTATTTTCCCGCGAGACGAAAGTTCAACACCTAAATGTCCCCGAATCGAAAGTTCGAGAGCTAATACCACACAGAACTGGGTTTAATCGGTTTACTGTATTCAAAACCGATTAACGAACCAAGTAAACCTAATTATAACCAGATTAAACCAGTTTTTTTGCCCAATGGCGACCCGACCCGATTAAGACTCTAAACCCAAAATCCCCTTTCACCCACACAGCTTTTGATCAAACAGATCACTTAGAGACAACACACGACAACGCACCAATCCATTCTCATTGCATTTAGGACATCGCTTGAACCGTTCGTCTTGTTCTTCAAACACTTTGGTGCTTCCGTCGCAGTTAGTACAAGGCACAAACCTTGCATCCCCACAGCTACGGCATGTCCCCAAGCGTTCACAAGCAGGGAAATCTTTCAACATCTCTGCTAATTCACCACCATCTCAGATTAAACCAGTTTTTTGCCCAAAATTATCAAAATTAACCCAACCCGATCCAACTTCTTCTTCTTCACCTGAAAATATTGATAAGCTTCAATTAGTCTCTCTTCTTCGCAATGAAGATCTCTGAGATTGATGAGATTAACCAAATCTGATTTTTGAAGCGGATATGGAGGTGGATTTGGCGGAGCGGCGGATCCGGTGGTTAAGATGGAATCATGGAAGATGATGAAACGTCGTGGAATCTGGCCTCTCGGAGGAGTAGAGAAGATACGTAAAAGACGCAATGGCGAATTCCATTGGAGAGATCGGAAAGCAAAACGTGATCTAAGAATGAGACAGGAGCATAAATTCATCAATTATATGTGTTTAATTTACGCCTAATTTGGTTGATTTGATTTCAGAATGGGTAATGAAACAGATGCTCTCTCAATTTGATATATGGAAAGAGGTATAGATTTCAATTTGTTTTGATTTCAATATGTAAATGATTCGTCTTTTTGAGGATTTGATTTGAAAAATCATGAAAAATATAATCTAGTTTCAAAGGTTATTAGATTCATACTCTTCAAGTCACATCAAAACTCAAGAGATTGAAGATAATGAATTCAAAAACAAAGAAAGAAAAAAACAGAAGAGGGAAGAAGATGAAGAAAACTAATCGGGTGAAGAAGAAAGTTGGGTTGGGTGAGTTTGGTCGGGTCATGTTCAATTAGTTGTTATTGGATTGAAATTGGTTTAATTTCGTTTTTAGTTGGTTCATCTTTGTTTGGTAAACACTAAACCGAGCAAAACCAATATTTATGGGTAATTAGGTGAAAACTATGGATTTAGGGAGATTTAGGCTTCAAACTATGGTTTTAGAGACATTAGACCGGGGTCAAAGTTTGGGCTCTATCTGTTATGATGTGATACTTCTCGTGGTGAAATAGACCGTTTTCCCGAACAAATTAGGTAGGATATTATTAGGAATGTGGCCTAACTTAACCCAAAAGCTAGCTCAAGAGTTAAGGATTGCGACATCCTTTATATATTACCCAAAGATCTTAATCCCAAGCAATGTGGGACATTCTAATAGGCCTCCTCGAGATGTGGGTGGGAAACGGTCCAACGGAAAACAGCCCAAGCCCAACATCTCGGAAATACAACAAGACATGCCACTTATATGGGCCACATAGGTGGGAAACCATTTGTGTGGGAATTTGCTTGTTGGGCCAACCTTGGGCTCTGATACCATATTAGGAATGTGGCCTAACTTAACCCAAAAGCTAGCTCAAGAGTTAAGGATTGTCACATCTTTTATATATTACCCAAAGATCTTAATTCCAAGCAATGTGGGACATTCTAATAGATATGGTAGTTGATATTCTTATAAATTCTCCGGAAAATGACATAATTGTCAAAACATGAATGCTCTCCCTCACTTTGTCAACACGTGAAAGAAAAACATAAAACTATGGTCTGACCCGTAATTAACTCTTTATTTTATAAGTTCTTTATAAGAATTATTAGAATATGGGCTTCCAACTCAAAACCAATTGGCAATGAGTGGAGTGACCCATATCCCTTATATATTACTTAGGATCTCTTACAACTTCCGATGTGGAACATTATGTCCTAATAAGAATAAATCAAATAAAACTATATACAGTAAAGTACGGCCAACTCAAATAATTATAGGATGTGTGATAAGGTACAGTCGTACAGATAGTGTATCTAGTTTTTATTAAAAAAAATAATGATCCATAGGCCGTGATTGCTTGCATACTAGTACAAAATCATTATTTATGCTAATAAATGCAAGTAATCAACAGTATATTTCTTTTGTCCTTATACACCCAATTGCTTGTTTAAATATTAATAATCATTTTGACTTTAGAATGAGAATTCTAATTTCTAAAGTTCTGATTATGATGTTTTAACAATTCAAATGACAGAAATTAAATGATCATGCAAAATCTGTTATCCATGATCCACTTGTTAATTTAATCATATAACAAGAGAAGCGGTCGATATTGGAAGAGCAGTACTTACGCATGACACAAAAATGTCAAATATTAATTTAATTGCTATCCATTTTTTTTATCATGGATTTACATAAAACTGAGAGAGTTTTTAGGAAATCTTCCAGATTTAGTTGACAAAAATTCCAAAATTAGCTAGCGATTAAGAGAATCATCCGCTTCCTTTGGGAATCAATCACACAAATACGGATATCTCTCTAAATCCGAATCTCTTTTCTCATTGTGTGATTTTGGAACAAGAAGAACAATATGTTCAACAAAAACAAAGGATCCAACGGTGGTTCATCTTCCCATGGCGGCATCGGAGCTGATTCACCTTACCTTCAAAAGGCACGTTCAGGCAAAACAGAGATCAGAGAACTCGAAGCAGTTTTTAAAAAATTCGACGTGAATGGAGATGGTAAGATCTCGTCAAAGGAGCTTGGTGCAATAATGGCGAGTCTAGGTCATGAGGTACCAGAAGAAGAACTAGAGAAAGCGATCACTGAGATAGATCGTAAAGGAGATGGTTACATAAACTTTGAAGAGTTTGTGGAGCTGAACACGAAAGGTATGGATCAGAATGATGTTTTGGAGAATCTGAAAGATGCGTTTTCGGTTTACGATATCGATGGGAATGGTTCGATTTCGGCTGAGGAGTTGCATGAGGTTTTGAGGAGTCTTGGTGATGAATGTTCGATCGCCGAGTGTAGGAAGATGATTGGTGGTGTTGATAAAGATGGTGATGGTACGATTGATTTTGAAGAGTTTAAGATTATGATGACTATGGGATCTAGACGTGATAATTTCATGGGAGGTGGTCCGAGGTAGAGTTTCTTTCGTGGACAATGCTGAAACTGAGTTCTCTGTTTATTCTTCGTGTTCTTCGTTTTCGTCGTCATTGTTTATTATTCCACCATTGTTTCAATCTTTTTTTTGTTGTTGTTGTTTTTGTTCTTTGGGATTTGTAATCCCCTTCAAACTAACGTGAATTTTTTAAATTTAATTATAACTCTCTTTTTTTGTTTTTGTTTTTGTATTCAGTTCTACTTTTGGACTTGAATAATTTGATTGCATATACAGTGAAAATGATGTGAATAAATAATAACCATAAATCTCATTTTTTACTCTATATTAGAAGCTAAATTCTTTCATATATGTTACATTTGTTTCAAATGCTAGTTTTTGGGTTTGCCTTTACACCTGAAAATTATGATAATTGAACATCAAAATGTAACATTTGTTTTTTTTTTGGTAATCTCAAAATGTAACATTTGTTGCGAAAAAAACAAATGTAACATTTGTTTTAAAAAAAGAACAAAGAAAATTAGTAAAAAGCCCATTGATGACGAAAAACAAACTAAAAAGCCCATATTGAAAGTAGTTTCCCTTTAACAATGGACCCAGGCGTCTAACCCGACCCGAATAAAAAACTAAACCGGGTCCGGATCTTCATCCTCGAGCAACACCGAACCGGGTCGCTTCGTCGGAACTCATGGCCAATTTGAAAATGGCGATGGCTTCTCTGGCAGCTCAAATTCGTCCCTTCACATGTTTGGCCGCGTCTCAGCCGTCGCGGTTGGCGCCTCATCCACCAGACCTCATCCGGTGGATCAAACGAGAAGGTGGTTTCGTTCACCACGCCATCAAGCTCTCTCAGGAGACTCAATTTGGTATCGGACTCATTTCCACCGAGCAAATCTCTCCAGGTACCGACCTAATCTCTCTCCCTCCTCACGTTCCCTTACGTTTCGAATCAGATGATGCGTCATCGTCATCGTCCTCTCTCCTCTCCGCATTGGCCCGTCGTGTTCCCGGTAAGTACTTATCCATTCCTAAATGAATCTAAAGCTTAGCTTATAGGATTCTGTAGAATTTGGTTGGTTTTGTTAGAGTTACTGATTTCGAGAAATTTGGCAGAAGAACTGTGGGCAATGAAATTGGGATTGAGATTGTTGCAAGAAAGAGCCAATGTAGATTCTTTCTGGTGGCCATACATTAGCAATCTCCCGGAAACTTTTACTGTTCCTATATTCTTTCCCGGAGAAGATATCAAGAACTTGCAATATGCTCCTCTTCTTTACCAGGTTAGATAGACTGCTGGACTAATCGAGATGAGTCGCGTTCTTTATCATTTCCTCAGATGATGCAGATTTGTTGTGTTCTTTTGGGACCAGGTCAATAAAAGATGCCGGTTTCTTCTTGAGTTTGAGCAAGAGATTAGACGTACTCTTGAAGATGTTAAGGCTAGTGATCATCCTTTCAGTGGCCAAGATGTAAATGCATCTGCCCTCGGGTGGACTATGTCAGCTGTTTCAACTAGAGCGTTTCGCTTACATGGTAATAAAAAGCTTCAAGGTGGATCTTCTGATGATGTTCCCATGATGCTTCCTCTGATAGATATGTGCAATCACAGCTTTAAACCAAATGTCAAGATCATTCAAGAACAGAATGGAGCTGAGTCAAATACTCTAGTTAAGGTTTGCGTTTTAGATCTCTGTTTTCAAACTGGCTTTTGTTAAACTGAATGTAAATGATGTTTCTCTTTTGTTGTGCATCAGGTTGTTGCAGAGACTGAACTCAAAGAAAACGATCCTTTGCTACTCAACTATGGCTGCCTTAGCAATGATTTTTTTCTTTTGGACTATGGATTTGTGATTGAATCAAATCCATACGACACCATTGAGCTTAAATACGATGAACAGCTCATGGATGCTGCAAGCATGGCGGCTGGTGTTTCTTCCCCAAAGTTCTCTTCACCGGCTCCATGGCAACATCAGCTGCTTTCCCAGTTAAATTTAGCTGGAGAAATGCCAAATCTGAAGGTTTCAAACCGTCATTTCTCTGTCACGATATTTAAAGTAGTATTTTATTTCCGAGAAGAAGAATCAGAGGAGGAAACTGAACCATTTCTATAATTGTTTTCTTCTTATACTAATAGGTAACCATAGGAGGCCCAGAGCCAGTAGAGGGACGACTATTGGCGGCGATAAGGATACTGCTTTGTGGTGAAATGGTGGAAGTAGAGAAGCATGACTTAGACACACTGAAATCTTTATCGGCCATAGCCCCTCTTGGAATTGCAAACGAGATTGCCGTTTTCCGCACTGTAATCGCTCTTTGTGTGATTGCATTGAGCCACTTTCCAACAAAGATAATGGAAGATGAGGCTATAATCAAAAAAGGTGTTCCAGCCACAGCAGAATTGAGTATCAAGTACCGAATACAGAAGAAATCAGTGATCATAGATGTCATGAAAGACCTCACCAGAAGGGTTAAGTTGCTATCGTCTAAGGAGACACCAACTGCTGCATAAGAACCATCTCCTGTAAGTTCTCTAGGCTTGGCTTCTTTTAAACGTCAATTTCCAAGATGACTTGTTTAAGGTTAATAATTCTGAAAAACATATAGCGATCGATATTTCTCTATGAACTAGCTGGTTTCCCTCCTCAAGGATTAGATTACATGAATCTATGAACTAGAGAAGGGTGATTAAAATGAGAGGCAAAAGATATGTTGTTTGAGGATATTAAACAGAAGACTCATCATATTAACCAAAGATATTTACATTGAAAGATAAAGAGAAACCCCAATACACAGAGGATCACCTATCTCTATCTCTCTCTTTTTGTTATCAATTCCCAACGGGGATGGATCTCTCTCGCTCTCCTAAACCGAGGGGAGAACGGGAACGCCGTGGACCCATGATCTCACGGAGCACCAACGGCATCTCAGGCTGCTTTAGTGACGGGTGTTGTATCTTCTCAAACTCCCTTTTGATCTTTACGACTTGGCTATGGATAGGAGGAACACTCTCATGCCCATCATCTCCATGATTGGCCTTCTTCTCCATTCCAAATCGGGAGTGAAACCAGAAGAGTTCTTCTTCTTATGATGTTTTTATGATGGTTGCGTTGTGTCTATTCACGCGGGAGGCGTGTTTATAATTATAATCTTGAACCAAAGTTAGTGTGAGAAAGTGGACACGAGTTGTTGATGAAGTAGAAGGGAAGTTAGGTTGGTGGGCAACGCCAAATTAGTCTCTTACACATATCTCTCTCTTCGTGTGTCAATAATATATATATGATAATTAAGACAATTTTTGTAATGGTGATGCATCTAAAAGCAAAGAAGAGTCGTATCATTCTCCTTGTAAACATCATGAAAAAGAGGGTCGGTGTTGGGTGAAATTGTGGTTACGTGTCGGCAACAAAGCTAGGACACTTGTGATTTTGTGATCATTACTGGTACGCAATTCTTTCTTCAACCGAAGACCAAGATTCTTCAAAGATTATTTAAGGGTTAACCTTCTTTTTTATGAGGTTCCAAAGTTTAGAAGCTAACCAAATTAAATTGAGAAGAGTTGTTTGAAAAGTTGATAGAGACTAGAAACTACTTTCTCCGTAGGAATTGCCTTTGTTTGACTGTAGAAGACTCTAATTGGGATTATTCTTGGATATCAAATTAAACCAAAACCATATCATTCCTTAATTTGTTAAAAATTTATAATGAGGTAAACAAAATATACAATCGAAATCATGTTCCAAAGTGATCTCGAGAAAATAAAAAACGATGACCGTAGGAGATTAAAACCGCATCCAAGGTTGGGAGTGTCAAATTTGGACAGAGCATCGAATCAAAGTAAGAAAAATCTCTGATTACTTTCAGAATTTCAGATCAATCCCACGCTCATGAGTGGAGCCCATAAGTCCATCAAACTCAGATGTGATAGACAACCACGTCACGTGGATCTTTTGTTTCGTTCTTTCCCATGTAGAAAATCGTAGCCGTTCGATTTACGGTCAAACATACGATTTTAGATTCGGCGGCGGGTCTTATCAGTTTCCATCTTCGCTCGAGGATTTGCTTTAGACCGGAAAATAAAAAACATTCGATTTTTGTGTTTCCGTTGTTACTAAAAAGACCAAAGAAAAGTCTTCAAAATCTATATGTATCTTATTCTTATCTCTATACTATTAAAATAGAACTACAAATGTAAATGGGCCAGGTCAAAATCAGAAAATTGACCCGAAATTCTGAAATCGGATATTTGAAATTTTTTTGGAATATAAATTCGAATTAATAATGAAAAATCGAACTAAAATCAAATGTTTATGGAAATCAAATAAAATTTGATTTTACTTATGATAACTAATTATAAAATTGTGGAGAAAAACTTGCTAGAAACGATTGCTTGCGGAATAAACAACACAAAGAGATTTGATCACCGAGTTCACGGCCTCTAACCGCTACGTCTCGGGGGAGAACTCTTGCTCCCAAGCTTCACTATTAGAAAGAGATTACACACACCACAAACTTGTGATGTTTTCTTTTGGTTTTCAGGTACACTCACACAAGAAGAACTTTGGATCAAAAAACACAACAAAAAAGACAAAGACAGACTTTTTCAGAAAACTCTCTTTTCTCACGTTTTCTAGAACTCTCTACCGTCTTCTCACATATTCTTCCGAGATATATAAGAATATATAATGGGCCACTTTTGCTCTTCTTTCTCTTCTTGTAAATGTTATTTTCGTCAGGCCCAAATAGGCCCATTTGGTGTGTGTTGGTCAAACCCAACAACAATCTCCACCTTTTGACAACCACACCCAAACCTCGACGATATCGACACCATCTCTTTCTCTCTTCCGTGAAGCTGGATGCCACCGGATCGACGCATCCTCCGGCAGTTTCCTCCGGCGATTGCTCCTCCTTCTCCGGCGAGCTCTCGCCTCACCACCGGCCATCAAATTTGGCGAATCACAGCATCCTCTTCGCCTCTCATCTTCACCTCCATTCGTGAAATCAGTTGCAGATCCGACAGCTTCAATGGCTAACTCAGGCGAAATTCACCATACTCTTCACCAATTTCACGATTGCTCTCTCTTTTGGTGAATCAAGAGGCATTAGATCCATCTCTCATCCATGCCTCTTCTCGGTGTTCTCTATTTTTGCCACGCCGATGCCGGTCAGCCCAGGTAACTTCTAACCTCTCTCTTTCTTGTGCTAATTTAGCAACCAGAGAGTAGATTCCTTTGATTTCCAGAGACTTGAAGCTTACGAGTTTCAATTTTGAACTCGTTTCAGATTTTCCGGCAAGCTTCACATCCTCCTTGGCAAGCCTTAACATTCACTGCAACTGTCGACAATCTCAGGTGAGCATCTTACCCCAATGTCTCTTGCCTTAATCAACTCTTTAGTGATTCAAAATTTAACCAAGACCCAACTTGTCTTCTTTGTTAATAGTTGAATCACCTCATATGATTATCACTGGCTTCTTAGAGAACTCCACCTGAACCTGAAATATACCTTTCAACCCAAATTCAGAAACCTTTAGGTAATTAGCTGTCCTTAATCACCATCTTTTGACTGGTTTCTCAAATCTCTAAACCATCATGAGATTTTCTAACCCAATTTCTTCCTGTGAATGTTCTGTCAGATACTCCACCTGGAACTAGTGATTCCTACACCGTTCCAGTACTTAACAGGTAACACCAACTCCAATTTAAAGCTTTACTCAATTCTGACACTTGAGTACTTCTCACAAAACTGAATCATCTTGTTTCAACCTGTTTTGCGAGACTGTTGGAGTTACCTGTAGCCGCAGCTCCACCTCAGTGGATGTTGAGAAGCTCGCAGCAAAGCTGGAACTTCTGGCCAGGTACCGTCTTAGTTAGGAAATCTGCTGGATTGACTGTTGTGTGGATTTTGTGTAGAACAACATCACCCTTAGACACTATATCCCTGATGAAATGAAATTTAGTGTCTATGTGCTTGGTTCTTTCGTGATGAACTGAATTCTTTGCTAGGGCTAGAGCACTCTGTGAATCACAATGAACCTTAACACTGTCTTGCTTAAAACCCAATTCTGAACACAAACCTTTCAACCAAATGGCTTCTTTCACTGCTTCAGTAAGAGCCATATACTCTGCTTCTGTGGTTGAAATAGCCACAACAGATTGTAAACTTGATTTCCATGAAATTGTGTTACCACCAACCTTAAACACAATACCCGTCACTGATCTTCTCCGATCTAAGTCTGTCGCATAATCTGAATCTGAAAACCCTTCAATGCAGAACTTAGAATCCTTCTTAAAGATCAAATTTTGAGTGTATGCACCTTTTAAATACCTTAACACCCATTTCACTGCTGACCAATGATCTCTTCCTGGATTTGACATAAACCTGCTGATCAAACCCACTGCAAATGCTAAATCTGGCCTTGAACCAACCATAGCGTACATTAAACTCCCCACAGCACTTGCATATGGAATTCTTTCCATGTGTACAGCTTCTGTTTTCTTTTCCTCTTCTGACAAACTTCTGAGTTTGAAGTGAGAAGCTGTTTGTGTGATCACTGACCTTGCTTCAAACATTCCAAATGTTTTTAACACTTTCTCCAAGTAGTTTCCCTGAGACAGAATTAATTCACCCTTCTCTCTATCTCTTATGATATCCATACCCAGAATTCTTGAAGCCTTTCCCAAATCCTTCATTTCAAACTCACTATTCAGCTTGTCTTTAAGCTCTTGTATAACGGCCATACTCCCTGAAGCTATCAGAATATCATCAATGTAGAGCAACAAATAGATAGCTTTATCAGTTTGAGTGTCTCTCATGTAGACACATGGGTCATAACTGCTTCTTTCAAACTTCTGATCCTGCATGAATCCATCAAACCTCTGATTCCAAAGCCTAGGAGACTGTTTTAGGCCGTATAGGGACTTCCTCAACAAACAAACTTTGTTTTCGTTTCCCTCTTGTATGAATCCTTCAGGTTGACTCATTAGGATCATTTCCTCTAGATTACCATGCAGAAAAGCTGTTTTAACGTCCATTTGCTCTAGCTCATAATCCATGTTAACCACAAGTGACAACATTAACCTGATAGAGACATGCTTCACCACTGGAGAAAACACTTCATTGTAATCAATTCCTTCTTGCTGCGAAAAACCCTTAGCAACAAGTCTGGCCTTGTATCTTTGTTTCTCCACTCCCGGTATGCCTGGCTTCAATTTAAAGATCCATTTGCATCCAATCAGCTTCTGCTTTTCTGGTTTTTCAATTAGATCCCAAGTATGACTCTTTCTATGAGAATTCATCTCTTCCTTCATTGCATTTTCCCATTGCTTTCTCTTACTGCTTTTCATAGCTTCTTCGTAAGACTTAGGCTCTTCTATTTCCAAGTCTTCTGCTGTTGCCAAAGCATAAGCTACGAAATCTGCGTCTTCGAATCTTGATGGAGGCCTGATATGACTTCTCCGTTTCCTGTCCCTCGCCAACAAGTAATCATCCAGGGACTGTTTATTTTCAGATCCATCAACTTCCGCATCTGTTTCTGATTCTTGTGAACTTTCTGAATTTTCTGAAATTTCTGATGAAGGTGTGGAAGTTTCTCCACCTTGAGAAGATGCCTCATCCGAATCAGAATAACTGGTAAAAGGACCTCTAATAAGATCATTGCTGAAAGATACTCTTTTTTCAGCTTTCTTCAATTTCCTGTACTCTTTTTCAGCTTCGTCTTTCCTTCCATCTGCACTACTTAGCGTGTGCTTGTACAGCTCACTCTCATTGAACACCACATTTCTACTTGTAGTGCATTTCCCTTCCTCAGGCAACCAGACTCTGTATCCTTTAATACCGAAAGGATATCCCATGAAAACTCCTTTGACTGCTCTTGGACTTGTCTTATCTTGAGTAACATGGACATAAGCTGAACATCCGAACCTCCTTAGATGACTTAAATCTGGTTTTGTACCTGTCCAGACTTCCTCAGGTAGCTTAAAACCAATAGACGAGTTCGGTGTTCTGTTGATTAAGTAGACAGCCGTAGAAGTAGCTTCAGCCCAAAATTCTTGACCCAATCCTGTCTCAGCAAGCATACTTCTAACCTTATCCATAATGGTCCTGTTCATCCTCTCCGAGACACCATTTTGCTGTGGTGTATAGGTACACGTTCTGTGCCTCTTTATTCCTGCTTCCTTACACAAGTTGTCAAACTGTGTATTACAAAACTCAAGACCATTATCAGTCCGTAAGTACTTAATCTTCCTGCCCGTTTGATTCTCAACTGCTTGTTTCCATTCTCTGAATTTGTAAAATACCTCATCCTTAGTCTTCAGAAAATACACCCATACTTTCTTTGAAAAATCATCAATGAAGCTTACAAAGTACTTGCAACCACCAAGACTTTCTGGAGTAGAAGGAGATCCCCAGAGATCAGAATGTATATAATCTAATATACCTTTGGTGGTGTGCTTAGCAGTTGGGAAACTTTGCTTGTGAGATTTTCCAAGTACGCAACTCTCACAAAAGTCCAACTTGTCTACTCCTTTTCCTGACAAGTAACCCTCTTTAACCAGCACATTCATGTTCTTCAAACTCATATGACCTAGCCTAGAATGCCACAGGCTGGTCATGTCAACATCCGGTCTTGCCACTGCAACTTCTCCTTTTACGACCTTTCCTTGTAGATAGTACAGCCCATCTTGATATTTTCCAGAGATAACCTTCTGCCCATCTTTGTAGAAAGTGACTATGAAGTCTTCCCCTTCATATTTGCAGCCGTTCTTCTCTAATTGACCATATGAAATGAGGTTCCTACCCATTGTAGGTACGTACCTCACATTTGTTAATATGACCATAGAATCATCTGGATTTAAGATCTTAACCTTACCAATCCCTTTCACTTCACAGTGAGTCATATTACCCATCAAGACCTTGTCACCATCAAACTCTTGTAGGTCAAATAGAGAATCCTTGTCTGGTGTAATATGAAAACTACAACCAGAATCCATAACCCATTCTTCCTTAGTGTCTTGAGGGCTAACAGTTAGTACTAAAGGCTGCTTTGGCTCTGTTGCAATGTTTGCTGAACTTGAAGGTTTGTTTGAGGACTTTTCAGGACACTCCCTCTTCCAATGTCCTTCTTTACCACAAATGAAACAGCCCTTGTTGTTTTTATTATTCTTTGGCCTTGATTTTGATCTGCCTTTGCTCTTAGAACGTCCTCTCCACGGTTTGCCTTTTCCTTTGTCAAACCTCTTCTCTGATCTGCCTCTTGTTTCCACGTACAGGCCTTCACTTTGAGATTTTGAAAGCTTTCCACTTTCTGCGAGTTCTCTTTCCTTTGATTTAGCAGCTCCAATGACCTCATTCAAGCTCAATGTGTCTCTGCCATACTTCAGCGTCTCTTTGAGCTGATCATATCGGTCAGATAACGAACTCAACAATAGAATAGCTTGAACCTCTTCTGTCACATCTACTCCTATGTTATTTAGATCAGTAACTAGCTTAAGGAAGTCATCCACATTCCCATCTATACTCTTAGAATCAGTCATCTTGTAAGTATAGAACTTAAGCTGTAAGTAGATGCGATTAGGTAGAGAAGTCTCCATGTATAACCTGTTTAGTGTGGACCACATGGCTGCTGCTGTCTCACAGTTTTTGATCTTCCTTAGTACTTGATTTCCCACGTTTAGTACTATAAGATCTTTTGCCTTCTCTGATTTTTCAAACTTTGCAGGATCAATGTTTGGAGGCAGCTCAAAATCTCCAGCTATGCCCACTTGAGTGTCTCTTCCAGCTGCTGCAGCTTCCTCTTCTGTAGTAGGTGGGTCTCTTAGCAGCTGCTCATCATTCAAGATACTTTTCAGCCCTAGAACACCAAAGTGAGCCAGCATCCTCACTTTCCACAACGAGAAGTCACCTGATCCATCAAACCGGTCCACTTCAACCCGAGCATCACTCGTCTTGTAAGTCATCCTGAAACCCTAGATTTGAATCTTTTCTGTTCAGCAACCGTACACTCAGCCTGGAGCTCTGATACCACTTGTGGAGAAAAACTTGCTAGAAACGATTGCTTGCGGAATAAACAACACAAAGAGATTTGATCACCGAGTTCACGGCCTCTAACCGCTACGTCTCGGGGGAGAACTCTTGCTCCCAAGCTTCACTATTAGAAAGAGATTACACACACCACAAACTTGTGATGTTTTCTTTTGGTTTTCAGGTACACTCACACAAGAAGAACTTTGGATCAAAAAACACAACAAAGAAGACAAAGACAGACTTTTTCAGAAAACTCTCTTTTCTCACGTTTTCTAGAACTCTCTACCGTCTTCTCACATATTCTTCCGAGATATATAAGAATATATAATGGGCCACTTTTGCTCTTCTTTCTCTTCTTGTAAATGTTATTTTCGTCAGGCCCAAATAGGCCCATTTGGTGTGTGTTGGTCAAACCCAACAACAAAAATCATATTCCAAACAATATTATATATTAATTACGTATAATATATTTGTTCATATACTTTTGGAACTAATTTCATAATAATTAACGTTTTTCTCATTAATTTTGCTTATTTTAGCCAGTTATCATTAATTAAAAGATATCTTACTTGCTTCTAGAGATTTCTAAAAAATTTATCACAACTAACCCATCTATTTTATAAATTAAATAAATAGATATTTTTATTTTGGTCGTGTAAATTAAATAGATATGAAATCTATGTAACTAATTTTAATTTAATTAGATTAAATCGAAATTATGGTATTTTCATACAATCATACTTATAGTTTACCAAAGAAGTTTAATTTTCAAATTATAAAGATTTCTTGAATATGATTTTTAGAATTATTCAACAAGATGATAAATATTTATTAAATTTTGTGAATCATGAAAAATATTAATTATTTTTAATCATTATATTTCACCTTTCAATCTCTCATCTAACACATAAGATACATATTCTATAATTTCTATGTCCAAACTCCATTGAGTTGTATGACTAAATAATATTTCCATTAGAACTGTCAAAACGAGTTGATTCGTCCCGTTAAGCCTGTTTTGCAATAGTCAAAATATAGTTTGGCATGTAGTTAGTCTGTCTGTACGACCCGCGGGTAGCATATATGAAACACAACCCCGTCGCGCGAATGTATGCTGATTTGCGGAGTTATCCGTGAATTTTGTTTAAATAATTTTAGAGTAACCAAAATTTAAAATTCTACTAAAATAAATAAATTAAAATGTTTTTAGAGAAAATAATCTTATATATCATTATATTTATAAATATTATAATTTCATTTATTAAAAGTTTTTTAAACTACCACATGTTGAATAAATTATATTTTTATCAATAAATACTATCATGCGGGTTGATCCGCCAATCCCCGGACGAAAACCGATGACCCACTGCGAATCAATCTATGTGGCCCGCTTATTTGCGGGTTTAATATATTTTCCCAAATCTGGCCTATAGTGAGATGATTTGGGCTCGACAGACGGTTTTTGATCTATTTTGACTGCTTTAATTCTCATGATTCGTCTAATTTTTGAATTCTAAAACACAAAATTTCATTTTGTAAATCATAATTAATACGATTGGTTTAATTATAAACAATTTAATATTTTCTTTACAATTTATTATTAGAAATATTTATAAGTACATTACATGATTCGTTCTACTAAAAACACGCACAATATTAAAATCAACGTATGTAAATCAATATTCTCCCGCGGTGGACCGCAGATCCGATCCTAGTACTATATAAAATAGAATTCATTACGTCCATGATAATTCATTGGATTATAAAAAACTTGAAGCAATGTTTTTCACTTGTCGTGCTCTAGAATTCTTATAAAATAATTTTCTCTTTTAGTCTTTTACTACAGGAGAGTTACTCTGCCAAAAATAAATAGATTTCCAAATGACGACAAAAAAGAAATTCCAAATGCGTGTATTATCTTCGACAAAAAAGATATAAAGCTATAAATAAGGTAGCTTTATAAACATAGGGGACAAGTTGTTCAGAAGAGGTGTGAGGTAACTCTCAGTTCAACAGTTAATTATTTTTTTTAAATGGCTTATAAATAGTTATTTGTAGTACAACAGGCAATGGTCTTCAAGATCTATATATAATAGCAATCTAATAAATACTATTTACACATCTGAACGGTTGCGTCATTTTTCGTTGAATTATTTATGGTTATATTTGTTTAATTACAGTTGTATCTTTTCAGTTTACAGTTATATCTTTATAGTTGCATTTATTCATTTAAAGTTACGTCTTTCCATTATATAATTTCATTGCATTTTTTTGTATAGTTAGTAATACTACCAAGTTTTTTTTACATCAACCATTAGACTACATATCAAATTGGTTTTATTAACCAAAATAACAACCTCAATAAATGCATTTTGTACTTCTGAACGGTTGTATCTCTTTATCGTAACTTTCCGTTAAAATATATTTTTTCGGGTGTGTTTTTTATCGCAACTCTTCATTAAAATATTGACGGGTTTTTTTCGGTTGTATCTTTTTATTGCAACTTTCCGTTAAAATATTGGTTGTTACTTTATTCGTTTGTGTCTTTTTATCGCAGCTTTCCGTTAAAATATCGATGGTTATTTTTTCTCGGTTGGGTCTTTTTATTGCAACTTTCCGTTAAAATGTTGACGGTTATTTTTTCTCGGTTGTGTCTTTTTATCGCAACTCTTCGTTAAAATATTGACGGTTAATTTTTTAGTTGACGGTTATTTTTCGGTTGTGTCTTTTTCTCGCAACTTTTTGTTAAAATATTAACGGTTACTTTTTTCGTTGACGGTAATTTTTTTAGTTGTGTTTTTTTCTCGCAACTTTCCATTAAAATATTGACGGTTACTTTTTTCGTTTCTGTTTTTTATCATAACTTTTTGTTAAAATATTGACGATATTTTTTTTCTCGAGTGTGTTTTTTTTTCTGCTAAAATATTGACGGTTATTTTTTTCTCGGTTGTGTCTTTTTATCGCAATTTTTTGCTAAAATATTGACGGTTACTTTTTTCGTTGACAGTTATTTTTTCGGTTATGTCTATTTAGCTTAACTTTCCGTTAAAATATTGACGGTCATTTTTTTGTTTGTGTTTTTCTATCGCAACTTTCCGTTAAAAGTTTGACGGTTATTTTTTCTCGGTTGTGTCTTTTTATCGCAACTCTTTGTTAAAATATTGACGGTTCTTATTTTCGTTGACGATTATTTTTTTGGTTGTGTCTTTTTATCGCAACTTTCCGTTAAAATATTAACATTACTTTTCTCGTTTGTGTCTTTTTATTGCAACTTTCCGTTAAAATATCGACGGTTATTTTTTCTCGGTTATGTCTTTTTATCGCAACTCTTCGTTAAAATATTGACGGTTACTTTTTGTGTTGACGGTTATTTTTCTGGTTGTGTTTTTATATATTTTTGGTTTTGATCAGCTAGAATTTTTCCTCTCTATATTATAACTCTTCGTTAGTTATTTTGTCACTTATAAATAATTTTATATTCACAAAAAATGTTTCAAAAGTGTTTTTTAATCATAATTTTTTTTTACATTTTTATTCATAAATTTTTTTTTAATATCTTTAGAAAATATTTACGATATAACTTTAAGACATAGTTAATTTTATATAATAATTCAATTATTTGAATATATTATAATAATAATTTAATATATAAACGTAATAAAATATATTTGTTGAAAGTGAGTTCCCCGCAATATCGCGGGGTTCATAACCTAGTAAATCAAATATGATAAATAATTAATCAATGGTAGAGTCGAGAATATGAAATTATGGAGCCCCGTTTGAAAACTTCTTTTTTTTGGCCCATGAATTAGTAAGTTAATGGTCTGATCTCCACCACAAATAATACATACGTGCGTTGAAAGATCACGTGAAAGCAAGTAATGAATGGTATATACGTGCGTGAATTGGTAAAATTGGTGTAGGTTTAGGTTATACTTTAGATATGGTGTACGATTAAGAGGGGACCAAAATCTGTGCTTTTATAATATCCATATCTTTCTTGCAACCCCTTTTTCTAGGGCATTTATATAATTGTATTGCATAAAACTAACTAATCCAGTGTGCGTAATCAAGATTGATCAAGACTTTGAATTGATGTCATTCACTAAGACACTGACGCATGACCTATACGATCCGAGATCTTTGCTCAAGTCACCTTGGGCCTCTTTGATATTCTAAAATCAAAAATCTGTAACGAGACATTGGGTTTCCAAGAATTGCAAATGAAAACTGAAAGAAAAATATGGCAAAAGAAACTGAAATTGCGATCAAGTACGGTGGTACAATTGAAAGTTTTATTTTAATAAAAAGAACACTGACCAAATTTTAAATTTTTTTTTTATGTTAAGTTGGCTAAAATTAATTGAAAATTGCAAATCGTGATGAAATTTAATTCGAATGTAGTTTACAAAAACAAAATACAATGTTCCATCCATTACATATCACAATGCATGGAAGAATTTAGTTTATATCACCATGCTCCATGCATGATTTTCTTATAAGTGTAACATGTGTGTTTTATTTGGGATGTTAGCTATATCATATATATATATATATATATATATATATATATATGACTTTAATTTACGTAGCTACAAACATATTTTGTAACTATTAGCGATCGAAGTTAGAAAGCACACAAAAAAAAAAAAAATTATATATTAGCGATCGATATCACATTATATAACATGATCGCGTTCGTGTGAAAAAAGTCAAACATAAGATATTGTTTATATTGTCATTGATAGAGAGAGACGCATTGTGCAGAGAAAAAACCCATGCGTTTAGAAGAGAGGCGACAATTCTGGTATCAACTTTAATGTCGTACCATTGCATGTAACCTACTTTCGTAGCTTTGCCCCGTCATTTTTGCCTCCATTTTCTTCTTGTTTTTTCCCAGACATTTCAAGTTTTCAACTCAAGACCTTAGTTATAATTTCATTTCATCTAAATGTAAACAAACTATTATGGGGAACTATGGACCGTTATGTTTCGGTCAAGCTCACATTTACTTCTTTTTAACAGATTTTTTTTTTGTTGTGACCCAAAATATTAAAATAATACTTACACAAATTACATAAAATTCTTCTTTAACTAAATGCCTCTTGAGCATAGTAGTTAATATTTTTGAGGTATTTATAACCCCCCGTTACATAGCACATTTTTTTTTTCAATTCAATTTTTAAAAAAATATGTGAATAAATTGCAACTCCCGAATTCTCAATTTTATAAAAGTTTATACAAAATCTATATCATCGTAGTCAATAGTCTTCACCACCCTATATATTTCAAAGCTATGATAATGCTTATCAATTCTTTGTTTGGCTTTGAAAGACGGGAGCATGCATATCAAAATAGAAAGAGAGGATTCCTCTTCTTAACAGCTTGCTCGTTTTCTCCATCTGACAAACTGACCGTCCATATATGTCCGCTTAAAATATTAGTCTGATTTCTACGAATTAAAAATCTAGGCAAATTATTCAAACTACTTCATGAATCTTCTGTTGTATGTACCACCGTCTATCCTCTTTGTGTTGCTTTTTATGAGATTGGCTTTGAGTACATGAAGTTTTGGCCCTTTTCTTGCCACAAAATTTAAGGCTCCGATCCTATCGTTTCAAAAAAGGTTCAAGTCTTCCACAAAATTTTTCACATTTTCTGTAAATGATTCCATTCATGCAAACTGAGATCTGTGGTATTCATTAATTCCACAAGGAATTCACGACCTCTCTTTCTTCAACATCTACTGTTCGGCTGTTCCTAGACTGTCTTGTTGAGAAAAGTTTTCTCAGAAAACATAGTTTTATTTATTTTTGCTTAGAGGCTCACATATTTATTCCAATCTGCATACTTTTTTCACGGCACAACCTAAATGAAAAACATTTAAATGCAGTTATAAATGATTGCAAATCGTTATCTAACAAAGGAAAATATTTAGACATTCCTAATAGACTTCTACGATTGATCTTAGGCGACATATGGCAATAATTACATGATAGAAAAAAATAACGTACGATGATATTACTTTAATCGGTTAAAAAAACTCTACCGACATTAATTGATCAAGAATGTGAAAGAGATTTAGGATTATTTTGATGTAAATGCGAAATTAGTGGCCGAGATTAATTTCCGTAAACGCAAAGGGTCATTAGTCACAATCGAGCTACAGTGCGAAAGCCCTAAAGAGGCTACACCATGAAGAAAGAGCCCTAGTTGAGACAAATCCACGTGACTTTGGTTTACAGATTAAAAAATAAAAATAAAGCAAAACCCTAAATAAGCAAATCGACCATAATCTCGTAAAAAGAACAGACAAAACACAACCTCATGTAGAAGGAACAATTTCTGAGCGCCGCCAGTGTTATTAATTCAGAATCATAATTTCACGATTTTCAACACTCTCCTTTCAACTCCAACATCATAATTTTCCCATCCACAAACTACTGTGTTAAATCATTTTTAACTCTATTTACTTATTATTGTTACTGTAATTAATTATTTCCAGAAACATTATTAAAGAAAAGTCCGTAAAGATTAAAGAATAACATGACCAACGAAAATAGGTGAAAACGATGATCCTTGAATTTGTTCGAAAATAAATGAAATCAATAATTTTATATTTTTAATTTATTGTTCCAAACTTATTAGATTTCAAGCATGGAAGGTCTAAAAAACTTCAAGAAAGTTTTCTGAAAGATTCATGTTTTTCACTAAAAACAAAAGAATAAATCGACCTTTAATTAACAGTATCAAAAGACCTTTAAACTCTGACAATAAGAAAGAATGGTGCAAGGGTTAAGATAAAAATAGTAAATAATAATTATGATTTTGTTACTTGTCAAAAAGACATGTATCTTATTACTCTGCTTTTATGTAAGTCCGTATAAAAGGAAAAAAACGAGACATATAAGTTCGAACGTGGAACATGAACTTCGTTAAACGTACTTTTGCTTTCTGCATCTCTCATAGAGTCAGTCACAAGTCAAAAAGATGCAAGTCCATTTATTTTATTTTATATCGGGTCAGGTCACTTTTAAATTAAAAACAATAAAATGTGTGTTTTTCCTATAAATACGTAATCAGCTACCATCACATTCAGGTGCCTCAAAACCCTAAGAGAATCACAGAACAGAAAGAAAATATTATTAGCATAAAAAAGATCTCCCTTAGGTCAACCATGGAAGAAGCAATTATGAGACTCGAAGGTGCCGAGCACAGAGAAACCAACAACCATTCTCTAAAGAGAAAGCCATCAAGGCCTTCCTTGACAGCTCCTGGCTCTCCCGGAGGAGTAACTACCGCAAAAGCTGCCTCTGGCGCCGGCGCTTCCGGTGGCTCTACCATAAGGTACCGAGGCGTGAGGCGTAGGCCATGGGGTCGTTACGCAGCTGAAATACGGGACCCATTGTCCAAGGAGAGACGATGGCTCGGAACATTTGACACGGCCGAGGAAGCAGCTTGCGCATACGACTGCGCCGCTCGAGCCATGCGTGGTCTTAAAGCTCGAACCAACTTCGTCTACCCAATGCCTTCTCTCGACTCTTATCACCATCGTATTTTCTCTTCTCCTCCAATGAATATGTTCCTTCTACGAGACGTTTTAAACTCTCAGTCTCTTTCTCCGTTAACCACTTTCGCTTACCCGCCTTGTAATCTTCCTAATGTAAACGACGTCGTTCACGAGTCCTTCACTAACGTTAACGATGTCTCCGAAGATCTCTCGCCTAAAGCTAAGAGGTCAAGTACCATTGAGAACGAGAGCCTGATCTCAAATATCTTTGAACCAGAACCAGCTGGTTCTGGTCTTCTCCAAGAAATTGTTCAAGGCTTCTTACCAAAACCTATCTCTCAACATGATTCTATAGCTCCAAAGAGTAACCAACCGTCGGTTGGTGTTTTCCCGACCATGCCAGAGACCGGTTTTCAGACAAATGTTCGTTTACCTGACTTCAATGTCGAAGGAAACGGATTCGGTCAGGTGAAATATCATGGAGAGTTGGGTTGGGCTGATCATGAGAGAGAGTTTGATTCAGCTAAGATGCAGCAGAACGGAAATGGTGGAATGTTTTATCAGTATTGCTTTCATGATTATTAGAACATTGTTGTTCTTCTACTTTTTACGTGCTTATCACTTCACTGTTTCTTTAGGGTTGTAAGAAATGAGGTTAGGGGTAACTAACTCAAAATCTTTTGTCTTTTGTTTCTTCGTCTAGTTGTGTGATCAATTTATCTCTCTGTTTTAGCAAAGAACAATTTTTATCTGAGTATGAGCGAAGTTAATTAATGGTGTATGACATATGTCGGTTATGAGCAAAGGTAATAATAAAAATAAAGTAAAAAATAGTCGAGGGGCTGGGGATGAAGACAACACCAAAAGTACAAAACTATATATCTTGAAAAATTAGATTTTTTTCTAGTAAGTTGACTTCAGGATCATAAAGACAGCCTTTGTCCTCTTGCTTTTTCTTCTTTCCCTTTTTCCTCTCAGATCACCGGAAGGGCATATTTTATATTTTATGTTCACAAAATCCTAATACCCGTAAAAGAATTTGCATCAATGCATGTTTAGTAATATGTTGCATGTGATCTTCTAATGAAGGCTCCCAACAAGGGGACTAATTAACAAAGATCAATCAACAAAAACAACCATATCCCAATTATGATATTTAGGGGAACTCTTAAGTATCCCATAGATCTTTTAGATATTTGAATTTCTAGTGGATGTGATATGGAATGATGTTGTGACTGTCTTTGGTTGTAGATGATCACATCAGTCGTTGCAATTAAGTTTCTTGACAAATGTGATTTTATAGAGTTTGACTCATGATAAGCATAAAATGAGCCTTATGAATGATGAGGGGGTAGAATAAAGAGAAATAAATCAATTTTCAATACAAAAAAGTTTTATGTAAAAATATATGATCAAATTATTCAGTTATCAATATATTTTTTTTTCTTCAATCAGTTATCGATTTAAAATAAAATCATAACACTTATTTGAACATGAAATTTTATCTTTATTGAAAGTTTTGAAGAATTAACAGAAATTTAATGTTCCTCATATATTATTTTCCCTATGTCATGGTAACCATTTAGAGCTATACTTTTTTTTTTTTTTGATAAACCTTATCGGCTATCCGGTCGGTCCCAGTAAGAACGCACCGAAGTGCTACATAGTAGACTGATTCACCGTGTTAACGGTTAGGCCCTTACGGGCTACCACTCTGCCTATCCCGGGTTTGGAATGCCTTCCGACTAAGTGGCAGGGGGTAGTCAGGCCGCATGCATTTCTGGCTACCAGGTAAACCAATTGGGCCAAAGCCCAACTGACAGACTTCCCAAACAAATGTGTTTTTGTTTCCAGGGAAAATCGAACTCAGGTTTGGGAGTTTCACCCTTTCCCAAAGCTTCATCTGCTACTAGACCACGGATGCTTGGGCGAGCTATACTTTATCCCATTTATATTCAATGCATTGTATATAATAAAGGTTTTTTTTGCATTGCACATATTAAAGGTCAGTACAAAATAAATGATATCTCTGTAAACAGCATTTATAAAAGTGTATAATTGATGAATGATGAAAGTCATGATCATGAACCATTTGGGGATAGGAGTAGATGAAACATTTGAAATTAAAGTTTAGGATACAGTTGGTCCTTTATGGACTCCATCATCATTCCCGTGATGACCATACAAAAAGAAAAAGATTTGTTCAGTCTTAAAGCTTCTTCAAATCTTATATTAATTATATACACACAGTGAGGTATACCTCTTCATTCATCATTGATTCCCCTTCTTCTATTTCATATTCAAATTATGAACGACAAAGGAATCATGGAAACTGAAGCTTCCATAGCGGCGATGGGCCTTGGCGGACTGCCTCGTCAGACCAGCATCACTAAGAACAACTGCATTTGCTCACCGACCACTCACCCGGGGTCATTCAGGTGCAAGCTTCACCGGACTCCTTCGCTGCAGCGTACCAAAAGCGTTGAGACTAACATACTTCAAAATCTTGTGAGCAAGCCAGATGATTCTTCTAGCACCGGAGATGAAGCAGCTAAATAGTCACTAGGAAACAAGGTAGTACCGTAGTAGTTTCTATTCTCCTTTTGTCTCTACCTACGTCTTGTGGTTTCGTACTTTCTTTCATTTGAAGTGTGTGTAACATTTAAATTAATTTTCTTCTAATCTCTAATAAATTTATTGATAAAAGTTAAGTTTCCAACTTATCAATTTTGTTACCATCTTTCAAATGTTAAGTTTTGTCAGAAAATGATTTTCTTTTTCTTGTACTTATACTTGCACCTCAAGATGTTGGCCTTTAAGGTGTTTCAAAGGGCATTATGATCAGATTAATTTTAAATACAAGTAGAGACGGAATAGTGCTACAATAGCAAATAAATGAAATTGTTTTCTTTCAGAAGATCTACAAGAACTGCAGAAACTATTGCAAGTTGTTCCCAAAATATTTAATTTATTTGAAGTTTTTTTTTTTGGTATCATAATTTGTTTGAAGTTGCAAAACAAAGATGTTCCCAAAAAGCCTGAGAAAGAAGACGAAGTAGCTGATCGGATGTATGAATGTGTGAGGTTGCTACAGGGTTGGTCCAACGTTTCCTAAATTTTAAGCGAAATGTTAATTTTGATCTTTAAAATAAATAAATCTCAAAATAATAGTACATAAAAATAAAATAAAAATGTCGAAACTTCATGAAAGCAACCTTTTATTATAAAACACTCTGATTCTTATCACAAAGGAAAAAAAAAAACATTTTGTGGATGGCAAGAATTTTGATAATTTGATTGGTATTATTTTTGACTAGAAAATATTTGAAGTTGGCAACTTTTAAATTTGAGACTCTCATCACATGCACGGGCTTCTCTCACCTATGTTATGGGCCGGGCCAGGCCAGGCCAGGTCAACTTAGCTGACACATAACCTGCATGATCACTTTTTGACTAAGCAATAAGACGACCGACGAAGAGAACCACGTTTTTCCTACGTTCTCCATTAAAGCTTGCGCATTAGATACATCATACATCATTATTAAGGCATCTAATTCGATCAAGCTATGACGAATAACTAACAGTAACTACCAAATTTAACATTTGTCGTTTGTACTCTTGGGGCATATACTTAGAAAATTATAAACCGTTGGCCCACTTCAAGAATTCGAAGTTGTTAATGTTTTCGACCAATCAATCTTGCTTCTTGTTAAAGCTAATCTCTCACACGCTATATTTCGTATTAGATCCTTCTTACCTATCATTAGACCAAACAAATCTCTAGACATGTGCATAGAATATATTAAAATCGGCCAAACCTCTAGGAGTATATTTATATATTTGCTCGGAAAAGACATAAAGAAAAAAGGGAATCGGATTCACGCCAATCTTTTATGTTGACTACAACCTCATAACATCTCTTATATAAAGATATACCTCCGATAGTTTTCAAAGATATCGCTAAGAAAACAACACTCCAAATAAGAAAGAGCTAGTTTAAGAATGGTACTTGGAAACTCCTCCAGTTCTGGTCACAAATCTCATCATCATCACCATAATCATCATCATCGGGACTCGATGAAGGAGTTCCGACCTGTATTTGAAGCCGAAGAACCGATCCAGGGCTTCGAGTATGCAGATATGAGGAGGTCGAAGAGCGAGAATATGGGCACGAGAGAGGTTGCAAAAGCAGAGGATGTTGACAAAGAAGCTGAGCAATTCATCAAGTTTGAGCATACGAAGTTCAGTAAGTGGATGACTAAGAGCTCCTAGTTTATGTGGACGAAGAATAAGAAATAATAAGTGACATACCATAATATATATATATATATATATATATAGATTGTATTAAATGATTTGTGTTCTTCTTCTTCTTCTCCTGGTTTTAATTTTGGTCTTGGTTATGTAACAAAAATGGGTGTCGTTTCCTTTGCCTAGAAAGGTGCATGGAAATAAAGTCTATACAAATAAATTGTATTAAATGATTTGTGTTCTTCCTGTATTTATTTTGGTTATGTAACAAAATGGGTGTTGTTTCCTTTGTCTAGAAAGGTGCATGGAAATAAAGACTATACAAATTAGTAATTTCATGAACTCTTGGATCTTTAGTACCACACAATTTGTTTTTCCGATAACATGCAAAATCTGGTTTGAAATCGAATTGTAATGTTTCACATTTAAATGCAAAATTGTCACACTAGTCATGAATACATGAAATAAAATGCAAGATATAACGAATATAATTCTTTCTAAAATGTTAAAATACAAGAGCTTTGAGAGTTGAAATATGATATTTCCATTATTAGAAAAGAAAAAAAAAAACCTTTTTCAACTCAAGAAAAAAGGGGAAAACACACACAACAATTTTAGTCCTTTATTATGAAAAAACCCCTTCTTCATACCAAAAAAAAGGGGAAAAAACACAAACACCAAAAAGGGTAAAATAGAGGATAGAGAATGTGGTATTTGCCTATAGCAAAGCAAAACAAAAGGAAAGTGTGAAACAAGATTCCACCACTAGAGAATGGACCGGCAAAGAGGACATGTGGTGTGGTTATTACCAAACCAGTTGTCTAGACAAGTCCTGTGGAAGAAATGCTTGCAAGAAACCAACTCACTCACTTCCTCTTCCTCTTTAAACCCACAAAGGCACACACAACACTCCACACCTCTCTCTTCTTCTTCTTCTTCTTCTTCTTCTTCTCCTCTGTTCTCATATAGAGACTTGAAGTGTGTAATCGAGATTCTTCTCCTCACGAAATCTTCTTCAGGCTCGTGTTCTATCTCCATGGAAGATTCAGTCTCGGATGCAACAATTTGAAAAACAGACCTCACCATGTTCTTCAACAGAGTAACTGAAACAACCGTGTTCATCACCAGAAGTGGTAGTACTCCTTCTGACGCTGTCGGAAAATGCGAAAGACCCATTTTTCAACTCAAGATTATATTCACAGAGATGGAAACTGAGAGTCTTTGAAAGTTTGAGACTTGAAAAATCCTTAGAAGAGAAGAAATAGAGAGAGTATAGCCGCCACTCATGTTCCGGTGCGCGATTGGGTTTATTAAGCAGCGGTGGTCTAAACACGTGTCACCAAGAGAGAGGTTATCTTTAGAGACTCATCTCTCTCAATTTGATTGTGACTTTAATAATAGGTTGGTTCGTCTTTTATAACGAAAACATTATAACATAAAAACAAAAACAAAAACAAAATCTCTGTTTTGTGTTTTTTTTTTTTCTGTGGTCTGTTTGTTGTTAGATCTTCTGACACGTATTGTGGTCAGCCAACCAAGTTGTGCGTTGTGGAGAGCTCCTTGTTCTCCCGAGGTCGATTCTTAATCGACACGTGGAAGACTCAAACTTTCACGATTGCATGCCACGTCACTTGTCCGGACATGCTGACACATGAAAAAATTGGACAAATCTTTGTCAAAGTCCACACACCTGTTCTGTTTCAGCTCCTCACAATCTTTTTGTGATTAAAAATCATTCACAATCCTGTTTCTATTATTCAATCTGCTTGTTGTGCGGATCAAAGAGAACGGAATCTTATAACCTATAGAGATCTATATGCAAATGTTGAGACACTATAGTATATATAGCACCTTGAAGTCTCCTGGCTAGAACTAGTATTGGTAAGGTCCCTATTGAGAGGTTGTTGAATTGGATGGGCTTTCGACTTGTAATGATTTGAAATAATCCTTTTCCGCGGCATCTACTCTGTTCTCGAACATTTTCCATTCCATTTGACATCTATCCCTCACCTGCAACACACACAAGTTTAAGTCCATTTGGTTACTTTCTTGTCAAGGAATATAAAAACCTAAGATAGCCCTAGGTCTTGTTATAGAGAACCCATGAAAGCTCTCCAAAACAAGACCAAGCTTCTTATTCAGATAAAGGCAAAGAGAAAACCAAGTTTTCTTACCCCTTGCCATGGTGCTTTCCCATTATCTTCTTTTCCCTATTTGCAAGAAAAGGAGAAAGAATGAGAATTTCATTGGTTTTTGGAGAGGAGAAAAGTGAAGAAGTTAAGTAACCTGGTTGCCAAGGGAAGGGATAAATTGATGAACGATCCACTGTGAGTCTACTATTCCTATATTCTCAAATGCAGGCTCCTTCATTTTCACATACAAAAATGGAAGCCTCTTCATTAATTGATCAAACATGTAAGAACATTTTTATAGACACTAAGCAACATGGTAATCTTTTGTGTACCTCAACACATCTTCTGAGTGCAAAGTCAAGACCCCAACCGTGAACCAAATCATTCTGTTTTCCGTTCATATACAATTAGGTGTTATTTAGGAAAGGATTACATGTATAAAGAGATGAAGGAGCCAAGAGATAACAAAGTAAGTGTAACCTGGATCATGTGCCAGACGCAGCGCCACGCATCTCTTGAGAATACAGGAGCCATTATCTCCACGAATCTGTGTTTTTAAAAGACACAACAAATTTGATATGGTTAAAATATGTTTGAAATTCGAGTTTGATAGAGAGATTTTTTGAAACATACGCAGCACATGGAGGCCGAGGAGGATGAGAGCACCAGTCGAGTTTTTCATCTGTTTCCCTGCTAAGATTCATGCCATATTCAGAACCTTTTTGTAATGCAACAAAATAATCTAGAGAGGACGTTATGAGTCATATATATACTTATGGACTTCACTATGTTCTCTTCTTTTGGTGATCTGCCAGTTAAACCCTCTCTCTGGGTCCAAACCAGGCTGCGAAATCTCAAGGCCGTGCTTCTTCACCATGTGTATGTATCTACAACAACAAACATAGTTAGAAATTTTTAATTAAGCTCATTAAAATGGAAGTGAGTAAGTAAAAGAAACTCACTCTTCTGCGTTAAAGTGATCGACTCCAAGATCTTCATCCCATATGAATATATAATCGTATCGTGCTACAATGTCCGGATGCAAGAATCTCTTTGCATACCACCTTAAATTCACAATATGAGAGAGTCAAGGAAGTCATATAACCAGAGGAGAAAAGGTGGTTTAGCAAAGATATTGGTACCATTTTGTCTGCCTTTTGACACTGATGTGTATTGCATTCTTCGACCACTCAAACTCATCGTTCCACGCACTTGTTATCCCATCGTAATGAAACAGAACAATTGTAAAGTTGTCTGAAAACTGTTTTTGAGTAGACAAAACAAAATGAGTTTACTATTAAGCAAAAAGAGAAAACAAAAAAAGGTATCAATCAACCTTGTTAACACAAGCATCTATATTGTGTCTCTGATTATAACCCACTGTAAATGTTGCTAGATATCTCGGTTGCTTCTTCAAATCCTGAGGAAACAGAGAAAAGAAAATTGAAGCTAATGTTCAATGATCACACATGAAAGATGTAATATCAAAGAATGAGGAAAAACCTCATCAGGGTTCCCCCATAATCTGCGCAAATACAAGTCCGATTCGGATGCAATAATACCGGGTGGTAATCTCTCAGCGCCTCGAGGATTTGAAGGTTCCCATATCTGCACCAAACATGCCTTAAGCTTTGGTTTTGTTCTTAAAACATGAAAAAGAGAGTGTAAATTTCTACATAAAACATGCCTTTGAGATATCAATGGCCTTGGGAGGAGTTGCAATTCCTGAATCTCTAAGTGAGATAGCAATGGAGCGAAGAAGGTTTCTGGGGAGACTCGTCTACACAAAACAAAAATGGTATATGCAACAAATTAAATGGAGGATAAAATCTAAGAAGTAGAAGAAAAGATTTGAAGAGAAACAAGAAGAATTAACCTCAGTGATCCATAAAGATGGAAAAGATAGTCCAACAAGAATGCCAAAAGCTATAGCAAACAATGCTGTTGTAAGAAGCTTCATGCTATCATCTGATGATCTCCTACTACTACTTGGGCTGTAACAACAATCATCACCAATCCGATTTTAGAGAGAACAATAAGAGAAACGAGATAAAGGGTTTTTACCTGCGTGACAAGATTCCCATAGTTAGGTTTTAATTACAACTTTTGATTATAAGCTCCAATTGTCATCAACACCATCTCACTCCTGTTTATTGATAAACAAACTGTCATTAATCTCTTGAGCTAAAACAAAACACGAATGATCTAATCAAAGACTCAATTTGCTTATCACCTAGGTTAAACAAAACAATGCTATACATTCACGTGTGATTAACCATAAATTTTCTAGACGACAAAACACGAAGGTGATAAAAAGAAAACTTAGATTTGACATTACAAAGTAGAACACCACGAAAATTTGAGACGAGAGAATGCGTTTCGATCAAACCAGTGATGTCTTTTCGGAGATCCTTATTCCTCCGGCGATCTCCAGTATTCAATAGCAGACGTGTGGAACTGAAAGCTGTTTCGTAAGCTCTATTTTTTCAATAAAAGATAAAAACAAAAAAAATTGATTTTGTTTTGATGAATTTTTTAGATTTTCTATGGTATGATTAGTGATTTGGCACACATGGAAAATGGAAACCAAAACGGGGATGTTGTTTGTATTTTTTTCCATCATATTTATAGAATTTTGTATTAATTGGCTTTTTGGGTACTTACTCATATGAACGAAAATATTACTCATGATGACTCCTCACCCACCACAAAGATGGAGATTAAGAAGTTATAAGCTTGAGGGTTTAATTTACATGGTTGAAGGGTTCAATAGTCAATGGCTATATATATAAATATCACCTCATTTTTGGAAACTATATATATCACATTTAATTTTTGAAACGTATATGGTAACTTATCTACCATTCTGCAACCTGGATTCTTTTCCATTCTAGACGTGGTCATTTGGGAAACTTGTGTAGAAAAATATAAATAAAAATTTAAATCTATAAATGATTTTTTTACTATTATAATAAACTACTGTATAAAAAACCTATAATATTAACTATTAAATGTCTTAAACTTTTTTTTTAATAAGAAATAGTTATTTATTATATATGGTGCTCTATTTTGAAAATTAAATAGTTATTTGTACGTTGGAAAAAAGTAAATAAGTTAAGAAGTTATGCAGTCAACCATAGCTAAGAAACTGAGAAACATTAAAATATGATTTTAGATTGGATAACTATTTAAGGTTTTCAACCTTTGGTGGTTCATCTTAAAAATAGGTGTTATTCGCTAAGTATACATTTTAGCTCACTGAATATGCTCTGAGGAGTGAGTTTTTAAAAGGCTACACGTACTTTTATCAAAAAAATATACAAGTACTTAAACTCGTAGAAGAGCAAGCAATACAATCTACATGGACCTCTCTGATTTTGTACAAAATTTTATGATCTTATATCAAATTAATAATGACGTTGACAAAAACAGAAAAAAAAGCCAGTTAGGCTAAGGACGTGTAAAACATCATTTGAGCCATAGCACTCTAAGATTTTGAGCAAAAAAGATTGTAAGTTTCATATTTTATTGATCACTGTTGGGTGTGGGAAACACCCTACTTTTCGCCAAGCCTCCAAATTAAACTTCCTTTACTCAAACATTACAACATGAAAACATGTTAAAGCTTTGAAAAACTTTTTTCAAGTGGTATATACACAAAAATCAAATACAAATACAGAGAGTATGGTATTGGTATCAGTACCGGTTTCTCATAGTAGAGGTTCAGCGAGTTCCATCTCGTTCGCACTTTCTTGTCCTGACTCAATTCTTCGACCTCCCACAAAATCAATCCCGAGAAGTTGCCATGGCCAACACGCATATCTAGCTCTGTTTGAAGTATTCATATCCCGATGGGTTTCTAATTCTTCAACTTTACGGTTTAGCTCTTGGATTCTTTCCCTCAACTTAGTCGCCCTATTGTCTGCGAGTCTCAGAGACCTCTCTGCTGCATCCCTTGCACCCATGGCTGCAGCAGCCGTCTCTTCCTTAAACTTTAGTTTCTTTTCTGATTCCATAATTGCTTGCTTTGCCTCTTCAAGTTCTTCTTTTAGCACATAAAGCTGAACAAACAAAGCCAATAAGAGTTAAGACTATCATCATTCCTTAGTTTCTAGGAAATGCGTACCTAGAAGAATATCCTTCATTCACTTCACAAAGAACCATCATAGAGAACTACCCTCAGTGCAATTCCTAATCCCAGAACCTAATACCCCAACTCATTCTCCCCTAAACGTCTCTTTAACTTGTTAGCTCTCTAGCTAACTGACTCAACACTAGTTGCTAAGCTTGTCAACATACCTATAAGCCATTACAGACCACCTAGGGTAATTACAAAGCTCCTGGCCTCCTGCACTAGACTAACCCAAAGACTTATCACGCACCTGTGATGTGAAGTCTTGTTCAACAGCTCCACCAGCAGCAGCCTCCTGCTCAGCTGCTACTTTCCATCTTGTTATTTCTTCTTCAGCAGCAGCAATGTCAGTCATAAGCCCTTCAACCTATTATCCCAAGGAACCAAAATTTAAACAAACTCTTGCGTCAGAGTGTTACATACTTTGTCATATAATGACATATGATGAACGAGATAATCAGCTGTCACAGCAATAGCAAAGCAAAAATTCACTCACGTTTTCGTTTGCAATCCTCTCCTTTTCTTTAAGTTCTTCTATTTGGCGCATTCTCTGGTTAAGCTCCTTTGTCTGAGTGTCCAATTGTTTTCTAAGAGAACTAGTCTCTTCCCTGATAGATATACGCAAAAACAAGTGGTCAGCATAAGTTGCGCCAACAAAAGCAAGAAAATGATCACTACGGACGGCAAACTACACTGGACAACTAGGAGTATCACATTAAAAAAAATGCATTACACAAGAAATGACATAGATGCATTTAAAACAGTTACTTTCATTGGGTTTCATTAAACATCAAGTACGATGTCGCAAGCACATGTGGAAGTTAAGTTCCCAATAGAAAGCTGTTTGGAATCATATTCCTACTATTTAAATTTGATTGAATAATGACACTGCCTCATAGTTCCTTGGCCACCCGATGCTATGAGGTAAAACTAAGCATTTACTTTCCCAGTGAATGTCCTCTTTCAAAATTATAAGATATAAAGACGGAGTTCTGTATTAGAGAGCCTGCCTTGATTCTTCCAATAAGTGCTGCAGTTCGACAATCTCAAGCTGAGATGCCTTGACAATATTCTCCAATGTGCTGGCCTACATTCCAATGTACAGACATCATAAGGTACCCGAACGAATGACATTCATAAAACATAATAGGAACTAAAGGAACACACACCAGGGAGTATATTTCGTTGTCTTCTGTACTATGGTCATCAGTATTATCACTACGAGAGTCCTGAACCTTCCCATCCTTTAAGAGTTTAGCGAATTTAGAATCAGTACCAGCATCCCTCAAACCATTCTCTGCAGCTTGAAACAATTCTCTTTTTTGGGCTGGCTGCTCTCCTATCATCCTTTTGGACAAAGCGCTCCTCAGTAAAGTACCAATATGTTCCTTCTCCTTAACTAATAGACCCAAAGTTTCATTCAAATTCTTCAGTTCATGGCTCTTCTCTTCCACCAAACTCTGTGTTTTCCCAGAAACCACCTTGGTCAGTTCAAAGATGGATTCCATACCTGCTAATGAAGCTCGAATGTTCTCCTCCATCTCTGTCTCTTGAGGCATAAAGAAAGATTCAGACAAATCTGACTGTTCTGAACTATTTCCGTCAACTATCCTTACAACCTCGTAAAGCTGGTCATGAATCCTTGACACAAGATTCAGCTGATCCATCAACAAGGGACGCTGAGCAACCATCTTCAGTTCCATAGTCTTCAACTTCCCATCATACTCATCAACTAACCCTTTCAGCTCCACAACCTCACCTTCCAGCACACTTACCTTCTCTAAATTACCTTTCTCAAGTTCAGCAATCCTCTTCTCTTTCTCACTCACACTCCTCTCTAAATCATCAACAATCGACGCCTTCTCTGCAACCTCTAATCTTAAATTACTGATCGCAGATTCCAGCTGAGAAACTTCAATAGCTATCTCGTAATTCCGTTGGTCCATCTGCTCTCTAGCTTCATTTCTGGACTTGGCAGTCGTATCAATCTGCCTAACAAGCTCTTCCACAATTTCATTAGTACGCTTAATAACTCCATAAGCTACAGAAGCCAGACCTGTGTATTTCTGAGACTTAGGAAGACCTCCATTTGAAAAATTCTTAAAGCTGCTAACTTTACCAGATATCTTCTCAATCCCAGAAACCAACATATGCGAGGAATTCTCAATCTCTGCTTTTAAACCATCTCTAGATCTCACAGCATCATCAAGTTTCTTCGACATCTCATCCTGCTGCTTAATCAAATCATCCTTACCTTTATTAACATTCTCAAGCTCCTTTGTTAGACTCTCCTTCTCCTTCAATGCTTCATCTCTTTCTCTCTTAGACTCGTCACGCTTCTTGATTGCCTCGTGAGCAAGAGATTTTAACCGATTGAAGGAAACCTGAAGCTCCGATTTCGAAGTCTCAGCCGCTTCACGAGCTTTCTTCTCTCGATCTAGCTCCGCGATAAGCTCCGTTATCTTCTCCTCAGATGCTTCTTCCCGGGGAGAATCCTTTAAAACAACAGGCGCTGGTTCATCGGACTCGACATCGCTGAGGACAGCATCGGCGTCCTCATCGGGTCCGTTAGCCATCTCACCGTCGATCAGTGAAGACGATTTAGCCTTCTCTCCGATCTAGATATTTGTAGTTTATAACAGTAGCGTGCAAGGGATTGACGCAATTGCTTCGCCAAGGAGGCACAATTGGAAGGTTGAGAATAAAAACTTCTACCAAATAGCCGTATCTAATCTGATCGTAGAATGGAGAATTCCGAGAGGGGTATTTTGGAGTTAGGTGAAACAAGAGACGATCTTCTACGGCGGAGGAACTTCAAATTCTACGGCGAAGAGGACAGAAGAAAGCAATCTCGTCGAGGTCGGGTTGGTTTTAATTTTAATTAATTTTATTTAGACTTGGTAGGCTTACTTTGTATCTTTTATTTGTTAGGCCCAACTCCGTCAAAAGTTAAGGCCCGTTTCATTTTTCATTTCATTTATGGGAATATTATCAATTTAGGCATTTGTTGGCCCAAAACTTCTGAAAAAGGAACCATTACCTATACTTACATTTATAAGTATTTATAAATTTGGGGTAATGACTATTTTCTCCTTGTCTCTCTTCCTCAGTTTTCTCTCCACCACCAACACCATCTTTGAGGTCTGAGAACAACAATTGCTTCTCACCGTCTCTCTTTTCCGACCACAACCATTGCTTCTCACCGACGTGTTCGCTCTGTCTCCGTCTCTTTCTCCTTCAAATCCATCAACGTACGTCTCCTTTAGATTCTCTGACTCACGATATGTCTTCGCCACTAATACGATATCTTCCGATTAGCCCAATGAATTCAATTAATCAAGTCTTGAATAAAGGAAACTAAACCCTATGGGGATAGTGTGTTTAGTAAACCCAAGGGCTCCAATAATAGAGATTGATTGAATCAAAACTAAATTTGAAAATTACTTTTACAGATTCATAAAAAGTTTTGAGTTTTTAATCTCCCTTGACAAAGCAAAACTCACGGAGAGAGAGAGAGAGAGATTGGTTGAATAGATGAGAATTGAATCTGGGGAGAACTTGAATTTGTTGATGAGAAGGTGACGCATGCACTTGGCGTCGTTGATGCAGCCTTTGAGCTCGTGGTGAGAGAAACGATACCATAGATGACGGCTCTCTTCCTGCCATGAGGGTGAGGTAGCTGACCGGGAGGCGCGTGGATTTGGGTCGGCGGAGAAGAGGCGGAGGAAGGTGGAGGTGGAAGGGCGGTGCGAGGGTCTGAATTTTGTCGTTCCCCTACGCTCAAACCGTCGTTGTCATCGTCGTTGTCACCGGATCTCATTTTCTTCATCACCATCTCATTTGCAGTGTCGACTCCTCATCGCCAACGAATCTCATCATCGTCACCATCAACTCGTTTGCAATGTCGTTTCCTCATGGCCACCGAATCTCATCATCGTCACCACCAACTCGTTTGCAGTGTCTTCATCTTAGTCTCATCTCTTCATCGTTAGCGGATTTTGATTTGAAAATCGCAAAAAAAATTGACTTCGGGCAACGGAGAGAGAGAAAATCAATTTTGATGCCTAAAAACACAATGCGTGGCAGATGTACCGAAATTGATAATTTTAGCTCAAAAAAAGCCCAACCCGATAATTTATTCTTTCATTTATACAATTTACAAGTGGAAATAAGAGGTTTTCCGTCTATAGGATCGACTTACAACCCTTGTTCAAAAACGCGGCCAAGGCGGCCGATTACGCGGCGGCTAGTCGCTCGGCGGCAAGGAACCGACAGGATTAGAGTAAAATCGGATCAAAAATCGGAAATCTTGAAAAAACTTGATTTTTTGTTCTTTTGAAGGTTGAAAATCATAGATATTTGATGGATCTAGCATATCTATCAAGAAACAATAGAAGAAAACAAAAAGAAATGATGAAAAGTGAAAAAAATCAAGTGACGCGGATTTAGGGTTGCAGATCTGATTTTTCAGAGGTAGAAGACAAGGGTAGTTTGGTAATTTTATTAAACCTAAAATAAATAAAATAGACATAAATGCAATTGGCGTTGCTCAAACTCGTCACCAAGATGTGACCAAACTCGCTAATAACCACTAGACCAACTTGCCTTATTGATTTAGATACACAAGAATAATATATATACAATATATTAAGTAAAAATATAAAAAAAACTAATCCCGATTAATCCCCGTTTAATCTTCGATTTTTCGGCTAGACGCTAGGCCCAGCTCGAGCGCCCGACTAGCGCCTAACGATTTTTTAAACATGGCTTACAACCATGTAAGTTGTAACACTATCTTGGTCCGCCGCCAATTGGGACAACGAAGTCCCAGTTTTTTTTTGATCAAACGTATGACATCTACCATTAAACACACAAAAATGTTTACAAAACAAATGATGGCACGTAGTCACGTACACAAAAAACATGTATAGGTGACAAAGTACTACTCGCGCTAACGGATCGGAACGGTTACCTTTATACAAATATCTTCTATAGTGTATACTTTGCTATATGGATTATCTTCTTACAACTTTTATTTAAAAAATTACAATTTATATACCACACGATGTAAATAAGATAACATCAAATCTTCTATATCTTAACTAATAAATCATGTAATTACAGATTTGCTTAGGTCAGTAACTGATAAATCATTCCCGAAAAACAAAAAAAAATCTGGAGTTATATATATATATATTCTAAATTAAGTTTCAGATGAATCGTTGAGCATATTCACCGTACGCAGACAAAACTCGATTCCAGGTATCATCATGAATTCACGATCTCTTCTTTTCGACGATCCGAATTGCAAAAAAAGTTGGAATTTTTATCGTTTTCTGCTTCTTTCAATACCGACGCAGACGCTTCAGTCTCCAAAATCGATTCTTTTACGATTTTTATAATGATCTTAGTATAATAATGTGTATCAAAACAAGAACTTTACTGATTTAAACAATGTCAAAAGTAGAAGAAACTTCATCAGATCGATAATTCTCCAGCAAAATTGTAACTTTGCAGGCAATCGTGTCTGTTCACATAGTTCCGAGTTTAGTTAATCTCTAATGGGAAGTAGCAGTTCGAAACGCTCGAGCAGGAGAAACAGTCAAAGATATTCTCAAAGTGCATCTTCTTCTTACGGACACAGTCCTCACCAAAACATCCATCACTACACAGTACCGGCTCCTGTTTCATCATACAGTTCTGGGTTTCAGGCGCCTTTTCTTCCGCAAAAGAATCAAGGCAAGAAGAAGTTTTCACAGATCGGTGATTACTACCGTTCCATTGATGAGGTACACTACTTTTGGTCGTGTTTATGAGATTCTTGTGAGTTCTTGTGTTTGTTGGTTCTGTTTCTTGAATGTTCTTGGTTTTTATAGGTTACGGGTGCTCTTTCTCATGCTGGTTTGGAGTCATCGAATTTGATTGTTGGTATTGATGTCACTAAGAGCAATGAGTGGACAGGTGAAAAGTTTGAACTTTTATTATGTATGTAAAGCAATTGTGTTTGAAGTTGAAGGTTTTAATAGTAATGCTGATGGGTTTGGTTTTGAATTTAGGAGCGAGCTCATTTAACAGGCAAAGCTTGCATTACATTGGAACAACTCCAAACCCGTACCAGCAAGCGATTTCTATTATCGGAAAGACTTTATCCGCTTTCGATGAGGATAATTTGATCCCTTGTTATGGTTTTGGAGATGGTAATGTCTGCAAAACAAAGTCTTGTTAGTCTTTCTGTATTAAGAGAAATGTTCATTTAATTGTTTGTGTGTGGGTTTGTATGTTTGATTTTTGCAGCTACAACACATGATCAGAATGTCTTCAGTTTCTATCCGGATGATACATTCTGTAATGGGTTTGAAGATGTCCTTTCACGTTACAGAGAGATTGTTCCTCAGCTGCATCTTGCAGGTTGAGATTGATAAAACTCTTTTTCTGTTTGTGTGTGTTTGTTCTGTTACCTGATCTTTGGTTGCTTCTGTCACAGGGCCGACTTCTTTTGCACCCATCATCGAAAGGGCCATGACAATTGTGGAAGAAAGTGGAGGGCAGTACCATGTTCTTCTCATAATTGCTGATGGACAGGTAAACAAAGATTTGGGTTTTGCTACATTCATGATCCCACATTGATCTTTATAAATGTCAGGTGACAAGAAGTGTTGATACCTATCAAGGCGGCCTCAGCTCACAAGAACAAAAGACCATTGATGCAATTGTTAGAGCTAGGTAAATATATCTCTATTTTGTTAAAATCGAATCTTATAATAATAACCTATGTGCTCTAACTTGTGTTGCAAATCGCAGTGCATATCCTCTATCAATAGTTTTGGTTGGTGTTGGAGATGGTCCTTGGGATACAATGAGACAGTTTGATGATAACATCCCTGCTCGTGCTTTTGACAATTTTCAATTTGTGAATTTCACGGAGATTATGGCAAAGAACATTGATCCTGGAAGAAAAGAAGCAGAATTTGCACTGTCCGCCTTGATGGAGGTCCCGTCTCAGTATAAGGCCACCCTCGAGCTCGGCTTACTCGGGTAAATTTCTTGATATTAATTAAGGGTATACTGTAACCTCTGTAACAATGAAACTATCTTTTATAACGAGTAAAATGCTCTTGTTTCCAAATTTGCAGAAGAAGAACTGGAAAGTCTCCAAACAAGATTGCTCTTCCACCACCAATCAGTGCTACTAATCCATTTCTAAACAACAGCTCGAAAACGTCCTGGTCAAGCACTGTTGCCACTGCACCGCCTTTATCAGCTGCCAGTAAAGAGAGAGAGGTTTGTATATTTGACTTAAATCCATAAAGTAAACGGGCAATAGTCAATCATTAAGTAACCATCATTTTCACATCAATTTCAGAATTGTCCGATCTGTCTGGTTAATACAAAGAACACGGCATTCAATTGTGGCCATCAGACTTGCCATGAATGTGGACAAGACATTGATAAGTGTCCCATTTGCCGTACCACTATCGCAGTTCGTATCAAGCTCTATTGAGAATGATTATCTTCAACAGATCATCGATCTACCTCGAGGTGAACAATACCCGTTAATTTTTCTGAGGGCTTCACCATTGTTTCGATCTCTAGGAGAAAAAAAGATTTTAGTGGTTTTCCATCTATTCTTTCTGTACATAATTTATTTGGGTTTTCGCATTCTCACTGCACTTTGTGTTGCATTTGGATTGAACACAAAGTGCAGTGAATTAGCTTTTAGAGCTTTTTTTTTAATAGACATTTCATGTACATACAATTCGTGTTACTCTCATCTGTCCATTGCTTGAAGTAACTAGTAGTGGTGCACATAAAATCCAAACCGAATTAGTTAAAATAGTGTTTTTAGTTAAACATATCCCACAACAGATTTTGATACTAATAATATATAGATTATCGGTTAACATCAATTATTTACTAGTACTATTTTGTTATTGCGAAACCGAATCGATATTTTTCAAACCGAACTACCTTACCAGTCGCGGGGCTGGAGCATAACACGCATACCGTTCTTCATGTACAATGTGGTGGTGAGCTTGGGAACAATCTCTTGTCCGTGGACAACTCTAACCGAATACCTCATCAAGATTGCTGCAGCCACCATTTTCATCTGTGTATACGCAAAATTCTTCCCAACACACAGCCTTGGACCTCCGTTGAACACAACATACTTGAACTGATCTCCGCTCACAATTCTTCCTTTTTTGATCCATCTCTCTGGTTTGAAGTCTTCCCAGTCTTTTCCCCAAATCGATTCTATTCTCCCCATCGAGTAGACCGAGTAGTGAATCCTAGCGCCTTTCTTCACCCTTGTCCCATCGGGCAACACATCATCTTCTAAAGCTTGTTTCATCTCCATTGGCACCGAAGGGTAAAGCCTCAGTGACTCTGTTAAAGCAGCTTGCAGATACACCATTTCCCTGAGCTCTTCAGCCTCAAACTGATCCTCGGTTTCTTGTGTTGTAAGTTTCCCTTTAATCTCTCTGATTTCGCTTAGGATTCTCTTCTCGACTTCAGGATGTTTCTGAACTAGCCAGAAGAACCACGAGAGGGCCACTGATGTAGTGTCTCGGCCCGCGATTATGAAACTTGTGCAGAACTCTCTGAAGTACTTGTCTGAAAAGTAGTTTCCTCTAGCGGTACCTTCTTCTTTCTCGTACTCTCTCTGCATAAGGCGTGACAAGAGATCAGCGTAATCGTTCAAGTTCCCGAGTTTCCTCATCTTGTTCCTCCTCTCTCTCACTGTCTTATTAGCAAACGCGTGAACGATTCTAACCGCTTTCTTCAGCTTTCTCTCATACCCAATCCCTAAAAACCTCATTGGCTTCCACACAAAAGGAGGTACCAGAAACCTTGCAAGTGTATACTCCGTAGCTTCCTCAAAAGCCTTAGCGAAAGGAATCTCCGGTAAATCGGTCTCTAACGATCCTGGATAGACACCAAAGGCCGAGATACATATGTTATCAAAGGTAAAACGCAGGAGAAAATCTTGTAGATCAAAGACTCTCTTAGAAGTAGACAAGTTCTCCATCAGCGGCACCAGCTTCTGGTCCACCAGATCTCTCATCGTAGTAAACGTGTGATCCAAGAAACGAGAAGAGTGCATCTCGGTTTTAGCCACACGTCTCTCTTCCTTCCAAAGCTCATCATCAGCGTTAAAGATCCCATCTTCAAGAAGATCACGAAACCTCTCTCTATAAAACGCACCCTTTGGATAGTTCTTGAAATTGGTTTTGAGAATGTGTTCGACGTTTGCAGGATCTGCGGTCATGATTCCGTAAGACCCACCGAACCAAATTCCTCTGTAATGAAAAGTCCCACCAGCTCTGACCACGCCTCTGGTGCACCAACCAAACAGATCGTGTTTGTTTAGGGCTAACATCGGTATGATTCCCAACACTGGCCACATCACTGGCCCACCTTTGCTCACTAACTTTTCACGCAAGTAACTTAGAAGAAAAAGCCCTACTAGAGCTAAAGCCACGTCCGATAACCTCAAATGAGTGTATACCCATACTACCGCAGAAATCAACACGTTCATCTCCGTCACCACAGATTTTTTTCAGTAGATAGTGAAAAAAAACACTTAACGATTAAGCTTTTGGATGAGTTGCAAATGTAGAATTATGAAGGCAAGGGTAATAAATAACCAAGTAAGGAGATACCAATGTTATTAAATGATCACACCAACTTCATTAGACCCTAATAAACTGTATTAACTATTCGGCTATATAGTTTTACTGAATCAGGAATCATAATTATCATAGTGGGGTTAGCTTTAGCAGTGTACTGATTATATAGCTTGTACAAAAATGTTAAGAAAGTAATGTGTTTCACGGAAATATACACTTTGGCTGATTACATAAACTATCCTAAAATGTATCACGCAATGTTAAAAAAATGTTTTTGGTTTCACGTATGATATTTTATTTTGTTAAAACATTCTTATCTTAGAATTGGAATCTATCTGGCCGGCTTTAACTCCCAACCACTTAAATACTACAAGAAGAATATTGGTCTTCCGTAGCGTTCGAATAACGCTATCTAATTATATTATAGCGTTTTAACAAGCGTTTTATCATCGCCCGTCATAATAGATCGAAAACGTAATATAGCGGATTTTCTTTGTACTGTCGTACTGTTAGTTATTATAGTGCATTCTTTGCTGCAATATTAGATTTTACAATACACTTCAATTTTGTTATTGATGATATTATTCAAAGCGTAGGGTGAATTAAGGGTCGTCGTCTATTCTCGGCAAAAATTTCATCAATGATGTAATTAACTTTGGACGCGAGCGGAAAAAAAGAGCTACAACTTAATAGGATTAATAATCATTAATAGTGGTCATTACGAAGGTATTAGACATGAATTATGGCCATCTTTCCTTACCTCTCTTATACATAGCGATTGCTTTTTTTCTTATTGAGTTGATTAAAAATATACTCTAACAACGTTGTAAGCTATTGTTCTGTAAGAACGTATAACTTTTGTTTATGGGAAACAATGAAGATTAAAAGAGTAGAAATTGAACTTATTCGAGGAAATAAATTTTGTAGCAGATTATGATTTGAGAATATTAGATAGCACGTGGTTACTATCCCTATTCTTTTCTATATATCTAATTTTTTTCCAGCAAATTGGTAAAATCTAACGGTCGGGTGAATAGATGAATTATGAAATGACCCATTGGTGAAGTCCAATTATTTATGGGTTAGAAGAATAGCTAAATATAATTTTGGGTGGTAATTGACAAAATTCTTTGAAAGTAGAATTAAGAATTTTATGTCATATTATCCATCAATCGATTTCATCCGAGATGCTAAGGAATTAACTTCTTACCAATTGTTAAAGTTTCATGGGCGAAAGATTTCATACTGAAAAGTATTGGAGCAATTGGCAATTGGTTTTGAATTGGAAACCTATAAAACTTAATATCAATTATCTTGCTTAACTAATTTAAATTCAGCACTCCACTTTACTCCAATGGATTACATCATTCTTTTATTTTCTCCAATCCTTGAAAAAATATATGAGCTGGTATTATGAGCTATGCCAAGTGGGCTTACTCTACCAATAGGTTGGACCAACCTATTTGTCACGATATTTTCGGTCATTGCTTTGTTCCCACACAACACAAGTGACGGCTTAATTCTCCTAAATTATTTTCTCTATCGATTTCCAATCATCCAATTCATAAATCATAAATGTGGCATTGTAGCGGTGATATTTTTGATTCAGTATATGTCGTCTTTTGTAAATCTATTTTGCGTATTTCTTGTCAATTCTTTTTTTACTTAAGAAATTAGTAGAAGTATTTTAAAAAGTTAATTGTCTTCTACGTTATGTAAAATTTGAGCAAAAAATTGGATTCTGTATCTTGTATGGAGTAAAATGATATGTGTTGTCAACTTGTCATAGGCTTTTTTTTAAAAATAAAATTGTTCAATTATTGTTTAGAAAGGAGTGGTTAGTTATATACTTTCAGATAGTTTGGGACAGTCATATTTAATTAGGAGTTAACTTTCAGCGGTTTATATCTGGATTAAAAATTCCATTATATATAACATAGTTTAATCTTTTGTCAAACGTATTTTTAATTGGATTATTCCTACTTGCCGACAGTCAACGCTCATATTAAATCTTAAATGAACGCATGGATATACTATTAGATACACCCAATGATCCAGAAATGTAGTGAGCAAACGTAGAGAACCAACTTCAAATTTAGAAGTTATTATTGATTTGTGAGGTCGTTAAACAGTAGGGTACTAATTAATTAGGATTAAACTTGATTTGTGAGGTTGTTAATCGAATAGACAGCACACACCACAAGTCAGTCCACAATGATGTCGTAGTTCACTAATATAAAATCTCTTTGTATGTATGCACGTAACGTATGGATATCTATAGATTTAAAACAAAACAAATATCTTTAGTTGTTTAACTATAGGCTTCTATATTTGTCACCTTCTACTTAACTTATCTGCAGCAATCGAGACGCACACACATGAATCCATTCCAACAGTATATTCGAACTTAGCCGATTCTCAAGTTTCTGGTCTGAGGTCGCAATCGGTAACCCATCCTCTCCACTAAGTTGTAAAACTACAAAAGAAGCCAAAGTTTGGGCCACTCGATCTTGGATTTTAAGAGAATGAAATTATTGATCGATGTAAGATTGATATCTTTAAATTCTAAAAAGGGAGTATATCATCATCATGATAAACGACTTTGTTTGTAATAAGACGAGACCAAGTTGGGCAACTTGCATGTCTACTTTTCATTCTCACGGTCACGTACACGTACAAAGAAAGGTATGTGCCAAGTTTGTCAACTTTTGTCACACAAGATATGTCTTGTCTGCTCATTCCATTTCCTTGTAAAATGTGTGATGGACAGTCTCATGTATTTGTCTTGACTAATTTTTTCTCATGTGACGGGATCTGGGACCATATATATTGCTCATCACGCTGTCCGATGTCTTGACAATCCCTCTCCTACTGAGCTTTAATTTTCTCTCTTGACCTATTACAAAGGCCCCAAAACTATGGATCAAAGAGTACTTTGAAAAAATTTTGTATGCTGCAGACTATGATAAAATATCATTAAAACTAGTAAAAGATAGTTTAACTGAATAATCTCGGTATTGTATACCCAATTAGTTGTAACGGCGACGTCCCTATAGCACTCGAGTACTATTGATTTGTTGACATTAAGTTTTTTTTCTTTGTAAATTAAGTAAGCAACTTGTTGAAGAAACAAAACTGTACTTGTTTGACCGAAAATAATAAAGAAAATGTAAACCTGTACTGGTATCATGCAATTTCTGTAACACTATTTACAGGTTGCATTTTCTGATCCGTTTTAATTTGTCATTTTTGGTTGGCTTTTCCAAGTATGTGTGTTTTTAATCTTCCCAAGTATTTTTCTTCCTTTGAATTTATTGAAAATTTGAAATTTCTTATTATATGCAAAAACTTATAATTCCAATTTTGTGGTCAACTTATGAAAAAGAGATGTTTCACTGTCCAAAATTGTTGGTTGCTTTGTGTATTCTCAATGAATGGACTACTACAGAGTACAGACTGTAAGTGATGGTGCCTTCAATAATCTAATCTTGTCCATTGCGATAAAAAGTTCGAGGCCTTTTGAAGATCCCATTTGTATTAAGGTAATGGCTAATGGCTTAATATCTTCAAGATCCCATTTTGTTTAAGGTAATGGCTAAACCAATTTATATAATAAAATTCATCAATCGTATCTAGAATCCTTGTTATATAGAATCAAAAGAATTTTATAGAAATTTAAAAAGTCACCTGCGAAGCAAAAAAAAAAAATGTACACATATGCAAGATCCGATGACATCTATATATACATTTTTGGAACACAATTAGCAAATAAATCCTGAAGTTGAGAAATATTTACAATGGCATGTCATTAGCACTAATTATTTAGATTTATTTTATTTAAGTAAAGATTTTTAAATGAAATTCATTTCTCATATATTTAGCAAAAGTCTCTACAAAATCTTTCCTTATCTATTTAAGTAAAGATTTTGAAATCAATATGTTCTCCACAATCTTTTAAAAAATCACGATTTAGTTAACTTCTGATTTTTATCTGCAAAATAAAAAAATAATAGTAACGAGTGATGTAAAAATCGAGAATGTTGATACTACAATTTCTTCTACTTTTTTTTTTTTTTCATATAATGAAAAATATTTTTTAGGGATATTTTCTCAAAACCTCTAAATAAAACAAAGGGTTTCAAAGGATAGCTTCTCTTTTGGCGGGTCGACCCGCAAACCCGCAATTCTCGACGGGCTTATCCGCATGAACCTGCAACCCGTTGAGGACCATCCCATAGTGGATAAAAATATTATTCAAAAAAAAAATAACAAATGATGTTTAATTCACGGGACGGGGTTATATGGTGCGACGAGTTTAGGTTGATATTAATATTAAACGATATACTACGGGTGAAATCCTTTTTTTTTTTTTGTCAACAGCTATATTAAATTGGCTCAAATGAGCAAATGTCGTGGTAAATTGTTTACATAGGTAATAAGTTGCGGCTGGGTACGAATATTACGTGCTAGTTTATCCGCTTTCACATTCGTATTTCGAGAAACTAAAGATAATGAGAATACGTCGAACTCTTCCTTGTCGCTCTGAATCGCCTCTAAGTATGTTGCGAACGCTGACCACTCTTGCGGGGAAGACACCATCTTCACCAGGTTTGAGCAGTCTGTAAAGAAAGCTACTTCTCTCTTGTCTTGGCCGATCATACATCTCATTGCCCAAATTAATGCTTCGACCTCTGTGTGAAGTGAGGTTAAGCTTCTTTGAAGATTAGCAGCTCCCATGTCTTGCGTTCCATCATTTGGGTTAGAACAAAACCAACCTACTCCGGAGAATCGATCACTCTCCTTCCAAGACCCATCTACATAACACTGAAACCCATTTCCAACCTGACTTTGCTCGTCAATCATGGAATGTGAATGTCCACTACCGAGTCTACAACGTCATCCGGTATTTCCACCTGAGCTAACTGCCAAGCTTGCTCTTCATTCTCTGCTAACCGCAAAATCTCTTCTGGACTTTGATCCACATTATTATAAATTTTATCATTTCGTGCTTTCCATAAATACCAAATTATCCATGGAAACGTAGCTTTATAAACATCCGATGATATTCGCCAAAATAAATAATCCATGTTTGCAAATAGTGAACCTGAGGGAAAAACTGCGGGGGGCGTTGGAATCTGTGATAAAGCCCATGTTTGGCGTGCAGGCGGACATTCAAAAAGGACATGGTTAATTGTCTCTTCAGTATCTCCACATCTGTCACAACCTACATCGCAATTAACCCCACGTTTTCGGAGGTTTGATGTAACCGAAACACATCCATTTAAAGCATGCCACATAAAATGCCTCAATTTAGGAGGACAATTTATCTTCCACGTAAATGCTTTTAGTGGTGTAATATCTGGTCCGAAACAACAGATAGAAGAATCCTTTGGATTATTAAGACGGGCTGTATGATACCCTGATTTAACTGTATATTTACCAGATTTTGTGAAATGCCATCCCATAACATCTGGGTTTGACAGCTTCCCCAGGGGTATAGTATTAATCAATTGAACATCTTCCGGATCCACAATAGCGTTTAAACTATCCATATTCCATTTGTCCTTGTATCGATAAGATTTTTAACTTGGAGTAAAGGTTCTGAAATTGAACCATTACTTTTTGCTGGTCTCGGGAATTGAGCTGGAATCCATGGGTCTTTCCATACTGAGATGGAGTCACCAGAACCAACTCTTTTAATTAGTCCTTTATTAACCAGAGATCTAGCTGAAACAATACTTCTCCATCCATAGGATGGAGAATATGATTTAATTGGATCCATTGGATCTGACTTCCTGTAGTACCTTCCTTTAAAGACCTTCGCAAAGAGGGAGTTAGGAACCATAATCAGCCGCCATAATTGCTTTGCTAGTAAAGCTGTATTATAGTCATCCATATTCCGGAATCCTATCCCTCCATCAGATTACTATGACACATTTTATCCCAAGCGAGCCAATGCATTCCTCCTGTTTGCCCATTTGTACTCCACCAAAACTTAGCTCTTTCCTCCCTTCGAAATCCTAGAATTAAAAATCAAAATTTAATTATAAAAACACTAAACAAAATAAACAATATTAACAAAACAAATACAACTTAAAATTTTGCTATATAATTTTTCAGTAATAAAAAAATTTCCCGCGGTATACCGCGAGGTAAAATCTAGTATTGTATTTAGAACCAGTGAAAATTAGAATTGCAATTCAAAATTTTTATCTTTTTCAATCAAATTGTTTAACAATATTAATATTCAGAGTAATGTGAGATAAATTTAATTATAAATCATAAAATTTTATTGGTATGATGTTACAGTTAGTTCACATTTTGAAGATATTAATATTCAGTTTTCACCAATAATTAATGATTATAAATTGTTTAGTGGACTCAGCATGTTAGTTATGAACTTTTGACTTAGAGCATCTCTATCGCTCAGAAACTCAACAAAGTTTACATTCAACGTAGTTTCTGACAAATAAAATAATTTTTTTTTATTATTTAATTATTTATTTATTTAAACTAATCAAGAGAAGACAACTGTATAAATGAGTGTTATAAGTTTCTCAAATGAAAAACGTTTCTGTCCTCCCTCCTTCTTTTCTTAATTTTTTATTCTGTTTTATCGGAAAGTGTCTCACCTAGACACTCCTAATAAAAATGGTTTTATGAGGCATGAGTACGGTTATAGTAGAAAATGTATGGTTCTTGTTTGCTCATATTTTAGGCTGTTTTCTGCACTGAATATCCCAGTATAATAATGGCTTTGATTAAGGTAGCTTTATTAACAAAAAAAAATCAAAAACTAAACATTCTATATTTATTAAATCCTAATTATACACTATGATCTATCTTCTCTACTTTTCACCTCAACTAATAATAAAGTACCTTTTGTCTTGATATTCTTATCCACCCTCACGGGCCATTTGACTTCCGGTTTTGGCATAACCCAATCAGTATTTGTCTTGATAAATCTCACTTTGGTTCATAGACTTTTGCATGCGAATATTATAAGATTCCAAACGTAATTTTATTCATCTGACAACCAATCACAAACCTATGAGGAATCTAGCTAAAATGCTAAATAGCTAATACAGGATATAACTCATATAAGCGAATTTATCATACATCACCCTATAGATTTTCCCCAGGTTTAAGGTGGCATAGGCACATCTCTTCGTATCTACGCCTGAAGAACATGTGCAGGTGTGTCCACTTGTCCAATTTTAATCCATTGTATCTAACCATTAATAATATCATGATATTCTAATAACATTATTGATAACAATGTTTTGTGTAACATTATTGATAACCTTAAAATGCACAAATATATAATGCTCAATAATTTCTTATTCATTTTGTGTAAGTGACTTTTAAAAAACGCCAAATTTTTATAAAGTAATAATAAATAAATAAACACACAAAAAAACAAATTAATCCCATTAATTTATTGAACGAGATTAGTGTAAAATGAATTATCCGGTTTGGTGACGGACACCTTCCAACATTTAACCTCTCCGTCAAGACTTCCACTAACGATCGAAACGACATCGTCTAACTCCTTTTCTCTAACCGCCGCCAACGACTTAACCGGCTTCGTATGACCGGAAAGAACCTCCAGACAACTATAACTAGAATCGGGTCCACGTCGCCAAATTCTGACCGTCCGATCAGCTGATCCACTTAGTAGCAAATCAGAGACGTTGAACAAGCTAAGTATTGCTTTATCATGTCCCCTCAAAGCACCTCTCACCGCCATGTAATTGGAAGTGTCTTCTCTCTCCCAAACCAAAATAGACCGGTCACACGAACCGGAGAATAAAACCGATCCGTCGTCGTTTAATGCCAATGCGTTAACCGCCGATTTATGCTTTTCCAAAGTCGCGACTAACCTATGACGTTTCTCACCGGTCGGTTTGGCCCACACCCGGATACGTCTATCTGCGGATCCAGTATAAACGGTGCCGTTAGTAGAGACGGCGACGGCATTAACGGCGTCATCGTGTGCTTTGATTGACTCTTTGCAACGAAGATCAGAGGCTCTCCATATCTTCAAGGTCTTATCCCAAGAAACAGAGTAAATAAATCCGTTATTAACGGCGAGAGCAGTAACGGCGTCAGCATGTTCGATCCAGAGACGTTTCTTATGACGGCGTACTTGAACGTAGTTTTTGGGAAGAGCGAAACGTCGTAAACGGTCGTTTAAAGTAGGAAGCGTCGTTAACTGTTTATAACCGCTCTTCGCCGTTAGTTTCCAAACTCCGATTTTACCGTCTTGATGCGCCGTGAAAATTTTCTCACCGGAGAAGCCGATGGACTTAACGGTTCCTGAGAAAGGATCTTGGCCGTTGAATGTGTCTAGATGAGCACACATGTCGCGATCGTAGATACTAACTTCATGTCCAGAAACGGCGAAGAGATAACCACCGTTGACGGCGAGACAAGTTACAGGAAGACTCCGTTCACGGAGTTTAAACGAGGAGGTAACGCAGTGAGAGACGGTGACGGTGGTGGATGGGATTTTCTGAAGAGAAGGAACTGAAGGAAGCGTCTGGAGAGAGAGACTGCTATGGAGGCTGCTTGAGCCGGTGGTTACGTCGCTGAGTGATGAAGATAACGTGAAGCTTTCGTCGGAATCCAAATGCTTCGGCGATTTCGGTGTTCGTCTTCTGTCGGAATCGAACAGCTTTGAGATAACCCTCATGGTTCCGATGTTTGGTAAAAACAAGAAGGTTAGGTTAGTGTCGGAGAGATGAATATAGAAAGAAAAGAAGCGCGTCGTTCAGAGAAATTACGCCACGTGGCAGGTAAGTACAGAGCGGTGCTTACTAATTTTGTGGGTGTTTTCTTGAACTAAAAAGTTTGATTGTACATTTTTGTACTTATAGACGACTAAGGGGTATTATAGTAAATTAGAGAGCCAATAAGTCAAATACTGAATTACCCAATTTGTGTGGTAGAAAGAAACAAGAAGTAAGAAATCAATCAAAATAAAGGAAGGAGATTGGGTTTTGCGTTACAGCATTGATGAGGTTGGATGGTAGTGAATTGGCAGTATGGGTTCATGAAAGAGTAGGACCCAAGTAATTATGAGCCGATTGAATATTATCAATGCCTAAAATACGATTAGGTTTATGAAGAAGATATTATTTATAGAAGCATTTTCTTGAATAGTGGTGTGAGTTGTAATAAATGGGTGTGAGTGCATAAGTGGGAAACTTGGACGGAAATGATTATGAGAATGGTCACATCCGTTGCTGGAAAGGGGAAAAGTGTGGCTAAATAAAGAGAGACACAATGAATTGGGGGTCAATGTCAAAACCGAGCTATTATTTAATAGCCGATCGATAACCAAATGATAAGAAAATTAGTTTTAGAAAAATAAGTAGGACAGGTCGGAGTCGGTCGTTGTCGGGAGTGGGACTGGGAAGCAGCAATGAGACCGAGATTGCCAGCCCAAAATAGTGAAAGGTTTAGTAGGAAGGCTCCTGCGTCTTTCTCTTATGTTTCTAAGAACATTACTTTGATTTGTGATAAGGGTGAATATTGGCTAATTACATGAGCTATCATTTTCGTCACGGTTCGATAGAAACCATCACGCCGTTACTTTCAATTTTTTTTTTTTTTTTAAATCCATGAATGTGATCATGCATTATTGTGTAGTCAAATGTGCATATGTTCTAATTGATTTCAAGGAAAAATCATAAATTTGGTTTTTATTTTGTTACTATTCAAATTATAACTTTGCAACTAAATTTCTGTTTTATTTGTATCTTTTGTTATCGAATGTGCGAGTAAGTTGTAGTATATGATTACCCACTTGGCATGATTTTGTTTTTAAAGCTCTTTATTATGTGCGAGTGTGTGACTAGTTTATTTCCTTACGTGAAACCTAAGCTGCATGGAATCGGAAGCGGGTACGTGGAAGCGGAAGCGTTTGGAAGCGGGGAAACGAGTTTTTTAAAAAAGTTAGGAAGCGGGTACGTGTTAGAAGCGTAAATATATACATATATATATATAGATTTATTAAATATTTAATTTACTCTACACTAACCATTGGATATGCATGATAATTGAGAAAATTTTAAACCATACGAAATACATAACATGTAGAATAATAAATATAGTCATCAAAAGTAAGAAATGCATTGTTAACAATAAAATATTTTGGATGTCTTAATAAAAGAATAAAAACGCAAATAAAAACGGGCCATTTAAACAAAATTAGGCTTAAAAGAATAAAAAAATTAAAGCCCAACTTGTGGTAGTCAGATTCCTTTCAATATATTTGTCGGAGACTGACTTGAGAGAAGAGTCGCCGATTAGATCTAAAACTGAAACCACCGAAGACAACTTGAAAAGAGTGTAGGTTTTGGTGTCATGAAGACTCTCAAGTCTCAAGCAATCAGAGGTTTCAAGACAACCTCTCTCCATTGACACGTGAGAAGCACAAGTTGTGGGTATCAGTAATTAGTCACAACTAGAAGGATAAAAGGGTCTTTCATGTTGGCTCTGTATCTTCTTCTTCATTCACTTCCCTTTTACTACTCTCTGGATTATACGTACTTCTTCTTGATTCACTACTCTCTGGATTAGTTTGTGAGGATAAATGACGGGTGGGTTTCTGTGGGAAGGCTGCACTTCCGTTGATAAAAAAACCACGCTTCCAAGTCCGAATCGAACGCTTCCCAGAAGCTTCCAATCTTCAATTTTCTGGAACCGCGCTTCCATCACGATTCCGGTCGCTTCCGGTCGCTTCCGCACCCGCTTCCGGTTCCGAAGCGAGAATCGGAGGTTGGACGGCGCTTCCATGCTTCCTAGCGTGAAACTGAAATAGAAAACGGTATATTAAAATAGAACACAAATTTGTGCGGAAGATGTGAAACTGTTGTTTGACTGATATATCCTTTACACAAAAGTTCTTGCCACTGTAGAAAAACATGATTCAGGAAGGAAAAATGTATTCTTTTGTTTATTTTAACCACGTTTCCACATGAGATTTAGCACTCGTGTATGAGTTTTAAATTTCTGTATAGTGCACACAACTTTTCTTTTAAAAACCTAATGTAAAGCTTCTGTAAGTTAACTAGGATCGGACCCGCGGTCCACCGCGGGAGAATATTAGTTTACATACGTTGCGTTTAATATTGTGTGTGTTTTTTAGTAGAACGAATCGTGTAGTATACTTATAAGTATTCATAATAACGAATTCTAGAGAAAATGTAAAATTGTTTATAAATATACCCATCGTATTAATTATGATTTACAAAATAGAATTTTGTGTTTTAAAATTCTAAAATTAGACGATTCATGGGAATTAGAGCAGTCAAAATAGGTCAAAAACCGCGGGTCGAGCCCACATCATCTCACTACGGGGCAAATTTGGGAAAATATATTAAACCCGCAAATAAGCGGGCCACATGGATTAATTCGCAGTGGGTCATAGGTTTAATCGGTTTTCATTAAATAATTGGCGGATCAGCCCGCATATTAGTATATATTGATAAAATTATAATTTATTCAACATGTGGTAATTTAAACAAACTTTTAATAGTATTTTTATTTATTTTAGTAGTATTTTAAATTTTGGTTACTTTAAAATTATTTAAACAAAATTCATGGACAATCCCGCAAATCCGCATACATTCGCGGGACGGATTTGTATTTCATATATGCTACCCGCGGGTCGTGCGGACCGACTAACACAAGTCAAAATATTTTTTGTCTATCGCAAAACGGACTTAACGGGACGAATCAACTCGCTTTGACAGTTCTAATGGGAATATTATTTAGTCATACAACAAAATGAAGTTTGGACATAGTAATAATAGAATATGTATCTTATTTGTTAGATGAGAGATTGAAAGATGAAGTATAATGATTAAAAATTAATTATTATTTTTCATGATTCACAAAATTTAATAAATACTTATCATCTTGTTGAATAATTCTAAAATCATATTCAAAAAATCTTTATAAATTGAAAATTAAACTTCTTTGGTAAGCTATAGGTATGAAAATATCATAATTTCGATTTAATCTAATTAAATTAAAATTAGTTACATGGATTCATATCTATTTAATTTACACGACCAAAATAAAAATATCTATTTAATTTATACGACCAAAATAAAAATATCAATTTAATTTATAAAACATATGGGTTATTTGTGATAAATTTTCTAGAAATCTTTAGAAGCAAATAAAATATCTTTCAATTAATGATAATTGGCTAAAATGAGCGAAATTAATGACAAAACGTTGATTGTTATGGAATTAGTCCCAAAAATATATGAACAAATTTATTATACGTAATTAATATATAATATTGTTCGGAATATGCTTTTATTATTAGTTACCATAAGTACAATCAGATTTTATTTGATTTCCATAAATATTTGATCTTATTTCGATTTTTCATTTTTAATTCAAATTTATATTCCAAAAAAAATTTTAAAGATCCGATTTCAAAATTTCGGGTCAATTTTCTGATTTTAACCCGACCCATTTTTATTTGTACTTCTCTTTTAATAGTATAGAGATATTCAAAAAATTAACGCATTTTTTCGGTTCCAAAATAGTTTCCAAATTAATGAATATATTGATATGTTCTACAAGTATGTAAATAATTCAAGGGTTGATTAGACCATTGTGGGTGGTGGAATAATTTTGCTTAAGTTGGAATGAGAATATTTCTTTTGTTTATTTAAATTTTAATGAAAATATCACAGAAGAACAACATTCTCAAAAGTTAAATATCTTGCAATATGTTGTCAAATTCAAAGAGCACTCCTATGCCTTTGTATCTCTTTTACTTTTAAATTAGCGCTTTTACATAGTCATTTCAAAAACTAAATCGTTGAACGAAAACTTCTTTCTCTATCAAGTATAATATATGAATATGAGAATGATGCTTTGTATAGTTGATAATTGATAGGAATACCCCAAATACGAAGTGGTATTTTGATAGATAAGACTAAAGAGATCCTAAAGAAAGAAAAGAGATCGAAAAAGAAAAAAGAAAAAAGAAAAAGAAAAATAAAATAATATTAGTTTTTTATTATTTAATTATTTTATTGTTTATTTAAACCAATCAGAAAAAGATAACTGTAAAAATGAATGTCTCAGAGTTTCTCAAATTAGAAACATTTTGTGTCCTCTCTCCTCCTTTTTTAATTTTTTATTCTGTTTTATTAGAAAGTGTCTTATCTAAAAACTCCTAATGGAGATGGTCTAAGGACCAAAAGTGCAACACACAAATACGAACCGTATATACGGTTTCTTCACTCCTTCAATGGGTTATGGGTCCCTCGCTGAGCTTCTATAGTGGAAGCTCCCCAAACCCAACCATGAAATTGGCGCCTCTTCACATTCACACCTTTAAAATTTTTTGATTAGGATTTTACACAATGGTTACGACTCTACTTAATTAATTTGTCTTTTGCGTGTTGAAAACCTGAAAAAATCGTATACTATTCAATTCATAGTTTTGTATCTAAAACCGTTGATGAAAAGTTTTTTTTTTTCAGTATTATTACAAAGACAACGTTTCTCTTAACAAAGTAGAAACAAATTACAACAAGATCATCACAATCATCCATACATATAAGTTATCTTCCTTTACAATAACCTTCTTATCATAACAATACCCACCTTAGAATAACAAGAAAGAACCGGCAATGGATGTAACACCAACGACGACAGCAGAGACGCCAAGAGCTGCCGCACCGCTGTCAGCAGAATCGGCAGAGCCTGAGGGTGCATTGGCGTAGGAGGAGTCACTTCCTAGAGGACCGGCCACTGCAACGTCACCATCACCAGGAGTGGGAGCTGCATCGTCATCGGTGGTTCCGATTTGGTCATCGGTGACTGGAGCTTCGACCTGATCGGTTTTGGAGGCAGCAGGAGCTTTGGAGGGAGACGCTGAAGGAGATGGAGAGGAGGCAGCTGCGGCGAGGCCAAGGATGGCCATGAAGACGAGGGCAACCACGACGACAACGTTTTGGCGACCCATTCTTCTCTCTCTCCTTCTTACGTAGAACTCGTTTAATTTATTTTAGGGTTTGAGGTTTATAGATTGTGATGATTTGCAGAGATGAGTTTGATATGTATATATAGTTCTCTTTTGTGGTTAAGACAAAAAGAAAATAGAAAATGTTTTGAACTACGATGTAGGCTTACCTTACAATCCAATGTACATCTACTGGAGTTCCTAAAAATAGATTTGCTCAGGTATGCCCTAGATTTTGATTGGTGAACATCCGAATGAATATGAAACCATTCAATATTTAATTATAGGACCAAGTGTCGTTAGCTCAACTGGTAAAAATTATAGGCGAAACTTAGATGTCGCCGGTTCGAGTGACGCTTGGGACGAAAGTAATATTACATGCTGTGGTTTCGGATCTGGGGGGATTAAAGGCTTTGAACCAGAACCTCATGGTATTCAAAATAAAAATAAATAAATATTTGATTATAGGACTTATGGTGGACAGAGAGACATGTAAACCAACATATATATAAAGACGATCCAAATTGTGAAGATGGTTTTATGAAATCATTGTAATTAATGGTATCCACATCTTAAAATAAGTTTATTCTTGTTTTTTTGCTAAGAATGTAAATATTTCATAAAATGAAAACGTTTTAGGTTTACAATCGACGATGATTATAGACCTACCCAAATGGTCCCATGGCAAAAAAGGTAAAAACATGGAAGCATAAACAATAACTAGAATTCGGTCCATCCTCTCAACAAAAGCGATGAAGCTAAAGGAGTAAGACGAAGCGATGACGATTTTGATTGCTCTTCCCGAATTTGTTGTTGGAGAAGAAGAGACCTGCAAGGAGTAGGAGCCGAATTGCGAAAGAAAGATAACACTAGAAGCCTTTCAAAGGACGTCCGAGAATGGGCCGTCAACGGCAGATAACTCAAAATCCTCGATCACATGCGTCTCCTCCGATATGTGAGAGCGACTTGAACATCACATCCATGAGCTTTCCCAAAAACGGAACCTCACAAACCAAATTATGTGAAACCTGCGAGCTCCCTCTACCAAGTTCAAACCCGAAGTCGGCTAGCACAGAGCAAGATAAAAAATTCCAAAACCACATCGATCACCAATGGCCTTACTAGCTCCTCTAGGACACAGACCAAAACGCAACAAAAGGCGAAAACCCAAAACAAAACTTACTCCATCTCATAGCAACGTCAACAGCAAGACACGATCAAAACCAGGGCTTGAAGCAAAATCAAAGAGTCGAGAATACCAGTGGCGAGGATGAAATGAAGACAGCCAAACAGCCACCACCGGAGGCTAAACCGTCATCATAGCCAGCACCACCGCAACGAAAACTCTCCTAATAGTCCTGCTGCCGTCCTCTAGCAGAATTGGCCAACAGAGAAGTCTCCATCCAAACGCCAAGTCATAACGTCGAGGCTAGCACCCAAAAAGACCGTCGAGACAGCATTGCTCTGAAAACCTATCAGAAGAAGCGTGACAAGAGTAGCCGAGGCCACGGAGACCAAAGAGGTGAAGCTTCACCTCAGCCCCCGAAGACCACTCCAGACGCCACAAGCTCCAGCTGACGAAGACGACCTACACGGCGGGGACGGAGGCAACTAACTTCTGGACCACCGCCGTCCTCAAACGATGAGTCCGTCAAGAAGCAGCCTGAACCGCCGGTGAGAGTAGATCGAGCGGCGGATCCTCCAGGCAAAGACATGGAAGGGAGACCGAAGCACACAGAGGAGCTTCGACCGAGAGAGGAGCGCAAAACGAAGATTGCGACCTCTCACTCGCCGCGTTTCAGAGCAAATCACAACCCAATGACCGCTTCAAACTCCGGGGAACAAAACCTGTGAACTAAGTTTATTCTTGGATTTTGAATATATATTGCAGTCAAGTTTGAGCAACATGATTTGAAATTTGCCTCTCTTTTTTTTTTTTTTAATGTTTCGCTAGAAAATTCATCGTGAGAATTTGTTAGAAAATTTTATTGAAGTTGCATGATAGTGAAAATATTTCCATGAACATTGTAATCTTATTATATAAGATGGGCTCTAAACCATAAGCCCAAAATTTATGTTAGGCCCTTGAATACAGTTTCGATTTACGATTCTGCCATCAACAGTGAGTTAGGGTTTTACAGTGAATACATATGACGCTCTCAAATCTTCCAGACATTCTTCTTCTCGTTTTTTTCCCCATTTCTACTTTTTTTTTTCCTCTCTAGTGTAGTAGGAAAAAAAAACCCAAGATCTGTAGTTCGATCAGATCGAGAAGAGCTCGAAAATGGCGCTGGCGTTCGATGAGTTCGGGCGTCCGTTCATTATACTAAGAGAGCAAGATCAAAAGACGCGTCTTAGAGGAATCGATGCTCAGAAAGCCAATATCGCCGCCGGGAAAGCCGTGGCTCGGATCCTTCGATCTTCTCTTGGACCCAAAGGAATGGACAAGATGCTTCAAGGACCTGACGGAGACATCACCATCAGTTCGTTTCTTTACTTTTGATTTTGGATTTTTAGTTTTGTTCTTCTATACTTGAAATAGGGTTTACTATGTTGATAAAGTAGTTTGATGAATGGATCTATCTAGCTTTTGAAAATCGATTCGCTATGTCTGCGAACTTGGCTACTCTGCGGGCTTGAGTTAAATGCTAATGGTTTTAGAGATTGTTAGCAGTAGTTGCCGCTTTTGAGAGAATCAATGTTATCTTGTTTATAACCTCGCCATCTTTATGTTTTTACAGCAAACGATGGTGCTACCATCTTGGAGCAAATGGATGTTGACAACCAGATTGCTAAACTTATGGTGGAACTGTCGCGGAGTCAGGATTATGAAATTGGTGATGGAACAACAGGTGTTGTTGTTATGGCTGGTGCACTTCTGGAGCAAGCTGAACGTCAGTTAGATAGAGGAATTCATCCCATCCGTATTGCTGAAGGCTATGAGATGGCTTCTAGAGTCGCTGTTGACCATTTGGAGCGTATTGCTCAAAAGTTTGAATTCGACGTTAATAATTTCGAGCCCCTGGTTCAGACATGCATGACTACTCTCTCCTCTAAGATGTAATGTTCCTTTATAATATTCAAGCTACCTTTCAGTTGTTGTTGCTTATTTTTGTTTGTGGTTTGACAATATTGTCTTAACTTTTTTGTTGTTCATTGTTACAGTGTGAATCGATGCAAGCGTAGCTTAGCTGAGATTGCTGTTAAAGCGGTTCTTGCTGTTGCTGATTTAGAGAGGAGGGATGTTAATTTAGATCTGATCAAAGTAGAAGGGAAAGTTGGGGGAAAGTTGGAGGACACTGAGCTTATTTATGGAATACTGATTGACAAAGACATGAGTCATCCGCAAATGCCAAAGCAGATTGAAGATGCCCACATTGCCATTTTGACTTGTCCCTTTGAGCCACCGAAGCCGAAGACTAAGCATAAGGTGGACATTGACACAGTGGAGAAGTTTGAGACATTGCGCAAGCAAGAGCAGCAATATTTCGATGAGATGGTTCAAAAGTGCAAGGTAGGTTCTAATTTGTATTTATTTATATTGTCATTTGGATGTTGAGTGAGCTATCAAAAAAGTGCTTTTGACAATGGTGGTTAGTACCGCAATGCATTTTATGATATGAATTATTTACGAAACTTGTGCTTTAAAATTGCAGGATGTTGGTGCTACACTGGTTATTTGCCAATGGGGATTTGATGATGAGGCAAACCATCTATTGATGCACAGGAATTTGCCTGCTGTCAGATGGGTCGGGGGTGTTGAATTAGAACTTATTGCAATAGCCACAGGTAAGTAAAGTACTCCAAGCATCTACTGCTAGTGTTTTTATCAGTTATGCAAAGCTGATAAGAAACTTTTCTTTATGTAGGCGGTAGAATTGTTCCAAGATTCCAGGAGTTGACTCCAGAGAAGTTAGGCAAGGTACTTTGTACTTTCAGTAGGTGTTGCCAGTAAAATGAGTGGAATGCTAAATATGTTTTAAACAGACAGACCATTGAAACCCAACATTTCCTGATATGTTTAGGCTGGCGTGGTTCGTGAGAAATCATTTGGCACTACAAAAGAACGAATGCTGTATATTGAGCACTGTGCGAATTCGAAAGCTGTCACTGTTTTCATCCGTGGAGGTAATAGCTTTTTCTTTAATAAATATTAGCAGCACTGTTTTGACTTTTGAATAGCTGGTGAGAGATAAACATCGACGTACTGAATCTAATGCCTTCTAAATAAATGGTGGACAACGATATTGTATAAGTGATTGATCCAACGATTTGTTTTGGAATATGGTTTAGGTAACAAAATGATGATAGAAGAGACGAAGCGTAGTATCCACGATGCCCTGTGTGTGGCTAGGAATCTAATCCGCAACAAATCAATTGTATATGGAGGTGGTGCAGCTGAAATCGCTTGCTCCCTTGCGGTTGATGCCGCTGCTGATAAATACCCTGGCGTTGAGCAGGTAAAATATGATCTTTCGGCTTTGAGCCTGAAGTGAAATAATTTGTTTCTCGAATCTTAAATCTAAATACTAATCATGTATAAATACTTCCTTATACGCAGTATGCAATTAGGGCGTTTGCAGAAGCTTTGGACTCTGTCCCTATGGCTCTTGCAGAGAACAGTGGGTTGCAGCCCATTGAGACACTCTCTGCGGTTAAATCTCAGCAAATTAAGGTAAGTAATTGATGAACTTTATTATCTATATCATTGAGTTGCTTGGTACGGTGACTGAACAAACACCGGATTTTGATGAACAGGAGAATATTCCCTTCTATGGGATAGATTGCAATGACGTGGGAACAAACGATATGAGGGAGCAAAATGTGTTTGAAACATTGATTGGGAAACAGCAGCAAATTTTGCTAGCTACGCAAGTCGTTAAGATGATTCTAAAGATCGACGATGTCATCTCCAATTCTGAATACTGATGTGTTGCTACCTCTGTAAACTCTTTGGCTTCTTGGGTGTTTTTTAGTTTGCTTTCTGTTAGCTTTTGGTACCACCTTGACAATCAGTATCTTTCACTCTTTCCCTTTGTTTAGCAAGCTTTTGTTTAAGAACATCGTCACATCTTTATTTTTGTGTCTTTGCCCACAGATGAAAACACTCGTTTGCTTTTTCTTTTCAATTTGGTAGCAGATGGACACTCATCTCGTAGTAGTATAGACTAAACTATAATCGTATTAGTGTAAAACAAGTGAACGAGGACAAAAGTAGTTTTGCTTAAACATTCTTAAGAACATAAGCAATATGAACCAAGCTTCCGTGGCTTACAAAAACCCATCCCCTATGGTCTTTGTACACAAATTCTAAACCTTAATGACTAATGTTTCGCACTCTTAAGATCTATAAACTTCGAACTCTGTTGCAGAGGGGCTAAAAGGACTGATTAACGAGATTCCTCCTCTTGTCTTATTCAAATCTCAATTCCTCTGTGTGCTGGGCTTGGGCTTGGTCAGGAGTGTTCCTCCTCTATGTATCATGAGAATGCTGTTGTTCTGTATCATGGCCAATGCCAAATGTCTCATTCGAAGTCTTCTCCTTAGATGGCTTCCCATTCACAGCTACGGTGCCATCGGATGTTTCTTCCGCAGCAGAAAGTTCTGTCTCTCCATTATCTCCAGCGACAATGGCTGTATCAGGTTTTCCATCTTGTTCATGTGCTTTGTTTGTATTTTGATTTGAAAGAGCTGCTTCAGCTTTCTGCCTCTCTTCTTTTTCCCGACGTCTCTTTGCTTCTTGCTCTTTGAGCAGCCTAAACCTGGAAATAACATGCACGTGTTAGTACAGAAAACAGCTTTTAGTAACGAATGATGACACATTTCAGAAAATTTTGTCACCTTTCACCAGGTTTAGGGCCTTCTGAGGTCACCTTTTCACCACCCTTCTCTCTTGGTATTTTCAGTTCTGAAACAGACTTTTGAACTAGTGCCTCTGAAATAGGCTTCTCAATTTTTTGTGTTTTATCTTCCTTACTGACCAAATTAGTGAATTTTTCCACTGGATTCTTAGCACCACCATATTTTTGAAGCCATACTTGCTGTGCCGTGCTCAAAATGTTGTTGGTCAGCCTGCAAAAGCACTTTCAAACTGAGAAGAAAAGCAAGTGGAAAGCTGACCCCTCACGAAAAACACAGAAAACCAGACTCACCAATAAAGACTTAAACCAGAAGGAACTGAGAGTGCAAAATAGCCAATCATCAGTGGAAGAAGCTTTGTCACTGCTTGTGAGCTCTTCATGGCTGGATCATTACTCTTGAGAAAAAATGATGAGAAAATGGCACACCGTAAATTTCTATGTTGCACGTTGTTGATTGAAATTAGTTTAATGGAATGAGCTTTCAGCACATGTACCAATTTACACATTTTCAAAACTAGCCGATAGTTCAACATAGACTTAACTACAAAATCGACTATTATCACATATTCCATAAGATGCTATACCTGCGAAGACTGCATAATCTGAATGGATAGGTACTGAGAGAAGACGAGCAATAGAGGTAAGACAAGATATGCTAATGTGTCTGGCCATCCGAGAGGTGGGTGTCCCTCCTGAAAAATAATATGGAAATTTGTAGACATCAGCAATGAGGTCTTCAATCAGTTCATTTAAATCAGTTTAATATGCTTGAATAATTAACGTGTAGTTCAAGAACAAGGAGTCTACTCTAGATTCCATTTTCAAAATATCCACACTACTTAATATCAAGGTTCAAGATTGATACTTACAATGAAAGGAAACAGCCATGAGATTCCACTGCCATTCTGTCTTGCAGCAACAGTTGTTGGACCAGCAAGAGAAGGTATCCAGAAAAAACCTTCCGTTAAGAGCCCCTTAAAGTTAGAAACAAGCATCCAGCAACTTGTCAGAAAAGAATCTCAAGGCACTTACAGAAACAAGAGGATAAAGTTTTTATTTCAGGTACCTCATCGGCAACATTTGAGAGGGCTCTATACAGCCCAATCCAGACTGGTATTGTGGCTAGTGTGGGGAGGCAGCCTAACAGATAAAATGAAAATATAGCTTAACCATAAATGTTGTCTCAAATGGAAAAACAAATGAAAATCTGAAGCAACAAACTGTACCTGCAAGGGGATTTATTCCAGCAAGTTTATACAATCTGGCAGTTTCAAGCTGAATTCTCTCCTGCAAAAATAAAGAGGGCTCTACATTCATAGACAGTAAAGCTATAATATTTGTTATATTCATTAGTATCACTCCACAATTGTGCATGGAACCAATAACAACACACTTGTTCCTACTTTTGCCTTAAATCCATCAACTAAAAACTGATGCAAACATAACCTAAGTATGGCATCAGGACAAAGAAAATCCATGTTTGCAGTATCAAAGAATGGGTTTTCACCTGATCACCGGCATACCGTTCCTGAATAGCCTTTATTTGAGGCGTCAAAGATTTCATTGCCATGGCAGATTCAACCTGTAGAGAATAACCCACAATTCAATGACATCCACTAAAAATGGTATCATGGCTTAGCAGCAAGAGAAACATACTAAAAACCTGCTTTTTCGTCAATGGGAACGTAGCAGCCTTAACAAGCACAGTCAATAGAATGATAGCGAAACCATAGGAATAAGGAACATGAACAGTTGATAACCCATCTTTCAAAACCTGCATATCAATTCAAATCCAACAAAAATCAATCATATAGCACATAAAAATTCATTCTTTCAAAACCAAAAAGACAACTTTATATACCTTGAGAATAGTTTCCATGTAATTAGCAATACCAGAGAACCAATCATTGTTCTGGTTTGTGGTGGAAGTAGTACCAGCGACAGATTCAAAGGTTTCAGAGGACGAAACGGCGGCATCAGCGATCGTGTACAAGAGATTCTCGGCATGGTCCTTGATGAAATCGAGAGAGTCACCTAGGTCGGGAAACGAACCTGGTCTGAACCCGAATTGAGCTACGAGAGTCCGATAACGAGACGAAGACGACGACCTGTGGCTGAAACGGGAGCGGCGGAAGTGGAGGACTTTGCCTGTGGAGAAAGAGGAGAGGATAAGGTGCGTCGGCTTTAGGGATATTGAAGAAGACATCTCTAGGGAGAAGAAGGTGGGAGAGTTTTAGGGTTTTGGTTCAGAAGACAAATTGGGGAAGGATTTAGATTTTGTTGGAAGTATTGTTGTGTGTTCTTGCTTCGCGTCTCAGTGTGCGAGACCGAACTGGGAAGTGGAAGCTAACAAAATTTTGTTTTTCTGATTTTCTTAAATAAACAACACAAAGTCACAAACTATAAACCTTTTTTAATCACTTTTTAGGGTGAATATGTCAAAGAAAAATAAGACAAAACTTTCGTTTTGAGAAGGAATTTTATTTTTTGTTGATCAAAAAAAAAAAAAAAAAAAGAGAAGGAAATTTTTTTTAAAAAATCTCAACTTCCTTTTTTTTTTTTTTCAGCTCTCAGTTTTTGTTTTGATCAAAGAAAATCTCAAAACTATTTCATTAGGCAAAAAAGTATCCAATTCTACAATGACTAAACCGAGTTAGTCCTAACGTTAATCAAAATTAGCAAAATATTTAACAGCATCCGAAGCAACACCTACATACAATATGTTGTTGATACCCTTGAGGCCTTTGCCAAAATGTTTTTTCCCTAAACAATTGTGGCTCTCCCATTGGCTCCCTACTCACAAGTCACAACTAATTAAATTCTACAAGGCGAAGTAACACTAATATCTATAGTCGAATTTCGGTGAAGAAAACCATAGAGATAAACATTTAATTATTTGCCAAACAATTCATGATTTAGTAATTTTTGTATGATAACACATACGATGAAAAGAGTCAAATTAGTATAAATTACATCTAACAACCAATAAATCAGGAAAAAAAGAATAACATAAATTGGAGGGTGGTTTGGTGACTGATGATGGATCCATATGTAGTAGAACTCGTCATTATTTCCCAGCATTCACTACTGTTGCATTTCCCATATTGTTTCCCACATTCACTTGTACACTTATATTCTGTTTGAGTGGCACTGCATCCATAAAGAAATATTTATATATAGATTAATTAATTCAAATAACCATTATAGCAGAAATTCAAATAAACAAGATCTATAGATAGTTATAGTTTACTAATGAAAAAAGGAGAATACATACTTTCTGATTCGGGGTGGCGCCTAGGTTTGATGAAATATTTCCAGGCGCCCCAACCACCAGCTCCAAGAACCAACAACGACGGGAATGAAATACCAAGAGGTAAAGCTAAGCTGCTGCTTTTCTCTCCATCGGACTTCCCTGTAGAATCTTCATATTAGACAATTTCATAACGCTTATATTCATGATAATAAAAGAATCATTACCGGATTTGCCTCCACCACCACCGCCAGTGTTGCTAGGGGGGCTGCCACCACCACCGCCAGTGTTTGGGCTGCTACCACCACCACCAGGGCTAGGACTGCCACCACCGCTCGTGCTTGTTGAATTCGTCCCGTTTCCACTTCCACCACTATTACTAATGACATAGAGCTCGAGAGCGTTGATGAGTGGGTTCAAATTCGAGTCTGGTGTAGCCTTAAAAGTCAGATAGGGAAGCTCACTCTTTCCCACACCCCTCAAAGAAGCTTGCGTCACTGCCCCAAAAGGTGGCACAATTAGATTTGAACCCACTTGCTTGTCCTGATCATAGTAAACGTTGAAAGACCGCTTTTGGTCAGAACCAAGGCTTAGTGGTTCCGAGAAATAAATGACAATGTAAAATGTCACTCCAGAAAAAGGTAGCTTTATATCATAGAAAGCCATGTCAGTCTTCGACCAAGAAGTCCGAAGGACAATCTCTGGTGGTCGATTGTCAGCTCCTGTTGTGTTGATAGAAGTGGCAGAACTTGTTAGATGTGAGACAAAAACCGTTGCTGGCAGCCATATTCTATCATAAGGATCATATGGGGACCTGAAAATGTTTATGTTATAAATTATCCATATATTTATGTTTTATTCATTTTATCTTTCCTTATCATGAAAGCCCGGGCCTTACCCTTGGCCTGATGCTAGAAAAAAAAGAGAAAGCTACAGTAAATTGTTTTTTATTAACCAAATGCTAGTTGGTTATTCCTTGACTTTGGATCTACGTACGGTTAGTTTTCCAAATATAGTTAACTCCGGTTTAATACTTCCATGGACAGCATTGTATAAAGCAAACTGGTAATCGCTAGAGTAAGATCCGCTGATTTTTTTTTTTTAATATATATGTATGTTTACCTAATTACCTTATTAATTCCTGCGCACCGTAGGCGGTCCTTTGCTGGAGGATGAAACCTTCCTTAGGGCCAAGATCGGTGTACATAGAGTCGTCCAACCTTCGTACTTCAATGGTGGACACAAAAGGGTGTTCGTTCGAAAGCGTACGGAAAAAGCAAACACTGATATTCCCGTTTTCAGGAGTAAATATCGCCTCTGATTGAGTAACTTTTTCAAATGTCGTTGTGACGACCGAATCTCGATGTTTACCATCATACACTACATCGAATTTGGGAGCCTTGGATTCTCCATCATAATCACCATAGAGGAATCTCGTTCTAACTAAGACTTTCCCACCTTTATCTACCGGAATGTTGGTGTAACAATTGGTCTCTCCCGTAGGAAAATACCGAAGTGTGGTTAGAGAATCAGAGAATTTGGATATTAGTACAAATTTAGACGTCAAACCGGTGGTAACAAAGTCTGTGTCTCCCACCCACGTTCTGTTGTCTGCGTCAATGTGCGAGCTTGATGATCCACAGTCTATGCTTATGTCTGAAACCCATATTCACATCAAACTCAAATCAATCTTACTTTGAAAATATATATAATATAAGTTTATATATTAGTAAGTATAACGTAAGTGGAATAGCTAACCGGCTGCATTAGAAAGAATTATGATGGAAAAACTTAGGAGAAGGCAAAGAAAAGAAGCTTGAGCCATGCTTGATTCTTCCTTCACCAAGAGACAAAAATGTATTTTCATGAGCTTATTTTATACATGCATGCTCTATATTAGAGGAAGAAATTACTCTTTTTAGCCCTACATTTTACGGAAAACATTATGAAACACCATATGCTTAGAAAGAAACATAATTCTTTGATCAAAAAAAAAAAAAAAAAAAAAAAAAAAAAAAAAAAAAGAAAGAAACATAATTGTGCAATCCCGAATATAATATATTTCATAGTCATGAAAACTTTATTGGCGTTAAAATTCCAAATGTAAACTTGTTCCTCGGAATTTAATTTAGAAAACAAACACTATGCAATTTTTTAAACACACATTATCTATATTTAATACGATCAAAACGTGGATCGAGGTGATGACACAAAATGGCACATTTATAAACATGAAATAATTCGATATATATGACAACAAAAGACCAATATAAGAATGTGCAAAGAGGTTCTAAATAATATTGTTAGTGGTTAAGGAATGTTCAAAGTAATTATAGGGTGGTTGACTTAGTTAGTAGACCATAGAAGTTGGCTGGGTCGTCCGACGTCGAAAGGCTAAATCATACGTGATGTGGTTCCGACTAAACCAACAACGTTAAAGAATTAGTTAAAAATAATTTGTTCGACAGCTTTTTGGCTAATATTATAGCATATAGTTGTAAGTATAAGAACATTTCAATTCATCTTTCAATTTAATTTTTGAAAAGTATTGGCGCTAAATGGCAATATTAAGCAAATCCGTATTATCTACCAACAAAAATAAAATAATAATCAAATCCGTACACAAATTAATTTCTAAAAGTCAGCCTAATAGACTTGACGTCGACTTCACTTGAACTTGTTTAATGGTTTGGGCCGTTTGGCTAAGTTCATTTATCTACATGGCTGGAAATAATTTATTGTGTTTGATATTAATGAATTAACATCGAGTCACATATGTCGTCTCATTTGTTACCTCTTCAGCTCTTCTCCCCAATTTTTATTTTTTTCTATCTAGCTACCATTTTTTTAGTATATATTTTCAAGAAAATTATCGTTCTAATCATCTTCAGACTTCAATAGTGGAAGTTTTTTTTTTTTTTTTTTTATATCAAGACAAATACCAATAATCTATTAGGTAGAAAATTATTTGGGATTATTTAAGGATATAAAATATCATTTCTTCGAAATATTAGAGATATGTAAAGATAGATCATTCACTCAATAATGTATACATCTAAAAATAGAGGTTCAACACACAGTATTTTCAAAATAGTAATTCTGCATTTGGTTCACACATCAAAATAAAGAAAGAATATTTTTCGATTCTAAACCTAAATCGTTTTTATCTTTTAATGAAATATTTACATAATTAGCAAAAGAAATGAAAAGATTATCTAAGATCATAACAAATTTCTAAGATACGACAAAAAAGACCTCGATTGATCTGAACTAAGCATATATACATTTCACCTTAGATTTAATAATAGAGCGACTTGCAAAACAAGCTAGAATAATGTTTAGGAGTTGAAGCTTCTGGCTTCAACTGTTCAACATGAGCTAATGCCAGGCAACTGGTTTTACATAAGAGTTCCCAAAATCTTCTCTAAATAAGAGAATATATATATATATATATCAAAAACAAATGAAAGTGATGAAATCGGAAATTATCACCTTCCCACTTCACAGTTTACACTAATCTGGTAATCACTAGTAAATGAGCTGCATGCTACTTAAGCTAATGGACGGTTAAGATTAAAAGCTGCCTTTAAACGCACTTTCTTAATCCCCTCTAATATTCTCATCATATTTATTCTCTTAAGTATTAACTCTCTCTTCTTAATAGTTTGATGTTTTAGGATTTTTTCTTGTTACACAAAGTTTGATGTTTTGTAATAATATTATTATTATTTTTAGAGATAATTAGCTAATAGACAAAGATTTTGGAGGAAATAAAATTTTCGGTAAAATGTTGTCGGATCCAGAACAACGTAAATAATTAGCCTACTATTTTCCCTTTTTTGCCCCTACGCGCTTCTCCATTTCGACACGATCCGGTTTCATACTTGAGACATCAATGTATTGTGCATGGATGTCCAACAAACTTTATAGATTTATGTATATATTTTGCATGTTGTCTCTTTCGTGTGCCGCCAACGTTTATCCTAAGCTAGGTACTGTTCACTTACTTTGTTCGACGGTTTGGATTTGATAATTGTAGTATATGCATTGTAGCATACATATAAGTATACAAATGTTAATAACACTCTATATATGTGTTTACATGTATATAAATATTAATAACACTCCATGTACGTGTTTACATGTACACAAATGTTAATAACGTTATATATATATGTATTAACATATATACATAGACCAAATTATTTAACACTATAATTATTTCTAACGCTCTATGTATGTGTTTATATGTATACAAATGTCAAAATCATATATAATATTCATTGGGTGTCCATGCAATTAGGTTAGTTGTTTAAAAAATTCGAAGAACTATTTATTGGGTGTCCATGTAATTATGTTAGTTGTTTATATTTTTCGACCGTGTGTCGAAAATTGCATTAAATGTGTGTTGCATCATTCTTATTGTAGCCGAATAAGTCTCACTTCAACTGCAGTTCATTTAATACATGTCAGACTGTTATTTCGTTCGTTCGAAGAGGCAACAAATTACAAACCGAGCCTCTTTTGAACGTCTTTTGTATCGTTGTCTTGGACGTCCAACCCTATTGTCTCTCAGCTAATTTCCTCTCCCACTTTTACCTCTGCGCTAATTTACTCTTATTTTTAATCCTAACCAATAGTAAGAGGAGAGAAGTGAAACTAAAATTATTAAACAAACAAATAAATAATTATATAATATAAAAATTAATTTTTCTTAATTTAGCCGCAAAACCCAAAACATCAAACTTAAAAGAGCAGAGGGAATAAGAGCATCTCCATCCATCAGACACTGTGTGGGTGTCTCAAAAATACTATTTTAATCAATTTATAATAAATAAGTTATTTATTTAAATTATAAATTATAAAAAAAGAATTTGACAAATAATAAAAGGACAAATGGAGACACAGTTTCTCAAACCAGAAACTGTGTCTACACTCTCTCCTACTTTTATATTATTTTCTATTTTTTTTTATCTTTACATAACCAATCATTACCATTCGACACGTGTCGTCTACGTCTTAGCTGAGATACTCTTAATTTGCCTTGCCTTTTAGTACACCTTTCTTCTCTTCCCTCCATTTTCATTCACCTGTTAGAGAGAAAGAGAGAGAAAGATTTGTGTTTGCAAATTTCTCATACGAGGAAATGAAGCAACCAAAGCCGATTCTGAAATACGTCTTGGTCTCTATCTTCCTCAGTCTCCCTCTCATTCTCTTCTTCTCTATACAAGTACGTAAACCCGAAAAAGAACTCATCAGGATCCGACCCGGTTACACGTCTTACGATTACTACATCCAACGACAGCTCAACAAAACACTTAACCCCAGGCTACGTACAATATGGATGACACGAGATTGGGACCGTAAGATCAAAGTGTTCTCAAGATTCTTCCAAGATCTGAAACGTCAAGGCCTCTTATCCAACGACTCTAAATGTCTCTGCGTCGGAGCTCGAGTCGGGCAAGAAGTGGAGGCCCTGAAACGTGTAGGCGTAAACGACTCGGTGGGAATGGATCTGGTGCCGTATCCGCCGTTGGTGGTCAAAGGAGACTTTCATCACCAGCCGTTCGATGATGAGACTTTTGATTTTGAATTCTCCAACGTGTTTGATCATGCGCTTTACCCGGAGAAGTTTGTTGGAGAGATCGAACGGACACTGAGACATGGAGGTTTATGTGTTTTACACGTGGCTCTCTCTACACGCTCGGATAAGTATTCAGCCAATGATCTGTACAGTGTGGAGGCATTGGTGAAGCTGTTTCGACGATCGGAGGTCGTTCATGTCAGAAATGTCGACGGCTTCGGGTTGGATACGGAGGTCGTGTTTAGGAAGAAAAGGGAGTCATCCATACTAGTCCGGTCTTGAATTTTGTTCGTGCTTAAATTTATTTGTTTGTTTTTTATGTCACGTACATCGAAATATTATTAAATGGGAAAATTGTTCAGGCCCAATGGGCCATATATTTATCCCACGAAAGGTGGAGGAGCCACTTGCTATATCCTATATGCAAATAAAAACTTGAAATATGATCATAAGCATTTTAAGATAATTAACTTCTTCTGCGAAGTCCGATAGAGAGACGCCAAGTATCAACGAGGTTATCCGGCACAAGTCCGACAAGAAACCACTGAAGGGAATGAGCCCAAAACGGCGAGCAACGTGATCCAATTCCGATCTGCTCCACCGCCGCTTTTGCGTAGACTTCAGGCGACGGTACAAATAAGCTTGGTTTATCTATAGCTGCCACTTCTGACACCATCCTTGTTGCTACGTATAAGGGTACCTGCCCATTTGTATAACATTAATTTCTTTTACGTATATTACCTGGAGGAGTCCGAAATATATATGATCAAATACATAATATATTGGATAGTCTTTAAAGACAGAAAAAGTACCTGACACTGGACATCAATACCAAACTGCTTATATTCCACATGTAGAGATCTTGATAGTGCATCAACATAACTGCATACACGTGTTGGTTCATGTGTTTAGAGATTTATTAATGTGACAATTAATCTGCATGTAGATAATATAATGATATAGTCTACTTAGATGAATAATTTAGCAAATTAAACTATTTAAATCATGTTCAATGCAAAAAATCTAGATTGTAGTAATATATATTTAGTGTAATGAAAAGGAAAAAATACTATTTACTGCTTTCAAAGTAAAAATGTTAGTCTAGACTGAGGTTTTCTCGTATGATTATATACTTCTTCAATTACTTTTAAGTTTTAAGCATGCATCCACCACATAATAGTATAAATAAGAAAGCCACGTGTCTTAATCGTGGGAGATACACATCAATAAGTTAATTAGACAATTTTGGATCGTCAATGCTCAAGCTCCACACAAGTGCTAATTAATAAGCTTTTTCGTATTTATTCTACAACCACTACCAAGAAAAGGAAAGAACGGAATGGAAACCTTAATCTAGTGCATTTGGACAGGAAAGAAAAGTAAATGAAAAGTGAAAGTGGTAAGTCCTTACGCTTTGGTGGCGGCGTAAATGGCGTAGAGAGGATGAGAAGGGACAACAACGGCAGCACCGGAGCTAATATTTACGATGGCTCCTCGGCGGCGGTGAAGCATTGGTCCGATGAGTGATCGTGTGACCCAAGTGGTGGCTTCAAGATTAACCCTCAGGATTTTGGTCCATGTAAGTTGGTCAACCTCGTGGAAGAACATGGCCCGTGGATAAGTGATACCAACGTTGTTTATTAGAATCCCAACTTCAAGGCCTTTAATCCCTTCCTCGATTGCTCCATATCCTCCTTCTACACATTTTTTTTCAACTACATCTTTTATATTCCTATATACTGGTTAATTATGCTACATTTCTTGAGTTCTATGTACGTATATTTATGCAGACGTAAAATAGCTTAAAATTAAATTCACCCCACGACATAATAAAGATGCATTAACTTTAACTAAAAAAAAAAAAAAAAAAGATGCATTAACTACAAAAAATACTAGGTCAATTGGAACTTTTTTAAAGAATTCAAAACAATTCACAAAATATATACTATTTAATTTTATGTTTAATCTTTTAAACTGCATATATTGTTTTTTCCTGCAATACAATAACAAAATCGAGTGTTTTTGCCCTCTTACGAACACATAATAATAAGTGTAACTATATATATATATATATGTACAATTTTGTTCGAAAATTTCTGACAAACACACACCTATATATATATATATATATAATAAGTGTAATTGTGTACTATTTGAAATGATTCATATTGAGTAATGGTATATTTACCCTGGTCGTTGAAACAAGAATATTTATTCAAAATTGCAATCATGTACTAATATATTTTTACACTCACACACAATGTCAATAACTATGTATAGACTAGTTCTATATGATTGATCTAAAGTAAGAAAGAGCATTTATTATTGTTACCAGAGGAGAAGTCAAATGGAATGATCTTGATCTTGATGTGGGGAAACTCTTGTTGGAAATCATCAGAGACATATTCGAGCTTCGAAAGGTTTCTGCTGACTAGGATGAGGTTAAGGCCGTGTTTGGCCAGCTCGTAAGCAAAGGCGCGTCCGATCCCCTCGGTGGCTCCAGTGACCATAGCCCATGAGCCGTACCGCTTGAGCCGCTTGGGGTTTGTGAGGAGGAATCTGATGATGAACCATTTTAGGAGAGGAATGAATAGTAATCTAAGGAGAGAGAGAAAGCCTATGAAGCATACGACATGGAGATGCCATGGCTGACTCTCGGAGATGCATGCTCTCTGCATGTTCTGCTTTCTCTTTCTTTCTTTTTTCCTATATTTGTTAGCTGATTATTTGTCATGTCATTTTGGTTTGGAGCTAACTAACTCTTTATGTAGGAAAACTAGAGTTGAGAGAGAGAGAGATTTATTATTTTCCTTTGCTCAATCTTAATTGCTTTATACAAAATGAGTGAGTTTACAAGAAAAGACCAAGTCATCATACTATTAAGGATAAGTCATCTTTAATTAAAAAGAAAAAAAATCTAATGAAAAAAAGTCAGTGTGTTGCTCAAAACTCAAAATTCAAATACACAACAGGAAGAATATGATTCTTTTAGGTATTTGGTAGGTTGAGGTTGGGACATTTTTTTCACTATAAAAAGGACTATGCAATCAATTGGTGGACAGTCTTTTTGGTGTTCAATTTAATGATCTAGTTCCATTGCAGATTTTCAACATTAATCACGTTATTATATTGTTCAGCTAATTTAGCTCATTTTGTCCAACTAATCTAAATCGACAGTACTAATCAAATTTCGAAATCTCTTGCAGGTTTTCCTTTTCATCAATTTAATTCGATTCTAGTTTTGATCCATCATAGATGCAAACAAAAATATGTACTCCCTCCGTCCCACAAAAATAGATTTTTTAGAAATTTCACATTCTTTAAAAAATAATGTATAATAACAATTTTAACCTTTTAACATATTTTAAAGAGTATATTATTTATTGTTGTTTAATAAGGGTAAAATAGTATATTATTTATTGTTATTTTTTTTCTAAAAAATTCATCTTTGTGGGACGGAAGAAGTATATTTTTTTAGTCGCCTCTATTATTGTTTAAACTTTAATGACAGGCTTTTCTGGTTAGACCAAGTTATCTCTTGCTTTTGGTTAGTAGAGGCAAAGCTTGAATACGTCAATTCCAAAGTTCAATCTTTGGGAATAGAGAACATAGTTAATAAGTGGTAGGTATGAAGTCAATAAGTCTCTCTCTACTCTCGAAGTCAAAGGCTATTAAGGAGTCAAAATGTTTAGTTTCGTTATCATACTACATATTCAGAACATTTTTTTACAATCATTCGAAACTAAAGAGTCGTTGCCGACACAAAACTTGTTAAGTAATGGAACAAATGATTCACTTTTCTGAAAAACTTTGAGACACAAACAAACCCAACTGTAATAACGTACTGCTCCATTTCGGAGTCCTAATCGAACATTCTAGGACTAAGAAACTGAAGAACTAAAACAAAAAAAAGCTCGCAGATAATCGAGACATTATTCAAGTTATATATACAAGACGACACCTATCATTCTCTGCTTATGGGTCGACAAAGAATGGGAAGAATAGAGAAGAGAAGAGAGAGAGGAGAGAGCAATATATGTGTTTCTTTTGTGTGTAGTTTCATGTGAGAGACCTAAGAGTCACCTGTCTTGATTACAAGATGGAGGCTAGGAGCCACAGATGCAATAAGAGACTGTATACCATTACGCCAAGCCTTGCTTGAGGACGGCTCATTAATACTCTTCCACCTGACACCCTGTGTTGCAGAAATCAAACCCGCAATTAATAAGAGAAAAATTAGGGAGAGCCTTTTCAGGGCTGTTTGATATGAGTGAGTATTTACCATATTCCATCAACCCTATCTGCTATCATCTTTCCTTGCGTTGGAATCAGACCAGACATGTTGAGAGACTTGAAAACATGTCCTGCCAAAGAATATACGTGTTTAAGATGAGTCAACTGAGCGGCTCGTATCATACTTAAGTAATAAGCGAGATAGATAGGTAGACGCCTAAGTCCTGACCTTTATCTTCATCTGTTTCGTTGTGGTTCATCAGATGCTCGGACTCTGAATCTATGTTGATTGAAAGATGATCCGTCGATCCCTTCCTCACTGTTCTCACTTGTGCTGCTGTAGGCACCGGTGATATTGATTTTATCCCCAAGGCTCCCTGAGCACAAAATGGGTTCAGTCCAAACTTGGAGATTAAAACATAGCAAAGACTGAAGCTAAAGGAATGCTTCTAAGATATCACCAATCAAAATGGCAGAGCTACATTTATTATAGTTTTAAGGTATAACTTAGCTGCGGATAGAGTAAACAAGACAAGGGTCAAGGAATAAGCTATATTACCTTGTCCTCAATCTCGGATATCTCTGAGGTAGAAGGTGCTCTTGGTGCTTCGAAGATGCTTCTTTCATGAACAATATCAGGCTGAATTGCTTTGCTTTGAAGTTTATCTTCAAATTCTTTGACTTTTATAGATAATTTATCGACAATTTTCTCGCTACCGGTCAACTTTAAACCAAGTTCTTGGGCCCTTGATTTTGAACTCTCTGATTCTAGGAGAATGGAAGTTATCTTTTTCTCTAGTGCTTGTACGAGTGTCCATGACTCGGAGAAGTTTGGGTCTACAACAGGATCATTGCCCGCCAATATACCCAGCAGTTTCTCCAAGCCAGATATTAGCTTGGACAATTCAGTCTTTGCCTTCACTAACTCTAGCTCGGTCGTACTCTCTGCTTCAGCCGCCTTCTTTAGACCTTGAATTTCAAGATCCTTTTCTGCCAAAGTGGAATTGAGCTCTTTTTGTCCATATGATAAGATGTCTATCTGATGCTGCATCTCAATAACACTATCAACAATCGCGAATAGCTTCCTTACATCATATGGACTCTGTGGATCTAATCCGTTGACTAGATCTACTGAAGGCACCTCAATATCATTTATTTTGTCAAAAAGGGCACGCATATCAGAAGCTGGAATTAGAATTTCCTTTGCCTCTGCAACTCGAAGCAACAGCACGTGACATTTTAGTAAAGTGGTAAACATGTGATGAAGAGTTAAAGAAATGAGAGACAACAAAAGATAAAATTACCTTGCTCTTGCACCAATAGTTTATCATATAACGTAGACAGTTCCACCTCTTTTTCATGCCATTTCTCTTCCTTCACTCTGAGATTTTCCAACTGAAGTTTCAGGTCTTGGCAAAGCTCTTCCAGAGATTCCACCTTGGCCTCAGAACTTGAAACATTAGTTTGGTTTAGATCTCTTTCTAACACAACCTTTTCTAGAGCGACAGATGCTTCTGTTAGTCTGTTCTCCATATCTCGGATTACAGCGGCAGCTGCATTATTTGTTGTTTCAAAGAGCTTAAGAGTAGCACATGCCTTCTCTGCGGCAGAAGATAATTCTTTTACTCTTTGGGTGCATGCACTTACATGAAGCTCCTGTGGGTCTTCAGTTGATTCCATCTCACCACCGTTTTCATTTTCTTGGAACTGAACCAACTCTAAGAGGTTATTTTTCACTTCTAACTGCAGTTCTCTGGCAGCCGTACCACATGCAGACATCAAAGATGACAAATCTTTTTGTAATGCAGCTATAGTGTTCTCCTGTTCGCGAACAATATCTTCCACACTCCTCACCTGTTCTTCCAAGGACGCATTATGACCCACAATATTTATCACATCAGCCCTAGCTGCTGTCATGTTTTGCATCACCGCCGCTATGAGAGTATCAATTTTAGTTGAGAAACCCTCAAAGTTATTCTCGAGGGTTTTGTTTCTCAGCCTGACCCCCTCTGCCAAGTTCCTAAGGGATGAAGAAATTTCGTCTTCATCAGCTGCACTCCCTTGACTATTCTCCGGCTCTGTGTTCACTGAATTATCAAGGTCACTCAACAACGATTTTGCCTCAGTCGAATCATCCTGCAAATATAACAGCGTTATCAAGAGAACAGCCTATTAAAAAATTGGCCAAGAGAGAATTCGTAAATTCTAGCCCATCTATATTGACAAATGTTTCACAGAATAATAATTTCATAATATCTCCATTAATCAACTCCCACCAGACAGATTCTAACTAATGTTGCATCCTTGGCAAACAACAAATAGGAGATCCCGATAGTTTAAGGCAACTTTGGAATCAACAAATATGCATACAGGAATGATGAAGGGCAGTGGTAAATTTGATATGAAAAAGTGAACTAACAGAAGGAAGATTGATCTGAAAAGGTAAGAGAATACTATTACCTCAGCGTTGCCAATTTCCGCTGCCAGTAATCCCTTCTCACCAATATTTCGTGTGATATCTCTAGCAATGACATCCACGTCTCTAAGGCTCTTGAACTTCCTTTGAAGGAATTCATTCACCCTGGAAATTAGACCTCCATCCTTCAGTAGCATCTGGAGATTATCAAGATGAGCAATAATCTCCAAAGATTTACTCTGTGAGTTTCCACTTGATCCACCTAACTCTTCCATGCATACATTAAGTTTACTACTGAGAGTTGATATCTCGCCTTCAGCTTTCACCATTTCTCCTTGTAAAGCAGAAAGACTATTCTCTGCCTTCATTAGTGCCTCCTCAAGGGATCCTATTGTCAAGGAAGCGTCGGCCATCTTGCTACGCTCAAACTCGGCCTCAATTTTAAGCTTCTCTAACTCATTCTTCAAACTTGTAGTAAGAACTTTGTCATCTTCAATTTGTTTGGACAGAGAATCCATGTTGCTTTCTGCCTGAGCAAGTGTCTCTTCAAGTGAATTTATGGTGCCATGGGCTTCTGTTAATTTGTTCTTCTGAATTGAAAATTCTTTTTGCACCATCTCTAGCTCCATCTCTGCAGTAGCAGTTCTGCCTTGAGCCTCTTCCTTTTCACTAATAATATCAGATATATTTCTTTCAGCCTGCATGAGTGCAGCTTCAAGTGTGCTTTTGGTTGCAAAAGCTTCATCCAGTTCGCTAGCTACAGAGGAGGCATCTGCAACTGCTTTTTGCAGCTCAAGGTCAACATTTTCCTTGGCAGCTTGGACTTCTCTATTCTCCTCAGTAAGCTGACTGATGTTACCCTCTGCAGTAGACAAAGCATCCTCAACCAATTTCAGGGCTGTTTGGGTTTCTTCTAATTTACTGGCTAACGCATAAACTTCTGCCTTTACTTTCTCTAGTTCTTCTTGTTCCTCACCTCTAGCCAGCTGCACTTCTTTGATGTACCCAGCAAGTCGGTCAATCTTTTCTGAAGGATCCTCAGATACTGCTAAATCAACAGGGACAGCTATAATTTCGACTGATTTCATCACTTTCTGCAACAACGTGTCATTTAGAGATAAGGATTGCTTGAGTTGATCTCTTTCTTCTTTAATAGCAACAAGCCCAGTCTCTAGCTTTTTCGTGCGCTCTAAGTCTCTCGATAACATATCTATCTGATTCTTGTAGCCATCAACCGTACCACCTAGCTGCTGCAACTTGAGCATCAGCTTTTCGATTTCAGAATTTTTCTCATCCAACTGAGTTTTAAACTTTTCCCTATCTTGGACTAGTCCCTTGCCTTTCTTGATAGCCATAGAAAGTTTGTCTCTGAGCAAAGCAGATTTCTCCTCTGATCGCTCAAGATCTTTCTCCAAAGCAATTTTTTCTTCTTTCACGAAAGCAAGTTCTTGAGATGCGATCTTTAGCTCATTTGAGAGATTGCTTACCTGAAAGCTAACCAGCTCTCCCTCTCCTAGCATTTCCTTACAAAGTGAAAACTCCAGATCTCTCACATAAAGGAGACTTTGAAAGCCTTCGAATATTTCTTCGTTGCCATAAGAACTGTCGCTAGAATCCTTGATTTGCTTTTCTATCTTCTCGAAAGATCTATCAACAAGTAAATTGATAGCTGAAGAATTATGATCTTTGACTCCTTCTGTCATCAAGCCAGAGATTTCCACAAGTCTCCTCACAATTTCCTCCCTCTCCAAAGAACCTCGCTCTGCCGTTTCCTCCATTTTTTTCAAACTGAAAGTTAAATCATCCAGTTCCTTTCTAATGTTATTTTTCTCCTCCATTTCTGCTGAAAGAGACATGCTTACACTTTCGATCCGGTTTTGCAAGGCATTAATTTCATCTTTTCCCTGGAGAAAAGATTCTCTAAGCCAAGCTAGGCGAATTTCTAAGCTGGATTGAGAAATCTCCTCTGGTAAGTCAATGGAAAAGATCAAATCTTTTAGTCTGTTGTATTCCTGGGAAACATTTGTGAGCTCTTTCCTCTCTTCTGCAAGTGACCTAACTTTTTCAACAATATCAAAAGACTGACCTTCTTCTGGTGTATCTATCTTTGACAGCATAGTTTCAATATTTTCAATGGTAGAGTTCCTCACCGATATCATTTCCTGATATGATGCAACCATAGCATCGGATTTGGCTAACTCGCCTTTGTCGAGTTCAGATTGATCCAATGCTGTTGACATCTCTTGTAGTTTCATCAAACACTCTTCAAGTTCTGTGGTTTTCTCAGCCAGAGACTGTTCCAACTCTTTCTTTGTTAGCTCATATGCTTCCAGGGATACGGACCTATCATTCAATTCAGCATAGCATTTCTCAAGTTCATCCGTCTTTTTGGCTAACAATTGTTCCAGCTGCCCCTTCACTACTTCAGAATTTTCAAGGGAAATTTCTTTCTCTTGTAATTCAGTCAACCTATTCGCAAGCTCTGTTATTTTTTCAGACAATTGATGCTTCAGAGCATCCCGATTCTGAACTAACGCCTTCCCCTTTGTTACGGCAATGCTGAGCTTTTCTTTTGTGTTAGTACACTTTGTCTTTTCTTGCTCAAGCTCTGCCTTCATTTTTTGAAATTCTGTTCTCATTGACTCAATCATTTCTTTATCTCTGTCCACTCGTTCAACCAAATTCCTATTTTCATCTTCTAGATGACTAAGTCTTTCCAAAAAGGCTGCTTCCTTCTGTTTGAGCTCAAGCAGCTCAGAACAAGCAGCACCGAGAGCTGAACCAAAATCCTCTTGGAAACTAAGATCCAACACATCACTAGACAAACACTTCCTTAACTGATCAGCACCATAGTAAAATTCAGTATACTTTGCACCTAAAAACGAAACTCGGTTTTCCAGATGAGCAAGCTTTTCAGAGATAGAAGAACCATACTGCAGCTCCTCCTGCCCAAATACATTACTAAGACAAACCATAATCCTATCTGTTGCAGCCTCAAGGTGCTCCATGTTCTGTGCCTGATCGCCCAATTCGGAAACCGACTGTGACGAAGAAAGCTCAGAGATCTTTGTGGTGAGATCAGCAATCTCATTGTCCTTCCCACTAATAACTCCGTGAAGCTCCTTGAGTGCATCCTCATGCTGAATCCTCTCTTCCTTGGCAGTTTTTAGAAACTTCGAGAACCGACTGACAATTTCCTCAGTAGTGTTCCCATCTTCACCTTTCAAATCATTCCCATCAGTCAAAAGCTTAAACTGCTCCTGAAGCCCTGCAAGTTCCTTCTCCCAATCCTCCTTCTCATTCTATATGCAGTAGACAAAAAAAAAGATCTTTTCAATAAATCCTTGAGGAAACTCAACTAAAAGTTTAGAATTTAGAAAGAATCAAAACAAATCACAGACATTGAAATGATATGCAAGGTCATCATTATCATCATCATCATCTGTGGTAAGAGCTTCCTTGCTAGGTGTATCAAAATTCAACTCTTCAGGAGCATCAACAAACATATCTTCCTTACTATCGACGAAAGCTGTTCCCTGCAATTACCATCCCCAAATTTCAGCGTACGATTCAGAGAAACTCGAGGCGATGGTAAAACAGAAATCTCACCTGGTCAGGATCAAGCTCTTCTTCTTCTTGCCCATTAGACTCCTCGTCATCATTCTCAACGGAATCATGCGGAAGATCATCATTCTCGTGCATTATCTAAATACGATTTTTGCCCAACAGATCTACCACGAATTCGGTGACCGGAGAAGAGAGATTAGCAATATCCGTAATCAAAGACGGAACCTATAGGGAGAGAGTCGAGAAATGGAGCAAAGGAAGTGTGTGAAACGGCTCGAGACAGAGAGATCCGTGAGTAATAAATTAGCGAGGTAAGAAGAAGAAGAAGCGTTGCAGCACGACCGACGCGGTGCGTCCCAAAATCGTTTTTTTTCTTTTTCTTTTGTACATATGTTTTGTTTTGTATAATGCTGTGTCGTGCCATTGAAGTGGGTGATGTGTTTCGTCCAATAAGAAACGTTTGCTTCTGTTCACGTGACTTTTTCATGGTCTATGTGCGATTTAAGGATCACTCAAGTATATTGAATGTAAGACAAAAATTAGACTATAATCACAGATTCTCATAAAATATTGCTTTGAATACATATAATCCTATACAGTACTATTTTATATCCACGAAAGTTATTTATTCCATTTTCTATTAATTAAACTCAACATGATAACAAGTAAATCATAAATATATATTTACAGTATATATTATCTTTTTAATACAACATACTATAATGGAATGAAATGATGATGGGATTCCCAATTTCCTATGGCTTGGTTGGTGCAACACATGTAACACTTTGAATTACTAATGTGTCGCTATTGCATCATTTGTACATTCTGATTACATAACATCTTTCACAACTGTTGATCCACAAGTCTGCATGCACATCTATCACATTTTGGACCACTTTCACATTTTCTTTGGAGAAATACCAGATTTCTTTGCAATTGACTGATTTGTTGTCTTTTTAACGTTTTTGAGTCTTTGTGTTATTTCAGGCATTGCAGCAAAAATAGACAGAGTTTTGGAGGAAAATGACCGAAAACAAAACTTAGACTACTAGAGTATGATCACTTACATCCTCATAACATCAGGAAATAGTTAACAGCATCAACCATATAATTCTAAGCCTTAGAGAAGAAAGAGTCTCTTAGAACTTGGCATCCGAAAAAACAAGACTTTAACTTAAAGCTCTAAATTACAACATAGACACTAGTCTTCCAGGTCTATCTCCATGTACCTTCCAGAAAACCTTGATGGCTTCATCAACCATTCCAGTATCAATAGCAATAGCTCCAAAGATTGCCCTAAAGCCAGCACAAAGAATGGCCGAGTTCGATGCGTCTGTCTTAGGAGAAACCCTAATTATCTTCCCCAATCCCAACCGGTCTCCGTCAAGAGCACATGAGGACTCCACATTTGAAACCTGTGCTATCAAACGCCTCAAAGCTTTCGAGGAGATATCGATATCTTTAGCAAGGAACTGAAGAGAGACCGAGGTTTCAATGATATTGGTTCCAAAGATACTCAAGGCTTTGTTGTTCTCTTGAGAAAAAGAAGCATGAGTCATAGCACGGCGAAGAAGGTTGGTGTTGTTAAACTTGTAGCTACACCCAAAATAAGAAAGGTCACAACTTTGAGACTTTAGATTCATGTCCTATGAATTTGAACCAAATCAGTGATTCAACTAAATCATCACATCAAGAGAGTATCTAATCTTATAGAAATGAACTTAATTTCCCTAATTATGATCCTCCAATACACATTTAGGAACAAATCAACAGAGAAGAAGTGACTTTAGTTACTGTACCCAATTTGAGTTTGCAGCGTTGCAAGATCCGTCGCGAACGGCGAGGGAAATGGTTCGATCCTGAGATTGATTTCACTTGTTGCCTGAACTTGAACCTACAAGAGACGCCACGAAGAAAGAAGCAACGGATCGTGTTCTGATCACAAACTATTAAAAAAAAGTTAGGGTTTTAGAGAAGAGATGAGATGGAGATACCTGAGAAAAGGATGAGAAGATCCCGATGGCGACGACAAGAAGAAGTAGAGTGAAACGAAGAGTCGCCATAGTTGAACCTTAGTGTTCTTCACTTGCTTTCACCACTGACTGTAAAAACCGCTCTCTGTTCTTCTGCGGGAGACGGGGAGAGACTTGAGCATTTTATATCAAGTGAAACAATTTGCCCACAAATGTACAATCACTTGGTTTGCTTCGGTTAATCTGTTCGGTTTGGTTCGGTTTATCCACATTGAACATCTCTAGGAATTGGGAATAAGAAATCAGACATGAAGAGAGGAAATATGTAGCGAAGATCATCTTTCTCATTTTATCTTTGATAATAAAGGGGTACACATTATGATTATGACAATCTTCTTAAATCATAATCTAAAATGAAGGAACATTTTGGACCACCAGATTCTTATGTACACTTAATTAAAGGTCTGGGATCTCTCTCTCCCTCTGTACACCCGTGTTTGTGTTTCGGGATCAAATCATATCAAGTACTCGTTGTAGACTAAGAAGGCAGCTTCTGGATAATCCTTTGGGAGGCTATTTATGTGGAGGTAGAACCGAAGAAGATCCTCTTTGGTGACTGTTTCTGGATCCACCACATCTTCATCGCATGTCAGCACCCACAAATCCTCTGAGTTCACTCTCTTGATGCTGCCCCGACAAAAGGGGCATGACTCCGACTTTGTGTTCCAGTTACGGTAACATTTGATGCACATGGCATGACAACAGTTTGGCAACACCATTTTGGTGCAAGGCTCTAAGCAAATCCCGCATTCGTCTTCTCTTTCCAAGTCGATGCTATTCATGAATCTGCTACCTTCAATGTCATACTGCTTTTTCGTGATGGCTTTTGGATTCGGATACCACAAGCTTTCGTCCGGTAAGTCAGCAAAGTTGATATGAAGTCGCTCAAGTGACGGTAATATAACACCTGAGCCAAAGAGCCCTGTTGTCAGATTCAGCCACTAACAAAAAAAACAATATGGCATCAAAAGGGCTTCTTAGTCTTACCGTAAAACTCCCTAATTGTAGATTTCCTTCCGTACCTGGATAGATTCCACCGTCCATCAGCACGTACCTGTACAAGACAAAGAAGACACCTATAAAACAAACAAGCCAAGGGGAAAGGAGAGAAACTATCAGGGAATCTACTAATCCACACACACTGACACACACCCAGGCAAGTCGTGTAAACAGAGATATCTATGTATGTGGTAACAACCTTGTATATGAGTATGTGGAAGAAATCAAAATATCTTGGAAGCAGACATGAGAAATCCATCCATTGTAAGAGGAATATGAAGAATGGAGCCAAATTGCTGCACACCAACTTCATCTGAAGACGCACACCACTCTTTCCCATTGGAATCTCAGCAGCCCTGAACCAATATTGAGAATAATCAGTTACTTTACTAATCCTTCTAACATAACCCATCACTCCAGACACACATATGCATCAAGAACAAACCACACAGATACAAATTTTTAGACTAATCAGTAACTAACTATTATCCTTCTAATCACATAAACCATTTCCACAGACAACACCACACATAAAACAATCCTGAGACTAATCAGTTACTATCCTTCTAATGACATATAACCCATTTTTCAGACAATATATGCCTCGAGATCACATCACGCATACCAAAAATTTGCAATTTTTTGACCATTTCTGCAAAGTTTCGATTTTTAATAATCTAACTTGGAGACTAGAGACTGAAAGTGGGTTTCGGTTAACTCAAATCCAGAATTAATCAGATCATCGAAGCCAACTATAACAATCGATAATGAAGACCCTAATAAACCCAGTAAAATCAGATGATGACTCACAGTCCATTGGCGTGCTCTATATCAGCCTCCAGAATCTTCAAAGAGTCTCTGTAAGAAGACTTGGTCAACTGATAATACATCTCCTTTACTAAATCCCTAATCTCGTCTCTCTTTCTCTCGATAAAGAAATGATCAAGACAAAGAAGACGAACAGGAAGAGAAGAGAATCCAAAGTTTGAGTCTTGAAACAGACAAACCCTTAGAATCCGATGAATCAAAAACAAACAACAAAGACGTCTGCTCTTCTCCACGTCTATCTATCTCTCTCTTCGGTTTCACAGAATTAAAGATTTTGGGAGAAAAAGATAAAAAAAAAAAGAAAGGAAGCGACTTTTCGCTCTTAAAAGATATTTTGAGGCCAGAGAAAGATAGAGATGAGGTGAAAAAAACCCAAGAGAAAAAAAAAATGAAAATTATATATATTTTTCAAAAATACAGAGAGAATCTTATCTCTCTTTTTGTTTCTTGCAAACTTTTTTTTTTTAATTTTGGTGTTCTGTTTCAAAGATCATAATGTTGGGGATTGGATGATGATGATGAGTGTGTTAAGAAACAGGCTTTTGTCCTTATCTATAAAACATTATATGCTTTCTGTTGGCAGGTCTCCGTTACCAAATTGGTTTCTTTAATCAACTTCTTTCATAAAGTATTTTATTTGAAGTCTTCAATATCTGTGACCTGTCAGAGCCAACATTATTTCCAATTATCTTATGCTAATTATGAACACAATTAGGGAATAGGGAAGAAGATTCTCTCTTCATTATCGATTCTATACTAAATTAGTACTAGTTTTCTATCCTTTTCAAATTTAAGTATGATTTTAGACTAATCCATTTGTTTCGAAAAATGTCACTTTTATAATTGCAATGTTGATTTCAAAAAAAATCTAATTTGTCCATAGTAAAAATAATTATTAATAAATGTATAAAAAGAAACTCAAAATTATTTGACGTTTCGTCTTAAAAATCTGGATAAATTAAATACATAAATCTATGTAACGCTCTAAACAAACTCTTACATATTAACGGTGTTAATTTTTTGACGGAAACTATAAAACACAGTTGTTTTTTTTTTTTTTTTTTGGTAAAATCCGCTGTGGCCAGGAATCGAACCCTGGTGGCGGTACTCACAGCTGTGAGCCCTTTACCACTAGACCACGACCGTCTGGTTCACAGTTGTTTTGTTCATTAGTTTGATTGTGATTTTTTTCTAATGTATCAAAAAAAGTAAAAAAGGTTTATTATTGAGTACGATGATATGGTTAAATTTCATGGTATTATAGGGTTGCTGAGATAGTTGAGTTAGAGTTTAATTGTTTATAGATGAGCATTTGTATATATTTAGAGTGTTTCTAAAATCAAATACTAGTAGTACTTATTATAAGGCCTTTTAACATTTCATCTGCAGTAAAGTACCTCATCCAAAGTCCACGGGCAAATTTCACGAGTCACAATAGTCAACGTAACAAGAATTAATTAAGAAGATTAGTTAAATTAGTAATTGTACTTTTTAACATTTCAGAAGTTTGTACGTTTTCTATTGAGTATAGTGGATAATCCCTTATTAAATTAATCCCCTTGAATAATCAAATACAGATGTAATGTTTTGAACGTGACGTTGATTGTGTTGAGAGCTGAGATACGTAACTCCTCAACAAAACCCTACGTTTTCGTTAAACTATTACTTTTGTTTTGAATCATTGCTGTTCGCGTGGACAACAAACTAATCTCGCTCTCACAGGCTCCAGCAAGAATCTTTCTCAGCCTTCAAATTCCAAACGAATATTATATTAATTTTAAATTTTGTAGATTTAATATTTATTGGCAACTAGCTAGCTAGAAGATGAATTCAACACCATGGTGTCACCAAACATAATTTATATATGAAGCTAACATGAAGAAATAGCCGATACCGTTTACTCTATTGCTACAATGATTTCTAACTATATGTAGATTTAGAAATTATAGATCGATTTTATCAATTAAAGCCTTCTTTGTTTAATATTAAATCCAAAAGCATGTTTTTTTCACCGTGAGGTTTTTGTAAAAAATGTAGAATCGTATAAATTAAAATAAAAAACATTGATTGTCTTATGAATATATTAATGCCACTAATTAAAAATTGGGTTCTACAGAATATATACTAAAGTATTATTCTGGTTAGTTGCTATTGGTCGTAATGATCATATTAATTCAAAGTAGATGAACAACCCATATTTATTAAGTTAAAGAATGGGAATTTGGAATAATTCGTACCCTAATTTTCAATTCAAAAATATCATTCAAGGATTTAAAGTTCTACCTAATGGTTCCATTGACTATATCGACCACAAACATATATATAAAACAAAATATGTTATGAATTTCAGTGCAAAAGTATAAACTCGTATAACTAAAACGACCCGAATAGATAAATTAGCTAAACTGAATAGTCAAAGGTTTATGGTAAGGACTAGTTTAAGGACTAAGGAGATGTTGAGGACCATCGACCACCAACCACCAACTCCATTATTGTTAGTCGTAATTTCTAAAGTCATTTTGTCTAGATGAGTTTCTTGCGAGAAAAGGCATCTTGTGAAGCTTGAGTTTCTTGCGGAATTAAAGGTATCCTGTGAAGCTGCTTAGCTCACTTGCAGCAAATTCACATGTTCAAGTCTATATAAAAGATATAGTCTTCACCTAACGTTAGTATAAAAATGGGTTAAAACCAAAAACCCCATATCAAGTTTCATAATGTTGACAAAACAATCCAGCTGTAGTCTCCAGAACCAATCTTTGTACCAATCAAAGTTTGCAACTTTCTTGTTCACTTGGGTGATGAGTCTAATACTGAACCGTGTCTAATCACCATGCATGACACGTTATTAAAGAGGACTACCTCCTTATAACTTTTGCTTATATAATCCTAATGAAAAATCATGAGTCTTCTCATACCTCATTATAAGTTATTTCAAAACAAGAATGGAGCTTGAGATCACAGTGACTTCTCAGGTTCTCGTCAAGCCCTCTTCTCGAAATCTTAATCATCTTCCTTGCCATCATCTCTCTTTCCTTGATCAGCTTGCTCCACCTATCTTCATGCCTTTCCTTTTCTTTTACCATAACAAGACAAATCTCTCAGACAAAGAACGAAGTGATCACTTCAAGAGTTCCTTGTCAGAAATATTGAATCTCTATTACCCCTTGGCAGGACGCATCAAGAACCCGGGTGATGTTGTTGTATGTAACGATATGGGTGTGTCTTTTGTCGAAGCCAAAGCCGATTGCAACATGTCACAGATTCTAGTAAACCCTAATCCCAATGAACTCAACAAGTTTCTTCCATTCAAGTTTCATGAAGCGAGTGACGTGCCTCTAAGGGTACAGGTCACTTTCTTTGAATGTGGCGGCTTAGCACTCGGAGTAGGCCTTTCTCATAAACTCTGTGATGCCTTGTCCGGCCTCATCTTCATCAAAAGTTGGGCAGCTTTTGCTCGTGGTGACACTAATGAAATCATTACTCCTTCTTTCGATCTCGCCAAGATGTTTCCGTCCTGTGATATGGAAAATCTAAACATGGCTACAGGTATCACAAAGGAGAACGTAGTAACCAAACGCTTTGTGTTCTTGAAATCCTCTGTTGAGTCTTTAAGAGAAAGATTCAGCGGAAACAAGAAGATTCGCGCCACACGTGTTGAGGCCTTATCGGTATTCATATGGAGCCGTTTCATGGCTTCAACAAACCAAGATGATAAACCCGGAAAGATCTATACATTGATTCATCCAGTGAACTTGCGTAGACAAGCAGATCCGTATATACCAGACAACATGTTCGGGAACATCATGAGGTTCTCTGTTACTGTCCCTAAGACGATAATCAATGAACATGATGAAGAAAAAGCTTCTCTTGTGGAGCAGATGAGAGAGGAGATTAGAAAGATTGATGCAGTGTTCGTGAAGAAACTTCAAGAAGATAACAGAGGACACCTAGAGTTTCTTAGCAAACAAGCTTCAGGTTTTGTCAATGGAGAGATTGTGTCGTTCAGCTTCACGAGCCTCTGCAAATTTCCGGTTTATGAAGCAGATTTCGGATGGGGGAAACCTTTGTGGGTTGCCTCTGCAAGAATGAGCTACAAAAATCTTGTAGCGTTCATTGATACTAAGGAAGGTGATGGCATTGAGGCTTGGATCAACCTTGACCAGAACGATATGTCTAGATTCGAAGCCGATGAGGAGTTGCTTCGCTATGTCTCCTCAAACCCAAGTGTGATTGGCTCTGCATCTTGAGAAACAAGTAATCTATAAGTCGTTTCTAATGAGTTTGAGTTTGTTTTCCTTTTAACTTTGTCAATCAGATTTCATTCTCTTCTTGTGCTTAATGCATTATTTTATACCTTTGCCATGAAATTGTATCTAGATCTATGTTTGGGTTGAATCTATTGTGCCTAACAAGATTTTGTGTTCTCTCTTAGTGTCTCTAAATCTATTTCTCTGTAAGAAGTATGCAATGAGTTTTGTTCTTGTTTAAGAAGCAGCAAAACTTTGAACCAACCCATATAAATCTCTTGGAAGAAGTATGCAATGATTTTTGTTCTTGTCTAGATTAAAACAGGGGGATTCAGGGAAGCTGATTCAAGAAGTTCTTGATCACATTCGAACAGCGACATGTGTTCTTCTGTAAGAGTGATCCAAGCTTCAATTCCTTCTCCATCTTTGGTATCAATCAACAACATCAAGTTCTTGAAATTGGAAGTGCCTCTTCCGGTCACCCAAACCGGCTTTCCCCATCCGAAATCGGCCTCGTACATGCCGAGCTTACACCAGCTATTACTCATCCACAAGTCCACCTCAGTTTCTCTTCCATGTACTTTCCTAATCTCTTCCAAAAGCTCAAAAATTCTCGACGAGGATTTCGACTTCTCCTTGCAATTCAAGCTGAAGATTTCCTTTGCCCGTCTTAGCTCATCAACCACATCTTGAATTCTATCTATCTTAGCTTCTTCGTTCTTGAGAATTATGAGGGAAAGCATATTCCCAATTGTGTTTTCACACAAAGAATCTACCTTTCCTCGTAGGCTCACTAGTATCTGCAGCACCGAAGTTCTTGGTGTTGGAGAACTCGATCTTGAAGCCTTAGTAACGCATCTCCAATACAGAGCTGTGACGGCTTCAACACGGGTAGGATTCTTGACAAGGTTGCTTGAAACTTCGGCTCTGAGTTTCTTGATTTTTGAAGCATCAAACACAAACCTCTTTGTCACACAACTCATCTCTTCAACCTCGACTTTGCGATCCATCGGTTTTGAGGGAAGCTCATCAATAGGTAGAGGAAAGAACTCCGCAGCAGTGAAACTAGGAATCAAAGTAATCCCCAAACCTCTTGAGGACTCAGACCATCCTCTGATGAACATGGCTAAAGAGGTTGCATCAGTGATCTTATGAGAAATGCAAATTGTGATAACTAATCCTCCGCAGCTGAAGAAACTGGCTTGGATTAGCAAGACAGGCCATGTCACTGCCTCTCTTGACTTGGCTTCAACAGGAATGAGTAGTTCCAATGATTCAGGAACAGGGCACTTGAGAAACTCCGAGAGAAGATGGTCAACTCGAGCTTCTATAAACACAGCTCCTTCATCATTACATTCGACGAAACTTCCTATGATTCTTCCGGCAAGAGGGTAGAAGATTGGTAAAGTTTCAGACAGAGATTTCTTGAGCTTCAAGGATGTCTCCTCTGATTCAAAACCTAAAAGGTTTTGAGGATCCGCTGCGTAAAAGAGAAGTGCTCCTGTGTACATCGGTGAGCTGAGTACATCAAGAAGAGAGAGATTGAGAATTCTCTTATCATTTGGAGTTGGAGAAGACGGTTTGATTATTTCTCTTGATAGGATCTCAACTTTCTTCTCCATTATTACAAACAAAGTTTTTTCTTCTTAACTTTCTGATAGAACCAGACAAACGCTCTTAAAATAACTTCAATGAAGATTCTTGGTGAGAATAGCTACATATTCCTGCATCACAAAAGACCATTCATATTATTTATCATTAATTCATTGTCATCAATGATGACTCATCATCATCATCATTATATTAATACTTAGATTACATTCATATTAAAGATTCTAGTGGTGTGGGGACCAACAGTTCAAGATTCTCAGGAGACAAAATTTTATTTACTCAATCTTTAAACTCTTGTCTTAACACAGATCGAAACAGAGTATAGTTAATGAATTGCATTGATTTTAAAACCTTAACGGGTTCTTTGATTCTACAAAAAGTTAGTGATGTTGACATTTTTCCTTTCTAGGACTTGATAGCTAATTGCAATGGCCTTGACTGTTTGCAGATTCTGAAGTGGTTTTTTGATTTTGCAAAAACCAATTTGTTACCCATTCAAGGTTATGATTGCAATTTTTCTAAAATGAATCCATTATCCAACATCTCAAACCTCTTTTTTTTCTGTTGATCGTTAATGTAAATGTCAAACCTTTTTTTTTTTGTATGAATAAATGTCAAACTTTTCCTTCGCGTTTAAGTATTTTTAAAAAAGCTATAGAGTTTTACAATTTAAAGGTATTTTCTTTTGAACATCTCACTTTGCTTGTGGTTTGCATCCGGATGGTGACTTGGCATTAGCATAAACTACTTAGCTATATGGCATGGTTTATGAATTTTGTGAGTGGTTTATTCGTCGGTAAACCCTGCATGTTGCTGATTTTAGTAAACTAGGATAGTGATATGTTGTATTTTATCGATTTTGAATCCTTGTTTCTTGCCTAGACTTCTTTTACGAGTGTTTAGCGCCAGCTAAGTTTTCTGTCATTTTACAAACTCAAAAACACCTTTAATAAAACAAAAACACAATTCCTGCAGGTTGCTATTAAATTCTCACCAGCAAAAAAGATAAAGAACCAAAACGATGGCTCGACACAATCAACCGCAATCAACAAACTTTCTAAATGTTAAAGATTTAACAATTACAATCAGAAGAATGGGTAAAAGAGAGAAGCATAACTTAATGGATTAATCACAAGGAACAGATGAATCAATAACTCTTTCGTAACTAAACAAATAACCTAATGATCACTTATCAGATTTCTTGCGAAGTTTCATCCATTTGAAGCCAAGTATGGCCTTCCCGATACCGCTTTTGCTTCCATCTTCCTTCTTCTTCTTTTTCTTATCGTCTTCGTTACTTGAATTTGGAGGAGGATCAGAGTTGTAATCCCATTGATCAGCCCATGATAGTCCCGAATCCATCTTCAATTCGTCTCTCCTTCAAGATTTTGTGGAATGAAAAGGTTTAGCTAGAGACAAATATGAGGTGAAAGAAAGATTTAGTTTTACTTATTATAGACAGTATTGGTTTGACACAATGTCTATAAGTTTCTTGGTTGCTTATTTTGGGGTTTATCTGTTTTTAGTTGTGTCCCTTTGGTTGGACAAAGAATCAATATCACTCGCCTTTGACTGTGTAACCCCTTCAACAAGAAAGGAAACCCCTTACCTGAAACACTTGAATTTCTTTTAGTAATCAAAATATTCTTTTAATCAATTTATCATTTGATGATATGTTGATAACTATAAACTTCAAACCTAATTTCTCTTTTACATTTTAGTCAACATTTTCAAAGGATAGTTGAGTACACTAATTACTGTTGATAATAAATGACATACAATTTTTTTGGTAGATTCGTTAGAGCATGGAATAGATTACCAATTTTTGTTTATTATCAAAAGAGATGAATGGATCATTTAGACGCTCTAATCATGCATTTATGCTTCAACAATTTCAGTTTTTCTTGATAGATATCACGGGATGCAAGTGACTCCAAGCATAAATAGATACGTACGTTTCATTGTAGCCTTATGACTCTTTCGTACCCACAGCTTTCATGGGACCTAGCGTAAAGGTTGAATTCATTGACATTGTAATATTGTGTATAAGATGAAAAAGGGACATAAATAGATATAGATTTGTTAATTTATGATTTTATCCTAGTCTAACACAAGATTTTGGGTATCTAACCGGTCTTGGGATTATTATGGATAATATTACGCTACTAACCAAAATTTTATCGATCGATTCACATCTTTGTTAGACTAAAATTTTGGATACCGTTTGAACAGGTCATAATCTACATTGTATGTATACTTTATTTTAGTGTGGTAAATTCTAATCGAATCTTGGTATTAATTTTACTAATTGTTTCTTTTTTAGCGTATGGTTAGGGCACACGCAGTGGTATACCCAAACATGGGGTGTGAGTAATTTAAAATTGAGAAATAATGCAAATGTTGCTTTAGAACCAACACACGAGTGTTAAGTTACACTCGGGTGTGAGAGGGGGTGAGAGCCACGTGTCATGAAGGGGTTGGTCGGCGGACAGAGAGAGGAGAGAGAGAGAGATTTATTTTTTTAATTTTTCCAGCCACTCAAGCCTCGCCACCTGTGCCTTACACCCGACGAACACAAGTTGCTATTTCACATCCGTTTCTTGTATCCTCACCCTCAATTTTATTATTTTGGTTTTTTTAAATACTCACACCCAAGCTACACCTACGCCATTGTGTATGGTCTTAGTAGAGAGTCGAGTTTTTACGGTGGACTTTTGATGATTAGTATTGACGTTTGTAAACTGGCAACATTTTTTTTTGGTTTTGTTGTGTTTAATATATTTTGTGTTGTTTTAAGCTACCATCGGATTGACTTTTTTCAGTGTTGAAAGTTGAAACCAATCATTTCTCTCTTTTTTTTTTTTTAATTTATATATAATAAGATTTCAGTTAATCTCATCCTAGATGCCTATGTTTCGCATGTCTCAGTTACGATCACGGAACAAGGATTGATTTTGGCTTATCAATTGGTACCTTTTATATTTCTATTAATCTAAATATGCATATGTTACTTATCTTAATTGGTTCTTCAATTATATAGCCAGTTTGTAAGGTGTTATGGCTCACGATCGGTCCGATTTCAAAGTCGATTTTCAGATACGGTGGCGTCGGCGAAGAAAGTTTGCGGTCGGATTTCATTACTTGGATGGACCGCCCAGAAACCAAAACCGGCATCACTGTACCGTTTATGGCACCTTCTGTCGACTTTTTATGTCTGTTTATCTTTGATTAGCGTTTTCTGTGAGATTTTTTTTTCTTTTTTTAATTCGGCGTTTGTATCTTCGATGTTGCGGTTAGGGTTGCTAGACGGTGGTGGAAGTGAATCGTACCCAGCGACCATTTGTATATATTACTTAAGAACGAAGTTGGTAATCAACCCTCTTTTTCTCTCTCTGGCTTTGATAAAATGTCTGCCTTTTTCTTTCTGCTTTCTACGTGTTTTAATTTATTTTGATGGAGTATTTTTGTTAATTGGTGAAAAGTAGTTTACCAGATATTTCAGACGCATTATTGAATCTATAATATGATATCACTAATTCGATGGCCCTAAAAAAGGGGTAAAAATTTAGGGTTTTGGTTTTCTCTCTGTTAAATTCGATTTTTTGTTTGCCTCTTTTATGATTTTGTTGCTTTAGTTTCTGTTTGATGTCATGACGTTTCGTGGTTTTGATTTACAGTGTAAAAAAAAAGAAGAGATAAAGCTAGCGAAACGTCACTACGAGCAAGATTTGGTTGGAGTTCTCATCAATCTTTAGGACGATGTCTACGTCACGACATTTAGCATCTTGAGATTTTCTTGATTAATGCAATGCTTATCGTCAATCTCTGTTTAGATTTACGTGCCAACTGAAGTCAGAGTATTTGATACTTTGGTAATAGGACTTTTGCAATGTTGCATTTCGTATAAATGCAAGTCCGAGGATTATCGTCCTCAACATTTGAGAAAAACACTCTATCTTTTTGCCAAGATTCACAAGTTCAATCACCTAGGGAATACAAAGAACACACATGAGAGACATAAATAATATTAAAGAATCTAATCATTAATTAGTACTAAAGAAGCAAGGAGCAATAGTCATTAATACTAAATAATCTAGTAAACTCAAAACATAATAACATCTCACAGTATCATCTAGTATGTAGAACCATCGAACCCGAAAGTAAGACTCCCCATCATCATCTTCAAACATTTCAATAACCTTTGCAGTATAATTCGGGTTCCTAGGTTCACCATGCGTGATAATTACATAAGGATCAGTTGAATTCTCTAACGCATAGCACCACAAATGTAGCAACATAAAATTACAGAGATTGATGTTTATAAGCTAAGGTTGATTAATTGGAAAGAAGATAAGAATGACCATGGAAAAGCAAGGCATCTCTAGAAGCTAATTTAGTATTTGAAAGCAACATTTGAAAATTAAACAATATTTGTACTATAACATTAACATGGCAAAATTGCAACTGAGATTGACAATAATCAAAGAAAAAAACTCAACACTAATAGAGAATAAATTTTAAAGAGAGATTGACAATAACCATAGAAATTGTGCCAACATCACATCTCAACAGAACACAAACTTTGTTTAGATTTATGCTGCTATAGTTTGTGTTCTGTTGAGATGTTATGTTGGCATAGTTTCTATGGTTATTGTCAATCTCTCTTGAAAATTTGATTGTCTATTAGTGTTGAGTTTTTTCTATGATTATTGTCAAGCTAAGTTGAAATTTTGCCATGTTAATGATATAGTACAAATATTGTTTAATTTTCTGATGTTCCTTTCAAATACTGAATTAGCTTCTAGAGATGTCTTGCTTTTCCATGGTCATTGTCGTTTTCTTTCCAATTAATCAAACTTAGCTTATAAACATCAATCTCTGTAATTTTATGTTGCTACATTGTGGTGCTATGCGTTATAGACTTCAACTGATCCTTATGTAATTACTACACAGGGTGAACCTGAGAAACCAAATAATATTGCAAAGGTTATTGAAATGTTTGAAAGCTGATGATGGGGAGCCTTACTGTCGGGTTCGATGGTTTTACAGACCAGATGACACTGTGAGATGTTATTATGTTTTGAGTTTTCTAGATTCTTTAGTACTAATGACTATTGCTCCTGCTTCTTTAGAACTAATGACTAGATTCTTAGTATAGTATTTATGTCTCTCATGTGTGTTCTTTGTATTCCCTAGGTGATTGAAAGACTTACGAATCTTGTGCAAGAAAATAGTGTTTTGATCAAATATTGAGGACGATAATCCTCTTACTTGCATTTATTCGAAATGCAACATTGCAGAAGTCCCATTACCAAAGTATCAAATACTCTGATTTCAGTTGGCACAATGTATAAAAAGTTTGGTGATTTGGCTTATGAATGTATTTATCTAGACTAATTAACATCATTGTTGTCTATTCTCAAACAGTTGGAAGCTCTCATTGATGTTTTTAGTTTCTTGTTTTAGGTCTTGGTAGGTTTCATAATATAAGCTGCATAGCTTCCAGAGAGAATGGGACTATGGGAGAGCACGTGTCACGTTTGTCAGGTATTCATTCGATTATCAACCAGAGAGATGGCATTCTTGGTTTAATTGTATTTTGGTGTTTCTCTAATTAAATTAATCAGCTCCGGTTTAATAACTAAACCAAACCAAAACTACTAATTTAATAGCACCACGATTCAACCCTTGATTTTGATTCGATAATATAATCCCAACTCTCTATCATACGATTAAATAGGATTAATTAAGTTCTTCCGGTTTAGAGATTAAACCATTCCAATCTAATAATTCTACAATCACAACCATGTGACCACTCCTCCAACACCACGGTTTTGGTTCAGTAGTCAATTTCAATTCACCACATTAATTAATATTAACAAAACAAGCATCCACTTCTACGAATACCACAAGCCAATTACGATTATTACGTTCAGTTAATGGACTCAATTACACGTGGGATCCCATGGTTTAGACTGGTTTAGGCTCTCGGTTCAATAATCACAACAACACACATGACACGAGACAAAGAATTGCCGGATTACCTTTCTCGGCTAGCTTTCTCGACGGATCTGCTACGGCTCGACAAGGCGGTTCAAGTTCACGGTGGTTAGGTCCTCATAACTCAATCACAAAACAAAACAAGGCAACAGATCAAAATACAATCACAGAAACTTCCCGCACAAGTTACTGTAGGGTTTCCTTACTATTAAAGGCCTCGACGATGGACCATGACTGCTCCGGTGACGGCAGGTGACATCCGGTGACTAGTGGTGGTAAACTCCGGTGACACACGTTGGCTGGGTGGTTCTCCAGCGGTGGCCTCCTCTTTCTTCTTCTACTTCTCTCAATTTTGAGGGAATTATACCCACATCTTTATCTAATAAATCACAAGTAAATTTTCAAGTAATTGCAACATCCTCCATATGACACCTGGCTTAAGTTCCAATTTTTTATCTTTCAGATTTTAAAACAATTAAATTTTAATTATCCTTAAATAAAATCTTTATCTAATAAATCACAAGTAAATTTTAAAGTAACTGCAACATCCTCCATATGACACCTGGCTTAAGTTCCAATTTTTTATCTTTCAGATTTTAAAACAATTAAATTTTAATCTTTATCTAATAAATCACAAGTAAATTTTCAAGTAACTGCAACATCCTCCATATGACACCTGGCTTAAGTTCCAATCTTTATCTAATAAATCACAAGTAAATTTTCAAGTAACTGCAACATCCTCCATATGACACCTGGCTTAAGTTCCAACTTTTTATCTTTCAGATTTTAAAACAATTAAATTTTAATTATCCTTAAATAAAATCTTTATCTAATAAATCACAAGTAAATTTTCAAGTAACTGCAACATCCTCCATATGACACCTGGCTTAAGTTCCAATTTTTTATCTTTCAGATTTTAAAACAATTAAATTTTAATCTTTATCTAATAAATCACAAGTAAATTTTCAAGTAACTGCAACATCCTCCATATGACACCTGGCTTAAGTTCCAATTTTTTATCTTTCAGATTTTAAAACAATTAAATTTTAATCTTTATCTAATAAATCACAAGTAAATTTTCAAGTAACTGCAACATCCTCCATATGACACCTGGCTTAAGTTCCAATTTTTTATCTTTCAGATTTTAAAACAATTAAATTTTAATTATCCTTAAATAAAATCTTTATCTAATAAATCACAAGTAAATTTTTAAGTAACTGCAACATCCTCCATATGACACCTGGCTTAAGTTCCAATTTTTTATCTTTCAGATTTTAAAACAATTAAATTTTAATTATCCTTAAATAAAACAAAAAATAAATGTCGAGAAAACCTTTCTCCCACAACCGCATCCCCTTTTTCTCCCACGATTTCAAAATCGATCTCCACTTCTCAACAATGGAACTACAAAAAGGTTTCAGATCTCTCAAAATCAATATTCCTTTCATACTACTTCTCACCCTTATTCCCCGATTTCTGAGATCAAAAACCAATGATTTCTCAATTTCTCAATCAATTGAACGGTGTTATTCATTAGAACGGTGTATTTCTCAATTTCTCCCTATCTCTACTGAGCTTCCGTCGTTTGATTTGAATCAAAAGTAAGCTTTTCAACTATTTTAGATTATGAACCAAAAACCATCACTCTAATCTTCTCCAACCTCATCTCAATCAAAGTATACTCCGCTGGAGAAGTTTGGGCTATCATACAAAAAGCTTTTAGATCTCTTCCTTTTCTGATTCGTGTTTCCTCCAGCTCTAATCGGGTAAAATTTTTTAATTTCTTACATGTTCTGATTTTAGGGTTCATCAATAGAATCTCTCTTCTAACTGCAAGCACTACTTCTATATCAAAATCTTTCAATATACAAATTCTATGTTCGAATTTCTCAATTTTGGTTTACTTTGTCATCATCGTTTTTAATGCCCATCCAATTTTCTATTTCATGTGTTGTTGTGTTCTTATCACTTGTACAAACTCTCATGTAAATTTTAATGTATTCACAGTCTTTACTAATTTTATAACAACTCTGTTACAAGTTTTACGTTTAGTTTTGAAACAGGGAAGTAGGATACAAGCTTCTGTAAAAGAGAAATTATTGAGCCGTCTCTCTTGAAATTTCCAGCATTGGACGAATATAAAACAATAACCTCAAATCTCTCTGGTTTGTTTTCTCTTCTCTGCATGTCTTAGATGAGTGGGTATCTGATTTTGTGTGCATGAAACCTTTCTTTTACTTTTCACAAAACCTTTGTTTTCCTTACTTTTACTCATCTTCCGTTCTCAGTTTCACTAACTTGAAGATATATGGTTGTGTCAGGATGGCAAAAACATTGAAGGTGACGGTTTAGCGTCAGCCTTCGTGGTGCCTGTGTGAGGGAGTTCACCAATATGACGTTAACTTCCCATGTGACGGATCTTTACCCGCTAAGTTTGGTCCACCTAAACGCCGGTATGATATCATCAAATCTTTGGCTATGCTTTGGTGAATTTAGAAGACGAGAGTTTGGAGAATGAAGTTTGGAATATAATTTCGTATAGAAGCAACACAAAAATGAAGTTTTGAAGTCTTGCAATTCAAAAGAAAAGAAAAAAAAAACAATCTGAAAGATGGGTGCATGATGTGGAATCATCTTCCACGGTGAAGTGTGAAGAATTTAAACGTGCAATCATCTAATATATATGTTCAAGATCCTTTTGAGTAAGATATACAATATACAAAGGTAAAGGGCTTTTGTTTGTTCGATCGCTCATTTATGTCTTACAATACGTTTGCGTATTTATGTAAGACCCTTGGCAATTTCATAATGCAATGAATGTTTCCTCAAAATTTTGTCGCTCATATGTGACGATTTGGTAATATTATGATACAGCTTTGGATGTAACGATTTAATCCTACTGTTTCACTTTCTCAATCAAACCAAAAATATCATTTATATCTAATTTAATTTCATTCACTTAAAGTTATGAATTAAACAAACTTACGTACAAATTAAGTTTAATAAAACTAAAATGTATTTTTGATATTGGTCATTGGTGTTATACTTACACATTTTGAATGAATAAAATCTACAAATTGGTGGTGTTCTCCCCGTGCAACGCACGGGCTATAACTAGTATATATCCTTGTTTGAAAAATCGCTATGCGCTAGTCGGGCGTTCGGCATGGGCCTAGCGATTAATCGGAAAATCGGATTAAAATCGGGGATTAGTTTTATGGTTATTTTAATATTTTTAAAATATATTAATTCAATATTGTTTTCAAAATTACAGTAAAAACAAATTTTTATGATTTTTATTAAAATTTGAACACAAGTTATGTAAAACATCACAAACTCCCAATTCAAATGATTGAATAACAAAAATAAAATGTTTTTTTTATACTTGTAATCTAAAAAATAATCGGGGTATGTAAGATTAGGCGGGAAATAATCGGATTAGGCGGGAAATAATCGGATTAGACGGAGAATAATCGGGTTACTGATTTTTTAGGGGATTAGTCATTAATCGAGGCGGAGAGGGTGGGCCTAGCGATTAAGCGGGGAGTAATCGGGGCTAGGCGGGAATTTTAAATTTTTAGAACAGGGGTATATATATATTCACGAATACATGCATCACTAACAAAACCCTTTTTTCATTTGTTATGTCAAATGAGCCTTTAATGGGCTTGGCTCCTCTTTTGACAAAACCAAATGGCCCAACTACCAATTATTGAATTGGGATGTTACAAATATCCTTTTAACAACAAGCCGTTGCAGAATAATGGTGGGAGAATTCTGTGTTTTCAGAGCTTTTGGAAAAGTAATAATGAAATAAACAGAGGTGATTGATTAATGGGCATTACCGATTAGCGTGGTAAGTTTTATACACCACATGTTTTGATATTTGTTTAAAAAGTTAGATGAACAGCTTTATTGACGTCAATGATCTCCTTCAGCATTGAAAATTTGGAATGTCTATGATAAGAAAGATGATCCACGTTGATCATTGCTCCAGAGGGTCTTCTCTCTGTATGGGATAAAAAGATGTCCGTTTCATTGTAGCCTTATGAAGAAAAATAAATTATGCATTTATGTTAGTGACTCTAAGCATAAATAGATAAATTATGCATAAATGCGCTTCAATAATTTTAGTTTTCTTCATATATATCACGGGGTACAATTGACTTTTTTTTCCTCGTGGGGTACAAGTGACTCTAAGCATAAATAGATATTTCCGTTTCATTGTAGCCTTATGACTTTTGGTACTCACAAGTCACAACTTTCATGGGAACCTAGCTTAAAGGTTGAGTTCATTGACAATGTAATATTGTGTATAAGATGAAAAAGGGACATAAATAGATATAGATTTGTTAATTTATGATTTTATCCTAGTCTAACACAAGATTTTGGGTATCTAACCGGTCTTGGGATTATTATGGATAACATTACGGTTTGATTCTCTCAAAACTATCCAATATTATCCAGATGCAAGTTATGTTGATTCTCTCAAAACTACATCCAATATTATCCAAATGCAAGTTATGTTTTGTTACAAACGTATTAAAATAAAATATTTTATCCAGTTAACAATTTTTCTTTTTTAATCTGATCTTGATTATAAATGTTTCAAAATAATTATTTATTAAAAAAATATATCAGTGTTAAAAAATAAAATAAAAGACAAAATATTTTTCTTGTATAATTTTTAATATTGATTATTAATATTTTCAAACTATATATTTAAATTAAATATTATATCCGAAGAAATATTATGTAATGTTGAATAATTACCTGTAGTACAAGTTAAAAAAAAAAATCAAAATAGTTATTTTTCTGTCGGTCAACTCAAAATAATTACTAAATGAGAAAGATATATATTTATCTATTGAATAAACATTATTTTCTTTTTAAAAGCGAAACACTCGTTAGATCAGGTGACTATGAAAAGAAAAATTCAGCTCTATCCCAAAAAGAAAATAAATCATGCAAATACAGAAGAAAATAAATCTACGAAATTACAGAAAAGCCATGCCAATGTGAAGAGAATCATTGAATCAAGAAGAACGATTGGGGGTAAATTAGTCATTAATTTGGTCTAAGCATGAAACAGCTTCCAGCCGATGGTGCCTTATGCCACGGGCAAAAAAAAAGACCAAACACGCTAAACAAAACTAACAAACAAAGTAACAAACATTCCCTTCAAATTCGGAAAATGAGAATCTCATAATCTATTTATTACACTCCCAAAAACGCTAACAAATCGTTGAATAGAATAATTAAGCAGGTAATTAAATCCTAAACCGTGAGAGAATCTCGAATCTCGATCCTCTCTTAAATATCAGTCTTATCTTCATCCTCCTAAAATCTTCTTAATTGTCTCTCTCTCTCTCTCAAAAACCAAACACTATCTCTCGAGTATCACAAGGAGATATGGGGAATAATGAAATGTCAGCCAGCGAGGTTGCGGCGGCTAGGCAGAAGAACGTCGACGATTGGTTACCGATCACATCCTCCAGAAACGCTAAGTGGTGGTACTCTGCTTTTCACAATGTCACCGCCATGGTTGGTGCTGGTGTTCTCAGCTTGCCCTACGCTATGTCCAATCTCGGATGGTACTATTTGTTGAATCTGATAGTCTCCTTTATGTTTCAATCCATGATCTGATCTGAGTTTTTGATTACAGGGGACCTGGTGTGACGATTATGGTGATGTCATGGTTAATAACTATGTACACACTGTGGCAAATGGTGGAGATGCATGAGATTGTTCCAGGGAAGAGGCTTGATAGGTATCACGAGCTAGGTCAACACGCTTTTGGCGAAAAGCTTGGCCTATGGATCGTCGTGCCGCAGCAGCTTATCGTGGAGGTCGGTGTGGACATCGTTTATATGGTCACAGGAGGAGCATCCCTTAAGAAAGTCCATCAACTACTCTGTTCCGATTGCAAAGAGATCAGAACTACATTTTGGATCATGATCTTTGCTTCCATCCATTTTGTTATCTCTCACCTTCCCAATTTCAACTCTATCTCCATCATCTCACTCGCCGCGGCTGTTATGTCCTTAACGTAAATCTCTTTACCACACACATATATTGGTTTTCTTTTATAACTTGATTAGAAAGTTAGACTAATCAAACCTAGAGCTAGCTTGCCTTGTGGTTCAAGGCTAGGGATCAAATTCCACTATGGTTCCCATAACATGTAGAAAACTAGGTTTTATTCCAAATTGATTTTTAAGATCTCTTTGTGATGCATTTACAGTTACTCAACTATCGCTTGGACTGCTTCGGTGCACAAAGGGGTACATCCAGATGTGGACTACACTCCTAGAGCCTCTACCGATGCTGGAAAAGTATTCAACTTCTTGAATGCGTTGGGAGATGTGGCTTTTGCCTATGCAGGTCACAACGTTGTGTTGGAGATTCAGGCCACAATCCCTTCGACTCCGGAGATGCCATCCAAGATCCCAATGTGGAGAGGAGTTGTTGTAGCCTACATTGTAGTCGCCATCTGCTACTTCCCTGTAGCATTCCTCGGCTATTATATCTTTGGAAACAGCGTTGATGACAACATTCTCATCACTTTGGAGAAGCCTGTCTGGCTTATTGCCATGGCTAACATGTTCGTGGTTGTCCACGTCATTGGAAGCTATCAGGTCTTCTTCCACATTCTAGTAGTACTTCTTTTATTATTCGAATGAAGTAAGAATAATCTCATGAATATTGACACTCTCTATGTGGATTAATCAGATATTTGCAATGCCGGTATTTGACATGATGGAAACCGTTTTGGTCAAAAAGATGAATTTCGATCCTTCCTTCAAGCTCCGCTTTATCACTCGTAGCCTTTACGTCGGTAAGAGTCCACTCCTCATTTTTATATATGTAACTTCATCCTCCTACTCCATCCATTAATCTCATTTGGACTGTGCAGCTTTCACGATGATCGTTGCGATATGCGTCCCGTTTTTCGGTGGACTACTTGGCTTCTTTGGAGGATTCGCCTTCGCCCCAACAACTTACTACGTATAGTACAACTAACCCTTCATTCCTTCATTGGTTTATCTATAGATTAAAGTTGTGACTTATATACACATTAATTTGTAACTGCAGCTTCCATGCATTATTTGGCTCGTTCTCAAGAAACCAAAGAGGTTTGGTCTATCTTGGACAATTAACTGGGTATGTTATTTAGTAAGCAATGATACATATTCCATAGCTCTTGTTTTTCTTGTAAATTTTAAGTAATAATTTTTGTGTGTTTGGTTTGTTGTTTTGTGGAAAATGAAAATTACAGTTCTGCATCATAGTAGGAGTTCTTTTGACGATCCTAGCCCCAATTGGAGGTCTCAGAACCATCATTATCAACGCCAAGACGTACAAGTTCTTCTCTTAGATCGATCACTTTTTGTAACCACACAAACGAAAAATAAAATCACGGCCTGTCTAATTTTATGTGACTGTCCGTGTAAGTAAATTTATGTTCTCATTTGTAGTTAAGACGCTTGATTTTATTATATATGTTTGGTTTCGTTTTGATATTAAACTCTTTTATATAATTAATCTCCATGTTCTGGTTCTTCGAATGTTGTGATTTCGTAGATTATGCAAGAACGTTCACGGGAATTTGATGACACGTCTAGATACGACAGTGCGTTTTGTTTTCTCAAATAAAATCTTTATTATTTATATAATCGGATGATTTGGATCTGTGCTTAGATTTATTTTTAATCACGGGGTTTTCACCTCTCAACAACACTCTTGATTTGAAAACGAAATATACTTTATAATACAGCATGCATGAGTGATGAGAATTATTTACTAGCTCCGTCTAGCATTCATGGTTCACGGGAATTATATTATTTTGGCTTTTCAAATATCTTTGAATTTATGCCATGTTTTTGTGTAGCTTTGTGATTCTGGTCGTAATGCCACATGTAGCCTTTTGTGGAGGAGCTACTTACTTCTAAACGGCAGACCAAGAACAAAACGTCCTTGCATCAAATTCTATCTAATAGAGAAATCGGCAATTTTGGCTACAAAAGCTCTTTGATGATTCATATTACGTAACCTTTCATAAAAATAAAAAAAGTGACGACAATACTAAAGCGGAAATAATACAAATTGCAAAGTAAATATTTGTTACCGCCACCGCGTGGACAAACCTAAATCGACAAAAAAAAAGAAGAAGGATCAGCCGCTCTCGTACCAGGAGAGACGATGGTGGCCGTTCCAGAGGACAGGGAGAAGACCAATCCGAGGAAACGATATAGGATAGTGAATGGATCCGCGGTAATATTTTTTCATCATCTACTTGTTATTTTTTTTAGAGAGATTCACGTGTCTTTTTTATCGTCACACATCCTGACCCTCTTTCTTCTCGTCGCTTCTAGGGTTCCTTACTTCGAATTCGAAGAGTACCACGCTATGGTGGAAATGAATATATCTGTAACGATGAGTCTTCTCCTTGTCCTGCCCTTAGTTATCCTTTATGCTAGGCTCGGCCTTCATCGTTACAATTTGCTCCAGGTTTTGTTAAACTCACTCTATATATGCATGATTGAATATTATACCAGGTTAGAATTCAATTAATGATTTGCTTTATTTCTTGATCAATATTAGGGGAAAAACTTAGAGCTCAGTAGCGTAAAGAAATACAACAAGTCCACGCATTCTGCTGCTTCCTCTTACCACATTACTTTGGACGCCATCGCTCTTCATCCTTTTGAGACTAAAGTTTATGAAATATCCTATGGCAAATTAGCTTTGTCCTGCCCAATTGCTAGACCTCTAGGTATATTACGTGAATTTTGTGGTGCTGCTTATACAACAAGCAACCCATCTTGCTAAATCATCATTCTCACTTAAACATTGCTGATTTTTATTCTTGTATAGGGGAAACCACCATTGATGAAATCAAGAGATGCAGCAGCAGCTTGTACAAAAACTTCTCCCCCATAGATGCCATGCCTGAGTGGCCCCCAGAGAATCCTTTTGAACATTCAAAGCTGGTAAGATTAAGACCAGTGAGTTTTGCTTTTGCTCATGATCAACAAGTAGTAATAGTAGTGAGTGATGTTTTCCATAAGCTTCTTCTTTTTTCTTTTTTTTTTGCAGCTGAACAGTTATGAGCTGCAAGACAATGACTGGATTCGTCTCTACTTGGAACTTGCAGTTGCCACGACTAATAGGGGCACCATTACAGATCATAATGATCTGTCCAACTTGAAGATTATCCAAGTGGCTATAGATACTACTCCCCAAAATGTGGATTTGGTATTAAACCGCACAAATTTTGCAATTGTCTACATACGGTACAAGGACTCGTGTGAGGCTCGAGTTGGTAAGGATGTTGATCGCGTAGCTATAGTCAGAAGAGCTTTCCATGAGCAGCTGGGATGCTTCAGTCTTGTGGGCAAGACTCTGAGTTTACCAAAAGAGTGAGCAACATTTGCTTAGCCTTATGTCTCAAACGGCAGCTGTTATCTAGTCCTAGGCGGTTTAAGGCATAGAAATACAGTGGGGGTAGCTTCTCACAAGGCAAGATCCACATTCGAATATGTGGATTAGTTTGTACATATAAAACCAATAAGTTATTTGGTGCCTTTGGAATGTTTTATCTTTTTCTTATTTTTTTACGTTTGAGTTGTATTTGGATTGTTTCTTTTGTGTGGGTTTAGGTTGTGCTTGAATAATTTAACATAGGTTTGTAGTTTTCCTTTTTGTTTTAAGATAAGTTTATTTAGATTATAAATAAAGTAAACAGTGTCCCGTTTTAGTTTCCTAGGCGTCTTCATTTTTTTGTGTACATCTGATACATTTCTGATTCAGAGGCTGCTTTGCGATTTTCTTCAAAACAAAACAAAGGGAAAGTACAAAATATTATCTGGCAAAGTTCTCTGCTCTGTTTACGAAAAAGTTGAAGTGGCCAAATACGTAGTTTAAGCAGTGAGTTTTTGATATTTCCAAACAGAAACCGCAAAATAGAAAATCCGACCAAGTGCTAGAAAGAACTCTTGTCTGTTTAACCAAATTGTTTTAACTAAACAAAAGCCGAATCATACCAAATGTCTAGATAGCAATACCTCCATCAATGGTGAATGCCTGCAAACCAATTATTTTAACCATGGTTAGGTCGCTAACATAATCAGAAACCAAGGTTAACCGCCATTTGGCAGGAGTATGAGTTACTAACCTGTCCGGTTATGTAACTGGCTGCAGGACTGAGTGCCAAGAATTCTACCAAGCCAGCCACTTCTTCCGGTTTTCCATACCGTCCTGAAAACCAAACCGTTTGGCTTTGTATCACAATTGTTTTTTATCTAACAATTTTTTGATGTCTCAGATGCATCCTAATCCATAAAAATTACCCTGCAACAAATGTAAAAGATGAAAAGTCCATTACCTAATGGGATTGTTCCCAGGATTTTCTTTTCCATGTCTTCTCCAAGCTCGGCAGTCATGTCAGATGCAATGAATCCGGGGCAAACCGCATTGACCTGGAATAGAGCAAATTGTCGACGGACCAAATTTCAAAATCATGTCGAGGAAATTCAGAAAAAAAGACGAATATGATGAGGGAGATAGATCACATACATTTATATTCCTGCTCGCACCTTCTCTGGCTATAGTCTTGGAAAACGCAATAACTCCACCTTTAGCTGCAGCGTAGTTTGCTTGACCAATATTACCAATGAGACCAACAACTGACGAGATATTGATGATTCTTCCCTGCAAGATCATAAGTAAGAAGTATACCATAAATTATCCTTGTCTTTATATCACTTCTTAATCTTATAGGATAGCTCAAATGAAAACATAGTTGTCTTTTTATATGTCATTTCTCGTTATGCTGCAGGGAAGTAGTAACATGTCAAAACCAATGACAAACGTATGAGGATATAGACGGTGACACGGCACATGACAAGTAATAATATGTGGAGACAATTGCGAGAATATGTAGAAAGTGTTACCTTTTTCTTCTTCATCATGATCTTTACTGCTGCCTAATGAGAGTAAAGAAGTTTCAGTCCCTGAGAATCCGAGTATCAAAATTTTAGCAGGATTGCAGGAATACAAACCTGAGTACAGAGAAATACACCAGTGAGATTCAAAGCAATTACTTCGTCCCATTGCGATTGCTTCATTCGTATTAACAAGGTATCCCGAGTAATTCCTGAAAATATGTAGCCATGTCAGTAAGGTACTAAGTAAAAATTAATGGGAACCAAGGTTCTCATTTACCTGCATTGTTAACCACAACATCAATGGTTCCCCATTTATCAAGAGCCTACAGAAAAAGAACAAAAGGAAAATGATAAGATGTATAAGGATTAGGGAATATGAGATGGTGTACAGTTGATCACTCACTGTTTTCATCATTGCATCCACATCAGCCGCTTTCGAGACATCACCCCCAAAAGTGATAGCCTGGCCACCATATTCTTCAATCTAGAGTCCCATAGAAAAGAAATGTCAGAGATAACATGGAGTTAGGTGACATTGTAAAAGAAAACACTATTGACTGCATATGACATTTGTTAGCTAAAAGATGGATCAAGAGCAAAATCACAAACGCATTTGAGAAGCACATGGCAAGAAGAAACAGTTTCAAGGGCCATAACATTCAATTGTTTACATTTCTTGTCCCAGAAACCAAAACTGTTTAAAGGAAATATCATCATTAAACTCTAAAGGTACCACATTTGTTTTCGTACCAATAAAAACATCCTTCCATTCCTAACACCTATGTATTATTTGGTCTAAAGCCATATCCCGAAGCAGAAAAACAAGGTAAGAGCTGAAAACCAAAGCTGATGAAAAACATTCTAAATACTTGGTGCATGAATCTCGTAAATTGCACTCTAATACAGGGCAATGAATCACCTGTTTAGAAACTTCTTCAGCCTCCTTTGCTGACCTAGCATAATTCACCAGGACCTGCAGCAGAAACAGAGTGTTTACTTCCAGATCAGAAAAGTAAGACTTATGTGTAGCAATTACGGAGATAAACCTATTGATGTCTCGATCACTATAATGACAAAAGAAACTGAAAGCAATCCTGAGCTAAAATCTTCATAACTCAAAAACTTTTAAGACTAGTAATATGATGTAAATTGAATGCTTGAAGAGTATATATAGAGATCAAATCTAACAAGAATGACTCCAAAATTCCGATAGTGTTAAGCCTAACCTTGCAGCCAGCTTTCCCCAAGGCTAGAGCAATTGCTTTACCAATCCCTCTAGAGGCACCAGTGATAACGACCACTGGAGATTCCACTTTTTGAACAACTTCGCCTGGTGATTGCTCAGTAGCAGTAGCTTGAGCTTTCACAACTGCGATCCATAAAGATGATGAGAATTGAGAGAGATCAAATCTATGTAAAACCGCAAAGGAAGAGAGAAGAGGAATGAATATACCAGAGGTTGAAAACGGCTGTCGCGATCCACATCGTAGCATTCCGAAATGAGGCATCGCAGAGTGAAGCGGAGCCCATTGTCGGACCTGAGAGATCTCACGGTAACCTAGCTTCGCGGCGGCTTTCAAGGAGACGAGTCTCGGTGCTGCGACGGCGGTGGCCATGGCGAATCGGTTGTTCAAGTGAACCTCGTAGAGATCGACCCAGCGGAGAAGAGAGAAAAGTCTTAATTTTGTCTATTTCTGCAAAACAATAGTAATATATAGATTTTCAAAAAGCGATACAAACGAAGTGTGTGAAGAAGTTATGTAGTTGGAGCTGGTGGAATTTAGGCGAGACTCGATTTCACTGATGGAGCTGGATATTATACAGTAATACCTAAGGGTAATAAAGGTAAGAACTAGGTTAGAGCCTGCGGTATTTGTGATTTGATTTTTAATATTGTTTGTGTTTTATTGTGAAACTAGATCCTGACCCGCACGTACGTGCGGGGTTGCATATTTTAAGAAATGTGCTATATAATATTTATATTCAATGAAATTGTTTTGATGGGTATGTGTGAACTATGAATTTGTGTTACCATGTTAAAACATATAAATTTATTGATGAGTGAGTATACCTTTATCAAATGTTGCAAAGAATATGTAATTTGAAAACTAGATATTAACCCGCGGTACACCGCGGGTCTATAATTTTATTAAATAATAATAAAATTAATTTTTTTTTAAGATGATCTATAGATATATGCTATTGTTTTGTTTGATTTAAATGTATGGTACACACGATATTTTATAACTAAATATTTAAAATTTGAAGTTTTATTTGTTTTGTTAATATTATTTGTTTAGTTTTGTTTAGTGTTTAAGATTGTATAGTTATATTTTGATTGTTAATTATAGGATTTCACCTGTAGTATATCATACTGTATTAATATCGACCCCAAATCCGTCCGACCATATAACTCTGTCCCGTGAAATCTACATCATTTTGTCATTTTCCAATAAAATTCAAATATTTCTAATATTCGAAACTTCATTTAATATCGACCCAAAATTCATAATAGTATTTTGATTGTTATATCTAGGATTTCACCCGTAATATACCGTCCCGATTAATATCTTTTGTAAATATTTATAATGTTTAAATTTCTTATAGATTATTATAAAATTCAACTATTTAATATTTGAAACTTTATAAAATTCCTAATATTATAAATATTTAAAACGTTTTATAAAAATAAACTTTTTTAAATGTTTAAATAATTATAATATTTTACTTTTAATAAAGTTTAAATGTTTATAATAATTTGAAACTATTTAAAAGTTTCAATAAAAAATATTAGAAAACATTAAACATGAAATACATTGGATAAGAAAATAAAATAAACATGATGTGAGTGTTAACCATATAAAACATGTAATTGTTGTAAAAGGTTTTAAAAGATTAGAAAAATTACACTTACCAACCAAAACTCGGATCCACAGGTTTTAGTAAAAGTATATATCATAAAAACAATTAAAATACATAACATTAGAATAATGAAAATTAAGAATAAGAACTTTATTTTATTAACAAATTCATTTCCTTTTTACGTTAAAGAAAAAGATTTTAATAGAATGGACTTGTTATGTTAGCCTATAAAAGAAAATTATTTACAAACATTATGAGGAAACATGAAATTATGAAAATGTAAAAAAATACTGGACATTAAAAAAAATTTGTATCTGAAGATAAGAAGAAGGACTAACTAACCTTTTAATGCATACCTTATTTGATAGTTTCTTTGGAGACGGAGTTGATGATGTCCATAATTTCCAAAGATATTAAAATCGAAAGCTGCAACATAAGAAAAGTAGGTGACAATTAATTTTTTAAAAGAAAACAAACGTGAAATATAAAATGTACTAAGAACATTGTTTAAAAGAAGCCATATAAATCTCTATTACGAAAACGTTTAGTATTGTGGATCAATGGTTGAAAAGATCTTTTTTATATAGATGAATGAAAAGTACTCGAGAAGTTTAGGTTTGATCTAAAAATTAAAACAATTTTGCAAATATTGGAAAATTAAATATTTGATTCCTAATATATTCGATTTTGTATTATCAACTGAATAACGTCTATATGCATGGTGGGATTTATGAATGAGGAAAGCTAATTAAAGATATTTCCATTTGTTTTAGGAAGTTTGTTGAATAATATCTAAACGAAACAAAAAAAATCTTTTAAAGATATTTTATGAGAAATAATATATTCGCCAATTTGGGTTGGGGATCAAGTATATAAAAATCTCGTAAATATTATATGTTATATTTATTACATATACTAATTTTCACATTGTAGTTATTTAAATCAAAGAATTTAATGAGTTAATTATGGAATACAAAATATCTATGTAAATCAAAAAGTTTAAAGAACCAATAGCGCTGGAATTGATTTTTTTGCTATAACGATTACTAAAACATTTAAGTAAATAAAGATATTTCGTTATGATTTTTCAGCATATTCGAATTGTTGATTATTTCGAAATTTAAGGATGTTTAAGAAATCATGATTGATTTCCGATTTCATAAATTTTGATTATAATTAAAAATAAAAGATTTAGTATTTAGATAAGGAATATACTATAATAAGGATTATTAGTACTCGAATATATTAGGAATATTCGTATTGTTAGTTTATTTAATTCAAAAATTATAATTTGCGGATTTAAAGGAAAATCTTCTCGAGATTTTAGGCATATAATTGAGATTTTAGTAACAAACTGTGATCACATTAAATTTTCGAAAGATTTGTGTCGAAATTGTTAGAAACAAATTAGGATAGATAATGTTTGGTTAGTATCTTTTTAATATTTTCAAATCTTTAGAATTAAACTCATTGACATTATATTGTTGAATTTATTTTTTAAAAATGACGTAATATTAAATAAAAAAATAAATAACTAACTATTTTCATTTGATGGTGTAGACAAATTACTATTTATGTAATTTAATTACAAATAACAAATATTAATTTTTATAACAAAACAAATTATTTTCGTAATAACAATTTTTCCCCAAATCAATCTTTTACAAAATATTTATTTTAATCACATATTCTTTCTATATAGAAATAAATAGTTAAATAATTATGGTTAGAAGTAGTTAAGGTAAATAACAAATATGGTTAGTTTAGATATATTATATATATTTCTAATTTAGGTGTTAATTAAGAATTAATGTCGTTTTTATTACAAACTTCCTTAAATTTCTTATTCTAGATCCGAATAGAGTTAAACCCGGGTAAAACCCGGATCCAAAAGACTTTTTGCAAAAATCCCCTGTAAAAATGTATATGTAGATGTTTAAAATTAATTTAATTATGATTTATAAATTAAAACATGTTATTTTTGAAAACCACTCTACCCAATGTTTAATAAGTGGTCATTACTCAAACCGAAATATTTTATTGTGGGCCGCATAATGTTGGGCCGAAATACATTTTGTAATTGCCTTTGTTATTTTGTATTTAATATATTATTGATTCTTTTTAGACAGATAATTATTGTTAGGATTTAGAACAATCGTTGTCTTATATTCTTAAAAAAAAAAAAAAAAACCAGCGAACAGAGAATGTTGAACATCGGTCGATCGGCGAATCATTAGCGAAATTTACCGAGAATCTACCTATTTCGTCTTCGTTTATACTTTATGTTAGTGTTAATTCTCTATAAAGAGGTAAGCTTTTTGTTGAATCAGATTTAGGTTTTACTGTTTTCAAATCAGTCGATTCAATTTGTAATCTTTGAAATATTTTGTTTAGATCTTCGCCAAGGATTTTCAAGAACCCGGATCTTCTATGGGCTATTACGAATTTTATATCTAATTTAGGATCAATTGATACGAATTTGATTTTGTTTTCTTTGAACACGTTAGCTAAAGAATCCATTATCTAGCATAAATTTCCAGTGTACCGAGATACAATTTCTTGAAATTGGAATCTATATTGATATTAACCGTATATTTTGATACCTGAAAATAGATCTAATCAAATTTGTTTCTATTTAGATTTCAGATTATTACAAACATAATGATGTTGCCAAAAGAAGAGGAACTACCAAGATAAGTTTTCGTCACGATTAGTAGAAAACATTCGAACTTATTCAAATATGTAACCCTGCTTATACAAAGTTCAATATCTGCAGGTCTACCATCATTTGGGATTATAGTTCTTATGGAGGAGGGAGATTTGATATTGTCTTTGGAGCTTTGCAGAAATCTAATATAAAAGGTTAGTCAGATGTCAAGAAGGATAACACTTTTGTTTAGTTGCTATGATTATATAGCTACTGTTATGCTTTTTAAATTTTATGAATAAATTTATAAAACTTTGTTTTATTATTGTATGCCAAAAATGAGTATAACAGTCTCACCAATTCTGTCAAGAAGAGAAAATTATTAAAACTTAACTCATAATGATAAAGAGATTAGACACAACAAAGTTATGTTTTTGTTTTTTTAAACCTTCGATGGGGATTGGTCGTGACTCGTGACATAGTAAGAAGGTGCAAATTATATGAAACTGATTATTCTTAACTCAATAAGTTGATAAGAATATATACCTACCCTTATGGTTTTTGAATTTGATGAATAAACATCTCTAACTTTACTTTCTCATTGTATATTAAAATGATTATAATATAATAAATTGCTTGATTCCCTATACTATAATTTAAGCAGTAATAACTCTTACGGCTTGTATATATAAAATAGTTAACTTCATATTATTTAATCTGAAGTTAGTAAGACAGAACTTTGGAAAACAAAGTTGTTTTGGAAATAATGTATGAGTCGAGCCTATAACAAATTCTCCACTCTCGTGATTTGATGAACCTTTGAAGCTTGTTCACTTGATGTTTCTTAATAGTAGCATGAATCAAAGTATCATATGAAAAAGAAAACCGTAGTAAATATCTGACCTTTACAGCCAGAATCATTTCCATGGTCTAGTTTTCTCATTTCCCTAGTATGTTAAAATGAAAGTACTAAATAAGAGATGCAAAGTACTAAAATTTTACCATTGTTTGATATGCATTAATCACCTTTACACGAATGAACGATTTTCACTTGGATTTTACAACATGTCTTGAAAGGTTTGAGGTTAGCAAGATTGGTGATACCAAGATTTCTTCCATTGTTAGAAATGAGAAACGAAGTAGCAAGATTGGTTCTTTGCAGCCAATTTTTAAAAAGGAGTAGCAAAAGATTAGAAAGGTTGGTGATGCCATTATTTGCAGCCATTTTTTTGTAGTAGTAGAAAAAGTAGAGAGGTCGTTTGAAAGCTTAATGAGTCTTTGAAATGGTATTAGACATTCTATATTTATAGGAAACAGAGGTAGGCTAGGGTTAACTCTTTTAGATCGATTCAAATATATTTGCGAATCAAATTTTTGAATAAAAATTTAAGGTATATACTTGATTTAAGAGTAAATCAATATATAGTTATTTTTAGATTTGTATCTTTTGGTAACTGAATACGAATCATATTGAAGACAATCTTTAAATTTGGATTTTTTTTAAACTAATTATTGTTACAGTTACAATATATCCTTATTTACTATTCCGAATTAAAGGGATATGTTTGTTTTGGTAATATCTTTAAATTTTGTTGAAATTACCAAATCTCAACCAGCAAGATCAAGCCGAGGATTGTCAAGTGACGAAATCGCCTAATTCTGTTTCCTTCGGGTCTAGCTCTGATCCGCGTGTCGATCCACCAAAGAAGTCCAGGATCCGCGTCTTAATCCGATCCAGTAACCCATGATCCGCGGGTTTTTTCAAGTTGTAATTATACTTTTACCCTTAAACGATTATTTTCATTTACTCTTTCAATGTAATATTTCTAATGGCATCTCTTGTAATTTTTTACATTTTATAAGGTTAGTTTTTAGGGAATGCTTCCCAATTAATAGTATAGATGTGTCTATAAAGTGTAGAATACTATAAATCACATAGTATAAAGACATGTACATTTGGATTCGATATTGTTAAGAATAAGGCCCAATCTGAAATCCAACTTTTGACATATTATTTATAGAATTTGGCTTAGATATGGAAAATGAAAAGCACCGCAGTATAATATGTGTTCGTTCAAAGATAGAAATTCGTGTAACGTGTTCTAACAACATGAAAAAAGGGGAAAATAAAAAAGACGACATCTTTATTCTTCTTCTGCAATGAAATCAAAATATCACAGAGATGAGAGACCCATCAATTGATAGAGTGCTTCTCCGATTTCTGTCATAGGAAACAAATTTAATGGAATTAAAATCGAAGAGGTAAGAAAATTTTATGTTTTACATCTATAAGATCCATATAATTTGCAATCGATTCGTAATCAAAACTTACAAATTAATAATACATCTTCGAAATACCATTGAGACATGTGAAAACGTTATTAAGAGCCATTTGGAAAAAAAAATTTGTTTGATGGGAGTAAAGTAAAATGGTAATGATTTGTGAAAACACAGATGATATGGCCTATATTTATACTGGTAACGCATATATTTACAAATGTAGGGTTTCGCAAAGCATATTTTGGCAAAGTATATTCGTCGGCGATAAATGAGGATTTTTTTATTTGAAAACACTTAAAAGAAGGAAATTAAGATCTCAACAAAATATATGATAATGGCAATAACAGTAATCATCGGGAACCAATGATCGGATCTTTATATATGAGATATTAATGAGGTTTGAAATATAATCCGATTTTATCTAATTTTTAAAAGTATATAAAATAAAATCTAGGGTAATTATGGAGATTTTCAACGATTCAAATTCGAAAAAAAGTAAATAAGATATTGTGGGCGAGAAATGAGGAATTTTTGCGTAATAAAAGGTAAATAAGATCTTAACGATATATATTAGGATGGGAATAAGATTAAGATTAAAACTTAATCTCGAAGGAGATACCAACGGTGTCATTTATGATGTTTGCCACATAAGCCGATTTTTGATAATTCCATCGTTTTTGTTTGGTAATTAATGCTCGTTTTTTTTGGTAATTAATGCTCGTTTTATTTGTTATTAATTCAAAAAGATCTGAATTGTATATTTACGGGTAATTTTTTTGTTTTAACCCGACCCAAGTACTTTTGTACTTCTCTTTTAATAGTATAGAGATGGAATGGATATCCTTAATTTTGGCTCGTTCGGAATCATTATTTTCCCAAAATGATTCCACTCCGATATTGATATATTTATTAGTAGTTTGTATGAATTTAGTGACGGAACGGATATCTTACATTTTAGTTCGTTCGGATCATTATTTTTCAAATCTGAATCCATTCCGATATTAATATGTTTTATATGAATTTAGTGACGGAACGAATATCCTAAATTTTAGTATGTTCGAACTTTTTTTTAATCTAAATCCGTTTTAACATTGATATGTTTTATATAAATTGAAAGACGAAGCAGATATCATAAATTATGATTCGCTGGGATTATTATTTTGTATGAACTTAGGACAGAGTGGATATCCTAAATATTTGGTTCATTACTACATATTATTTTTTCAATATGCTCTTGCTCTGAAATTGATATATTTTGTAAGAATTAAATATATATATATATATATATATTCTTTTAAAAAGTTAAAAAAAAAGGACTAATTATTGGGATCCTTGGATTGATGACATGAATACTTTTGTTATAGTATTAAATACTAGACATATACGATATATATCTATTTTATAATATACTCTCTCTGTTTCATTTTATACGATGTTTTAAACATTTTATTTTGTTTTACAATATACAATATAGGATGTTTAAGAAAAACAGTTCAAGTTTCTATACAAAAAAATTTAATTTGTATAATTTGTGACTATTTACTATTTAGATTATGCAGTAAAGCATATCATTTGTCAAATTATCTTTAACTATTTATTAAATTATGTTTTAATGTAAAATTAATTATGCTTTTAAGCAAAATATAGCGATAGTTCTAATTAAAACAAAAAATTGGTCAAACGAAAAAGAAAAAGGACGAAGAGGATTGAACGGTAGACGTAGACGCCATTGGAGTTTGAAAGAGGAACACAAAGGGAATTAGTCGACGCTTCATGGATTATTGTCGTTTCGGTTTCATCTTCTTCTTCTTTCTATAGCACGATTAAAGCCTCACTAGATCCATCGTCGGCCATGGATCAATCTACGGCTACGGCTACGTCTTCGTCTTCGTCTTCCACTCATTATTTCTCCATTTTCACGAATTATCCTCTGATTTCCGCCGTCACCTCTTTCACTATCGCTCAATTCATCAAACTCTTCACCTCCTGGTACGTTCTCTCTGTATCTATGTTGGGATCAGACTCCGACTCAATGCTAAATGTGCCTTTGTTTGCTTGTATCAAACTTATAGTTTAGGGAGTGATCTTGATATAGATTTTTCCTGGTTCCTCAATCTTTGGATCAGAAACGGTTCATAGAAAATTATAGTAGACGTTGTTAGATAAGAAAGGATCTTTACATGTTTCCTAGATTCTGCAGGTATAGGGAAAGGAGATGGGATCTCAAACAGCTTATTGGGTCCGGAGGAATGCCTTCTTCACATTCAGCGACCGTTACAGCCCTCGCTGTAGCTATTGGTTTACAAGAGGGCTTTGGTGGATCACATTTTGCCATTGCTTTGGTTTTGGCATCTGTTGTAAGTTGCTCACCTCCTTTTCTCTTGTGGAACACTTTCTTAGCTATTTTCTGTAGTTTATCAATTGGCTATTAAGGAATCAAGTGACGATTATATCTGAGTGATTTGGGTTCGTAGGTGATGTATGATGCTACCGGTGTTAGGTTACATGCGGGTCGTCAAGCTGAGGTTTGATTGCTGCTCCAGCTCTTCTTTGTTTCCATCTTTTCACTTGACTGGCTTTTTTTTTGATGGAAGAACCAGTATCGGTTTTGTCATGATGCATTTGAGCTTTGGTATCCTGATCTCTGGGGTCTGATTCATTTTCCAGGTTCTCAATCAGATTGTATACGAACTTCCTGCAGAACATCCGCTGGCTGAAAGCAGACCTTTGCGGGAACTTCTCGGTCATACCCCTCCCCAGGTATGTAATACAGGTGATTTGACAACTATAAATCCTTGTGATCACAGACCACATACAAACCTCACATTTGATTACTATATGATCCAATCCCAATTTTCTCTTTGACCTACGACTTGTCCTTCCATATATGACTAGAGCTATATGAGATTCTTATAGCTGTTACATTTAGCGAGAGTAGTTAGTGAGTTAGGGGAAAACATGAGTACAAATAGAGTATTGTAGGAATCGGTGAGGGTGATAGTGTAATTGGGAACAGAGTTGGGGGGCTTTTTAGAGCCTTGTGTGAATTGATGGAACTCTAGAACAAACCCTAGTTCGAGTTTACTTTGGTTGATAAATGAACTACTCTTTGATTTGTAACCGTGTTTTGGTATCAATGAATTTCTTGTTCAGGTCGTTGCTGGTGGAATGCTTGGAAGTGCCACAGCAGTGACTGGATACTTATTTTTCAGGATAGCTACAAGCTAACGTCAAGAACATGCATAGACACAAGTCTTCTGCTTCATTGCCTATTGAAGCCACTGGAAAGTACCAAAAACAGATTTACAACCGAATCCGAGTTAAAAAAATATTTATTCTTGTTTAACCTTGACCTTACCATATGTAAAGAAATATTGATACACCATTACAAAAATTACGTGATTTTATTTGAAAATAAGTAGTATACAAATGAATTTGTGGAATAAAATTGCGTTGTTCATCATTGTTTACCAAGTATGATGGAGAAGACATCTCTCATGTGCAGAGTAGGATCCAAAGTAATACCAGACTTTGCTCGCCAAGCAATGTGTTGGTCAGGACGGACTAAAATAGATCCTCTGTCTGACATTTTACATATACTCCACCAAGAAGTTCCTTCACCATTTTGTCTTTTAACTTCCATAACATCGACATAATTTTCCCATGGAGCTACTGCTGAATTGCTCTCCCTTTCAAGACCTTCATCACTACTAGGCCAGACCACACATACTTTTACATTAGCCATTAACTCTTTTCCGACTTTGAATGTAGCACGAGCTAGCTCATAAGACTCTTGTAATGGCGATATTATAAGTAGAAACTCCACTTTCTCTGTCGAAACAAGATCCAGTGTAGAAACAATAACATCTCTTTTGGAATCTGACAGTATTTTCATATACATATGAGGCAGTCTTGAACCTGGTTCAGCACAAGGCACATAGTCTCTTCTACGACCACTCGGTACTTCGGGATCACCAGCTTCAGACTTGCTATCAGGAACAATGGCTCCCTCTAAATACCTAAACAGTAAACACAGTAGCTTCTGTCACTCCAAATTTGAATTTACATTGGAATATAAAGCGGAAACACATTGGTTCAAACATTAAAGACCACACTCTCCATGTCATGAAACTGCTGATATCAGTTAACAAAAGCAGCCAACCCTAGTTTCTTCTCTTTTTTATTCTTGGGGCAACTCAGACTAGAGTTAGAATTCTATAGTTCCAAACGTGGTATTATACCTGAAACCAAGATCTTCTGCAGGAAACTGTAGCTGTAGGCTTTTTCCTCCTTCGAAGATACTCTTTAATCTGCTAAGTCTCTGATTTCCCAGCGGATTGCTCTCATTCAATATAGATTCTGAAAGCTGTGCACGTCCTAGTGCAAAGACATTATCCAAGATTGCCTTTTGTAGCCCAGTTGGAAGGATGGAACCAACTGTTTTGTTTATAAACCTATGCACTACAACACCATAGAGATATAATTGCTGTAAACCTGATCACGGAACGATGAACTGAGCAAGAAGACAAGCTGGTTTTAGTTTACCTGAGTTTGCAACTGTTGGGTCAAGGCCTAGCGCTGAAGGAACCGACATAGCTGCTTTGAAGTTCTGAACACTGAGTGAAGTATTGGAGAGGGCAATCTAACAGTCACAATAAGATACGTGTTAATGACTCAAGTTAGGAGGTAAGTATGGCAAGAAAAAGTTAGAAAAGATAAATACCATACCGGCCTACGTTCTGTTTCATAAGTGTTAAGAATCGAAGATTTTGCAGAGCCCTGAACAAGAGCTGCTATTTTCCATGCAAGATTATGAGCATCCTGAATTCCAGTGTTCATTCCTGCAAAAATCATGTAATTTGCTATCAGAAAATACTATCCAAGACAGCTGATTGAATGTCAAATAAAAATCAAACCGATTCCTGAGGCTTGCCATCACTCAATTCTTATAATTTAGAAAAAGAAACTGAGAACAATGATCCTTTAAGATCAACTTTCAAGTCTGGGGCATCCGTTAGTATCACAATATCTCATCCAACCATATCTTCAATCATAATAGTACTACAATGGAAAATATTATATTTCTTCCGAAGTTATACCCATCATACATGACAAAACTATCAAAGAAGCAGTGTCTGGTTACCCTTTTCAAAAAAATTGGAACACTTACCAAAACCTCCAGCAGGCGGGAACCGGTGAGCAGCATCACCAGCAAGTATCACTCTGTTCTCAAAGCACATGAATTTCTCGGCGACTTCAGCATGCATGACCCATGGCTTAATGTCAGCTACATCCAAGTCTGAAAGCTGATGTCCCACCAAATTGAATATCAGCATCTTGCACATCTACAAAACAATCATCGGTCAGAAAGATATGACAAACAAAGTCGCATTTGAAGTTGGTCACAGCTGGGACAGAGATAAAACCACAGAGGTGAATAAGTTTTCACATGTGAAAATCCATTCTTCTCTAGGTAATGATAGAAAATACCTCAAGACTGAAATCAGATAGACTCTGTTGAGGTGGATAGTATGGAATCTGCAGTAAAAAGAAATGAATATATGCTAAGCTACGGTATATAACACTTATTTAAGTACATAAATTGAGATTAAAGTATCCTTTACTTTCTGGGTCGGGCTATAGCTACCTGCAAAACAAATTCTCCTTGTAGAAGATCATGGGCAACAAGAACTCCTATACCGTCGGTGTTAAAAATAAAAAATAACATCCCTGGTCTGCTACTGATCAGGTACTCACCGAGCTCTCTACTCATAAAATGGACACTAACAAGCTTTTGTAGATCTTTTTCCCCTCGCATTTCTATTTCTGTGAGCTTTCTTACAGCACTCCCAGCACCATCAGCACCAACCAGTAGACTACATTGAATGTTTCTTTTCATATGCTTGCCTCCTTTGAGATAAGAAACAGTTGCAGTAATACTGTCCTTGTTAGCATCAATCGCCACACACTCATGACCCATAAGAATTTGCCTCGCAACCACAGAGTCAAGCTCAATACCATCTGAATCCTTGGAACCTCGAACATGAAAGCCGAGGTCTTCCAACCGCTTAAGCAATAAATTTGTCAATTTGTACTGGGAGAAGTGAGCAACAGAAGCTGGGCTGACAACTTTCTCAAAATCTGTACATAAACACCACAAGGACTTGTGTGAAAGGCCTGCATTTTTCCTCAACATAAAATAGTTGTACTCTATGAGAACTATTTACACAAGAAAAATGTATGGAAGAACACACCTTGAGGCTGCATGTGATCCACTGTGCCTAGAGTTGAGCCGGAGAGAGATGTACAGTAAATAAAATTTCTCCACAAATCTACAGGAGGCTGTGATCTTTCAATCTCCTCAGCTAATCCATCCAATGCACGGAAGATCTAAGTAAATGAAAACTGAGACATTAAGGGTTTTAAATCCAGGACAACCAAAAACAATATTAACCACAGGAAACACAAAAAAATCCAACCTCCATTGATCGGTTGTTGATAAAATGTGCTTGTGGATGTTTGGAGAAGCTTGTGGCTTTGTCAACAACAGCACATTTCACTCCTAACATAAAGGTGAGAATTCAATTCGATCAAAGACGTGAACTCAACTTGATAATGTAAGCTCAAAACTCAAAACTTGAGACGAAAATCAGAGAAAGTATTGTACCTAGTTTGGTGAGAAGAATGGATAAAACGAGGCCCACCGGTCCAGCGCCGACGATCAGAACAGGAAGCTTAGCAGCATCTTGGCCATTGAATGAATTTGTACTTGAAAGGTCCTTGCTTTGGAAGTGCCTCACTGGGTACACTCTGACCCTCGAATTGTTTATGCTTATTCGTGTAACCCTCTTGATCAGCCCTAGAATCGCCATGGTCGAGTATCTAAACCCTAAACCCTGAAAATATTGGAAGGTAAAAAAACTCTAATTTCGGCCCCTGAATACAAATTAATGAAGAAATAGAGAATCTAAGATCATCAAAGATTACCTTCAGAGATGATTTCTCTCTCTCTCTCTCTCTTTCGACCTTTTACAAGTGTTTCAGAAACGACAGATCATCTTCTAGGCTACGGCAGTGACGGCGGTGACACGGCGACAGAGACGACGGAGACGCCGTGCAGCTGATGGTGGGGCTTTGATATTATATATTGTTTTTTTGGATTATTTTATAATACTTATTCATACTACGTGGCACTGGTTTTATCCACTTGATTTGGTCCACATGTGAATCGACCGTCAGAACCAACAGATATACAAATAAAGTTTTCAAGAATTGTCGACTCTGTTTTGTGCTGATGAAAAGTGAGGTCTCATATATAAAACCTGAAACATCAGTAGACATAGATACCTCTCGTGAGAGAGGAGTAGTTAGCAAAAATGGTGTGATCACAATGAGACCTGTACAAATCTATCGTCTCTATGCAGATGACTTGTAAAAGGTAAAAGACGAAAGAAAAAGCAACTTTACATAGGAGACTGTAAAACCTATCTTTTCTTCTTAATGGTGGATCGAGTAGCTTTTCTTCCAGAGGAAACTGAATGGTCTTGTCATTGTCTTCCTTCTGGAGATTGATTTAGTCAAAGGTTTTACTTCTGACTCTGGAGCTGAAACTGGCGCAGGTATAGCCATTGGTGCCGATACGGTTTTCCTGGGAGCTTCATCTCTCTTTGGTGATGGCTGATCTCTTTGCCTTTGTTCCCTGAACAGCATCAGAAGCTTCTGAGACTTGTCTCTTCCTCGGGGACTTCCATTCACTGATATCGAAACCAGAGATGGAATCACTCCTTCTTGTAGCACCATCTGGATACACGACTCACTTCCCGTACATAGGATCACAAGGCAAGAAACTGCTTGCTCTTGTTCAACCGTGTCACCGGTGTCTAGCACCGTTGCAAGAGTGCTGATCATTCCTTGTGTTGATATCATCTCTTCTTTCCCTTCCCGGCTAGAGGCTAGGTTTAGTAACACGGCTAATGACTTCTCTATCCACAAGTGGTTACCTGTTGATGCAAGGACTTGGAGGCTTTTGATAATATTTGATGAAAGAAGAGTGGGAATATTTGGAGAGTAGGTGGAGAGGTTGTAGAGGGCGTGAAGGGCGTGAAGGGCGTCCAGCTTGCATTGGGTTTCGGTTTCCTGAAGAAGAAGATTCACGAAAACGGGAACTGCTTGGCTTGAGCCAATCACAGGTTTGGCTTCCTCGAGGCATGAGAGGTTTAGATACAATGCAGTTGCTGGCCCTTGGGATTGGGAACAAGAAATCATTTTCTCCAGCAGTGGGATGACCCCTGAAGTCAGCATCAACTCTTTGTTCCTGCAGTGCATCCAAAAGAACGAAACAGAAGAGCATTATAAACGGGGATATTAGAAAGAAGATCAGAAACTGACATTGCTAAGGACTTCCGATTGCTAACAAAGACAGGATGTTAACTAACCTGTTATTGTTCACTGCTAAATTAAATAGAGCCATAGCTCCGGTTTCCTGAGCGGCTGCATTGTTTTCATGAACAGCTGATTCTAGAAACTGTAAAAATGCTTCAACGAACCCATTGGCCCCCATGAGGATCCTGGCCTCTTCATTATCCTTTAGCAATAGCCTGACATTTTCTACTACTTTGCACTTTTTAGCCAAGTCCTCCTCTTTGTCCAAGATTGCCAATATATCCTGATACCCCTCTAGAACATTGATTTCAGAATCCACCTCATCATTGACAACAAGATCATTGTTTTCTTCTTTTTGTTGTCGTTCAGATTCAATAGTACTACTCTCCTCCAAAGGAACGATTTTAACAACCTTCGGTGTGCACGATCCTACACTATCAACTGACTTTGAATTGGGGGATTCAGAGTCAGAGATGGTTAGTCTCCAGTAGTTGAGGTCAAGAGATTCTGGTGGTCCATTGGGGACTGAGATTCCATTCTGCTCACACCAGCTCGCAATCAGACCTTTAACACAGTAATTGGGAGTTAGGGAAAGATGTGGGAGCTGCTGCTGAGTCTTGGGGCAAGAATTATGTCCATCACTGAACCATTTCTCGATACAAACCCGTTCATAAGTCTGTCCAGAAGCAATAATGACAGGATCACACATAAGCTGCAAAGATATGGGACACCTACGTTCTTCTGGTGGGATGGGCATCTGTCCTGGTTTCCTACTGTTCATAGGCTTATAGTTAATAGAACCAAACTTGGATAGTTGACGCCCAAACGCATTAACACGATCTTCATTAGAACCTTGACCAGTGGGGGAACATGGTGTTGAACACGGAGAATCATTCTCATCCAACATCTCACTTCTGAATAGCTTGGAGTATTTTCTCATGAGATGCAAGAGGTAAGCCACAATTGACTCCTTTCGCTTGTCTTCTTCCACACGTGCCCTGTCAATGAGTTTCTTTAAAGCACGCCGCTCCGCCAGAGCTGATCTAGAAGAAGTTATACTTAATCTAGTAGCTGCCTGGTGAAAAATTTCAAGTTCGGTGCTGTCATTGCCGTTGTCAAATTTCTTCCCTTGTTGCAATAGTGCAATTATGCTATCACCAACTTCCTTCTCTGATGGATCAAGTAAGAACTTGGTGTGCTCTAGTTCACCAACAATGTCCAAAATCTGAAGAAATCAAATATCCAAATTAGAATTTGCTACTAGAAACTAGCATTTTATCAATTAGAATTCTAAAATCAACAAGCAAATAAAAACCAGGGTATGTATGAAATTATCAAACCAAAAAGACAAGCAACTAGCTAGAAATAGATGATACATAAGACCTGGAAAGTTCTTGATTTGCAACAAGGAAAGATTGTGCTGTGCACTGAAATAGACATCTCACCTGAGACCCAATTGAGCTAGGAACAATGTCCTCCACGCGTCTAAGATTATCGATAAGTGCAGATTTTGCTTTCTCAAATTTTCATAGTACAGCATCCCCAGTAATGGCCTGTTCGACAAAAAAAAAGTGGAGGAATTCAAGAGAGAGACCAAACACACAAATTAAAGAGAAAATGTATCCAAAGAAGGAAAGAGAAACTCACCAAATAAAGTTTGCTACACTCAGAACAGTGTTGAAGAATGTTCTTAGCCTTTTCAAGTGCAATATGTAACGAACACAAGGCTTGAATCCCTGATTTACTCCGAGGTCTTGCTTCTTCCAACGACGGGAAGATGGACAATACCTTGCAATAAACTGCAGATAGTTCCTTGCACATATCTCTATGTAACTGCATTTTGGCAAACAAAAAACTTTTAGCAAAGAATAGAGAACAACACCATTAAATGACAAGAGTTACCATCAAAGAACAAGAAGAGAAAAACTAAGATTCCCAATAACTCTCTCAACACAAGATTTGCTTACAAGTAACAGGGAAAGGGATCAAAAGGCAAAAACTGGATTCAAAGGAAAAACATTTATAAACAAAAGCAATCCAAACATAAAAATAACGAGACAACATGCTAAACAAAACCCCCTTTTCGTCCATTTGATTCCAACAACTAACCGACAAGAATCTTTGAGAAAGAATTTATGATTGAAACATATATGATTAATGAGCATATATGTACCTTGGCATCGCTAGCAGCGAACAAATTCTCCTCGAGCTCGCTAACATCCATGATCTAACCTCACCCTGAAAACTCTAATTAGCTAGCTACAGCCTACAGCTTTATACAAACCTGAAGACATTAAACAGATCTAAAGGCTGCGTGTCTTGGCGATCTAATTTTTAGATCTAAAGGTTTCTCTGGGTTTTGGTTCACAGGTCTGTTGAGCCACAGTCTTTCTGAAACCTTGTTTGGTCTTTGCCGGAACGGATTGAAGGTGGAGTCGGCTGGTGAGGAAAACGGTGTCGACGACGATTGGATTTGAGGGTTCGATTAGTAACCTTTTTTCTTGCTAGGTATGGGAGTTAAAGGGTTAGGGAATGGGTGTCTATAAGTCAACGAGTCTGGGAAGGATGTTTTGGGTCTGGTTTACTTCGGCGACGGCTCGGCGACAGGAACCGGTAACTCCGGTCAATGTTCTCGGCGTCGGAGTGTAACCGCAAAGGAGTCGCCTTTGTTACCGCCAGAGTTAATCGTTTGACCTTGTGTTCTCATCACCCGTAGCTTTTCAGATCTCTTCTTCGATCATCGTCGTCGGTTTTCCTTGCTTTTTTGTATCCGTGTTTCTCAGTTGTAATTTTGCCCAATTGGGATTGATTAATATATATTTATGATTTTTAAAAAAAAAAAAAAAAAAAAGAAAAAAAAAAGAAATTGAAACACGAACCAGACACGAGTTTTGGAAGAAGAAATTAACGCACGTGTGGAAAAGTCGCCACAACAATACCAAAAAACGAAAAACCGAAAATAACGTACCGGGAAAATGGGGACCGGCCACAAAGAGAAAAGGCTTCATAAGTGTAGAGAATCTATATATAATTAGAGAGTCTTCATCTAGGGTGTCCACATCATCATCCACTTAAGCATGCATCTAATTAAAAATTAAAAATTATAATTTATTTAAAATATTCATTCAATACATATTTATTTTTGGGAAAAATGTCGTTTTATCTCCCAACTTTCAAAAAGTGGTCAATCAATACGTCAACTTCATATGTGGCCATTTAAAACATGAAATAAACGTTGACTAACGTATGAGACATGGAACTTCGTTGACCAGGCCAAAATAGACATGCCGTTATCAGTCGTTAACGGAACTTCTAACGCCCGTTATCACCCGTAACGACTCTGTTAATCAACTTTCAAATTGTGGCCATTTTAAACATCAACTTCATATGTGGCCATTCAAAACATGAACTAATCGTTGACTAACATTTGAAACATTAGAATTCGTTGACCAGGCCAAAGTAGACATGTCGTCATCATTCGTTAACTGAACCTATAACATCCGTTATCACCCGTTAACGACACTGTTAGTATGTCCAAAAAGATTTTTCCCAAATGAAAACACCAAATCCCCAAATCTATTTCTACAACAGCTCAAACAAGATGAATAGTCCTATTATCTCTATCTGCATTTCAGAAAAGCTACATTTAGTCTAGGCCTGGGCATAATACCCGAACTCGAAGAACCGAACCGAACCCGACCCGAAAAATCCGACCCGAACCCGAACCCGAAGTTTTAAAATACCCGAACGGATTCTAAACTTGACAACCCGAAAAACCCGAACCCGACCCGAACTCGAACCCGAACAAGTACCCGAACATACCCAAAATATAAGTACATAGTTATAATATATTAGTAATATTTATACTTGTAATAACCTAAGTGCCAAAATTATTCGGATGTTAAGATATTCGGGTGTTTTAGCTACTTTGGGTTAGATTCGGGTTAAAATATTTGGGTTTTATAGATTTTTTGATTATTTTTCAATACTTTGCATAGGTCGGATACAAAATTTCTAATATTTGGATACTTTGGGTAAACCTGAATCCGAACCCGAAATACCCGATCCGAACCCGACCCAAACCCGAAGTTTTAAAATACCCGAATGGATCTTAGTTTTCTAAACCCGAAAAACCCAAACCCAAAAAACCCAACCCGAACCCGACCCGAATATCCGAACGCCCATGCCTATTTTAGTCCTATGATGGGTCTACAAGTTTGCTTCCATGATTCCTTTTTAGATTTAAAACAAATATATAAACAATGTTTGCTTCCAATTACTGGCTCTACGATTGTCTATATATCAAACCATGTCCTTGGATTATGCTTTAAACAAAAAATTTGTCCTGATTTTCTCTTGATTATTTTCAAAACGACGTCGTTTTGGATATACTAACAGAGTCGTTAACGGGTGATAACGGATGTTATAGGTTTTTTTAACGAATGATGACGACATGTCTATTTTGGCCTGGTCAACGAATTCTCATGTTTCAAATGTTAGTCAACGATTAGTTCATGTTTTAAATGGCCACATATAAAGTTGATGTTTAAAATGGCCATAATTTGAAAGTTGATTAACAGAGTCGTTACGGGTGATAACGGGCGTTAGAGGTTCCGTTAACGACTGATAACGGCATGTCTATTTTGGCCTGGTCAACGAATTTCCATGTCTCAAACGTTAGTCAACGTTTATTTTATGTTTTAAATGGCCACATATGAAGTTGACGTATTGATTGGCCACTTTTTGAAAGTTGGGAGATAAAACGACATTTTTCCCATTTATTTTTATTTATTATTATTTATGATTAAAAATATTTAAGTTAAATAAAAATGAATTAAAAATATAAGTAAAAAAACAGAGAAATATAAATTTATACATAATAATATAATTTGAATTTTGGAGAGAAAATGTTTAAGATTAATCATATTTAAAAATTTATAAACATTTTCTTTTTAAATTGATATATTAAAAATCAATATGATGGATATTTCAGTTTTAAAATTGATATATTCAAAATCAATATGATGGATATTTCTAAAACTGTATGAAATTTGAAAGATCATACATTTATTAGCTTTCAGAAAAAATATAGTAATGAATCATGACATACTTAAAAATCAATATGTTGGGTAATTCTAAAATTGTATGAAAGTTGAAAAGACATACATTTTTTAGTTTTCAAAAATCTATATAGTGAATTAGTGATGAATCTTATGACATATTACTAATTAAAATAATAGTTGATTAGTTTTTTAATTACAGCAAACCAAATGTTAAAATATAGCTAAATAGTATCGTATATACTAATTTTTTTAAAAAACTAAAATATAATTATGTATACTTTTAGTTTTTAGCTTATCATAAATATAATATAAAATTATATTTGATAGTAATACAAACATTATGCACTTATTAAAAATTTAAAAGTTTATTTTAAGAATATCAAAATAGGTGGAAAGAGCACAATTTCAACATTGAATTTAATAAGATAGAAACAAAAAAAAATAAAAAATATATAATATGAAAATATCGGAACTGAGTGACAAAATTATTCTTAGAAAGCTAAATTCCTAAAGAGAAAGTCAATATATAAAATGAGATATATATATATATACACATATATTTTTTTCTTTTCTTTTTTGCTTCTAAATACAATAGATATAAATTGGAAAAAACTAAACCACATTTAAAATATCAGACTTGAGTTTCGAAAATTATAAAAGAAAATATTATTCATAAGAATTCATGCACTAAAAGAGAAAATAGATAATGAACGGTTATAAGATACTAACTCAATACCAAATAAAAAACGTTTAATATATGTAGCATATTATAAATAGATGTGTAAATCCATATAATTATCACTTCTAACATTTATATTATATTTATATAACCGTTTTTTATCGATATAATTACATATAGTTTTCAAATAGTATTGTAATAGAAAATATTTAAAATAATGTAATTTACAAAACTATAAAAAATGAGTATATATAATTAAACACACGCAACGCGTGGGTCCATTTCTAGCCCGTTTAACTTGGCAAAATGACTCAACAAGTTTTGACAGCATTTTGGTCAATGTTGGTTTAAGCCATCATGTTTTGTTAAATAATGGAGATTGTACTACTATAATATGGTTTAGCTAATTTCTGTACTATAAAAAGACTTGGCAGCAACAATAGTATTAAAAAAAAAAAGACTAGAAAAGTGAGCTAGACAAAAAAAAAAGAAACAATCAGTTCCAATCACAATCAGCAATTGGTCAAATGACTCAAAGTCCACCTACTATTAGTTATCAGCTTCAGCGATAATTTACAGAGCACAGCATTTCTCAATCTATACTTAGTGATGACCGGATTAATCCCATCTGGTGATATCAATCCACTTTTGGATGATGAATCCCAGAGACCTCGTGTTATTACTCCTTTTCCTTCTCCTAAACTCACCGACTTGTCCATGGTAATTAACTCTCTATCTTTTGGCTTTTCTTCTTGTTTTCTCAGTGGGAAGTTTGAATTTTTGGTATCAGTTTCAAGGTGATCACAAGGAGAGCATGTATTGGGGAACTTATCGTCCTCAGGTGTATTTTGGAGTTCGAGCCAGGTATTCATTTGGAGACTCGGATTTGTTGCTTTTTATTAGTCAACTTTATCATATGATTCTGGACAACTTTCACCAAACAGTGTGCACGTGAATCAGTTATTCTGTTAAAGGTTAAAGAGCACTAGACTACTGTTACATAGGATTTGATGGAATTGATTTGTTTTTCTGTCTTGTTCATATAAGAACTAAAATAGCTAGTGGCTATTCTTAATGCTGGAAAATGGAATCTAATCACTCTCCTATATATATGCCATGTGAAACTGTGTTTCTTTCTTTCACAAGCTGCTAAGTTTTTGTAAATGACTATGCAGAACTCCTAAGTCCCTTGTTGCTGGCTTGATGTGGCTCGTTATGAAAGATGGGAAGCAAGTTATGAGGCATTTCTGTGAAAACTCTGCCGATCTTAAGTCGTTTGGCTGGAGAGAACACAATGGAAGAGATTTTGGACGGCAAGAGCTGTTTGAACAAGATATGGTTTTGGAGACAAGTTTTGTCAAGTCTAAGGAAGGCAGCCTTGGTTATGGAGGAGATTGGTCGATTCGTATCAATGTTAAAAATATGTTGAATGATGATGAAGTAAAGAGAAGTGCACATCTCTTCTTCTATCTAGCTGATGAAGGTGGCAATGGTGTGAATTTAGGCAAAGATGTGTTAGGGCTTAAAGAGAGTTCTGTCCTAGCTTCAGGCTCACGTCAAGATGTAGGAAACTGGCAGATGCACTTAAAATCACAGGTAACTTTTGATTTGAAACTGCTTTTTCTTATTAGTTAATGTCTTTGCAAAAAATAACCATTTTAGCTGCGCTTCGTCTGCAGAATCATCTTGAAACACATTATTGCGGTTTCAAGACGCCTGACATTGTCAATCTCTCTAACCTTGTTCAGCAAAATCTCACTGCACAGGTTATATGTTATATCTCAGGTTTACTAGTTTCTAAAACTGTGTTTTTAGTAACCACAATGCTTATATTATATGCCTCTTGGCTTGTATAGTTTCAGGAAGGGAAGTCTGGACTACTTCAGCTCTCTGACACGTCGGAAGATTCTTCCAACATTTATGTTTTTCAGGTAATCTATCAGTCTTGAATCTCTTGATCAAAGATATATGAATACAGATTTATTTAAAGACGAAAACAGCATCCGTAGCTAAATAACTCAAATGACTTCTTCATCCGCAATCCCCATTTTGCCATACAGATTTCCACGACGACCCAATCTACCATAGATATTGCATTTGTCTCTGGGAAAAGAGAAGAAGCTTCCAACATGGAAAAGCGTATAATGAGTCTTACAGGTTTATAACCCTCATGTTATTTCAGCATCATTGATCATTGGTTTACATTCACTGAACAATCAATATGTTTTATAGTTTTGGATAGTGGGCACCATTTCACTGTTGTAGGTCTATGAGCAGAGTTTCTATATAAGAAAATGTTTTATCTAACACTATTTCCTTTCAGTTTTGATTAGCTAGTATCGATTCTATCTTGTGTACTTCTATGACTTTTAGCTAAGTTTCCGTCTTTCTTTCGTATAGGTTTGCCACTCTCTAGTCTACTTGAAGAGAAACATTAAGAATTTGATGCAAAGTTCAAGGAATGCTTCAACCTTTCTGAAAAGGTGTGATTCTACTCCTTTCCCTAACACAAAAAACTTTTATGAGTCATCTCTTTTGCACGTTTTTTATGACTCTCTCTTCATGTAACCCCAGCTTGATCCTGAAACTTTCGTGGTTGGTAAAGCTGCAATTGGGAACATGCTTGGAGGCATTGGTTACTTCTATGGTCAATCAAAAATTCATGTTCCTAAAAGTACTCTGGTGAGTTTCAGTTCTCTTGCTTTTTTCACTCCAAAAACAGATTCATAGAGTTAACAATGTTCAGTTGCAGGCTAAAAGTGAGGATGATTTCTTGCTATATTGGCCAGCTGAGCTATACACAGCAGTTCCAAGCCGGCCCGTGTTTCCTAGAGGATTTTTGTGGGATGAAGGCTTCCATCAATTGTTGATCTGGTTAGTCATTATAGATCATTGAATAGTCTAAACAATTTATTGATATGTTTCTTTTTAAGTATTATTGTTCTTATAAGACATGATCATTCTTTGGATTCAGGCGCTGGGATGTCCATATAACCTTAGAAATCGTTGGAAACTGGTTAGATCTAATGAATATAGATGGATGGATTCCACGGGAGCAAATTTTGGGAGCTGAAGCTCTTAGGTTGTTATATATATATATACACTCTTACTAACCTCGGAAATGTTCATCATGCATTATTGTTTGTTGCTATTATGGATTCCAACATTTGTTTGCTGCAGTAAGATTCCAAAGCAGTACGTTGCTCAGTTCCCAAGTAATGGCAATCCACCTACACTACTTTTGGTGATACGCGGTAAGAGTCTTCTCGTGTGTCTTTTGATTATTCGATGTAGAGAACAAGGTTTCAATATCAAATCAACTACATGTTGACATTCCTTGTATATTTATCCAGATCTGATCAATGGGATACGGACAGAGAAATTTAGCAAGGCAGAAAGAGATGAAGTCTTGTCATTTCTTGACCGGGCTTTTGTACGGCTAGATGCATGGTTTAAGTGGTTCAATACTTCCCAAATAGGTAACAACATGGAGTCAATACCTTACAGAGTTGCAGGATGATTTCACTCTTCAACTGCTCTGTGTTTCATGTTTCTAGCATTTTAAGTGACTACCACACATTGAGTACATTAGTCCTACATTGAACGTTTTCGTATATTTATGACTTGATTAAACACCAGGAAAGGAGAAGGGAAGTTACTATTGGCATGGCAGAGACAATATAACAAATAAGGAACTAAACCCTCAGGTACGCTTTCTTGATCCTTAACTAAAATGTTACTAAAAGTTTACTATGTGATTTTTTCCTAGCTTCCTTTCTATTTAGTTGGTTTACCACTCTATTCTGCTACTTGTATAACAGAGAATTTGGTAGATTAATCAATAGACTTCAGAGATACCTGATGCCTTAACTTTCAACAAATTCTGCAGTCTCTTTCCTCGGGTTTTGATGATTATCCTCGGGCTTCACATCCAAGTGAAGATGAGAGGCATGTTGACCTCAGATGTTGGATGTATCTTGCAGCAGATTGTATGAACTCCATCCAAGAGTTTATGGGGAAAAAAGACAGACTTGTAACGGTTAGAAGAACATGACATGAAAATACAATCTCTAAATTTGTTCATCACATATATTTTTTGACACTGTATCCTGCAGGAGGATTACAGCTCAATTGCCAAGCTGCTTTCAGATTTCAATCTTCTGAATCAGGTTTATATTTTTAAATGCAAATGCCTACAAGGCTACCCTTTTATCACTTCTGTAATTTCAGACAAGAATCGCATGATCTCTTGTACTCACTCTCCTCTCTTCTTCAACAGATGCACTATGACCAGGACCATGGGGCTTACCTTGACTTTGGTAATCATACAGAAGAAGTAAGGAAATTTGAATGAATTGTGTCACAGAGAAGCCTAAATATCCACTGTCATGATAGTGAGAATTTGTTACTGAATCATATATGCTATGGTTTGATTCCCCAGGTTCGGTTAATCTGGAAAGAAGTAATTACAAAAGATGGACGTTTATCTCGAGAGCTTGTAAGGGAGACATTTGGGAAGCCAGAGCTAAGATTGGTTCCTCACATTGGTTACGTCAGCTTCTTTCCCTTCATGTTTAGAATCATCCCAGCGGTGAGTTATATATATATATTATGCACTAGTATCTACTATACTCCATTATCCATATGATTGTTGAAACCCTTGTGGACAACATAAAACTAAACCTTCACATTTTTTGTTGCTTGATGAAAGGATTCTTCAATACTCAACAAACAGCTCGATCTCATTTCAAACAGGAACATCGTATGGAGTGACTATGGACTACTTTCACTTGCAAAAACTAGGTGAGCTTGCTAGAACAAACATACCTGAGAATTTTCATTCTTCCGCGATTTCATAAACACTCATTTAGTCTTCATGCAGTTCTTTGTACATGAAGTATAACACTGAGCATGAAGCACCATATTGGAGAGGTGCTATATGGATGAATATGAACTACATGATTCTTTCTTCCCTGCACCATTACTCTACAGGTACATTTCTGAGCCCCCTACTTCACTACCAAAAACTTTGTATAACCCATCAAAATTTTCTGCAGTGGATGGACCATACCGCAGCAAGGCAAGAACAATATACGAGGAACTAAGGAGCAATCTAATAAGGTATGCATGCTTGTATTAGGTACAGTTGAAGTTGAAGATATCTGAGTATATATGGCCTTACCTATATTGTGTTGTTGATGCAGGAACGTGATTAGAAACTATGACCAGACTGGATATATCTGGGAACACTATGATCAAACAAAAGGAACTGGAGAAGGTGCACGTGTCTTCACCGGCTGGTCTGCACTTATCCTCTTAATCATGTCCGAAGAATACCTTCTATTTAAAAAACCGTTTTGATTACCAATATTTGTAACATTGAACATCAAACCTATCTGCCCGTGTTTGAGAACAAAATAAGGCAGTCTCTTCCAAACGCTTTAATGAAAATTATATCACAATACATCAAGATTTATAGCTCAGCTACTACGTACATGTTAAAGTCCAAAGCTAGCCTTGTCGTTTCTGAGCATAACAATGTGCGCATCCAGGAGGTAGTAAAGGATAGGAGAACTTCGAAACTAGAGTAATTGCAGATCCGCTTCTATGAGTCTTGAGCCATTTCTGTATCTTCAGCCACCATGATTTCCATATCTCTCATGTCTCGCTTCAATACGTTCCCAAGCCTTCCTATGGCTTCTGTCTCCTGTTGCAATACCTATTTACAATGTTCCAAACCGTTACATAGTGTTCTGATGTAGCTTCCTAGAGAAAAAGCTAAATATCTATACGCCAATACAGAGATTAGTGACCAAAGATGTTGCATATCATACCTCCTGCATATCTATCAAGCTCTGCTCGTCTATTTTAGTTGACCCAGGGAGATAAAGGGAACTACCAGCAGCAATTGAATTTGCTTGAGCACGAGATATTGTCTGCAGACTTTGCACCCTCCTAGAAAGCTCTGCTCCAGGACCTTTCACCTGAGAATCCACACCCATTTTTTACATCAAATTTTGTAAACCTCGAGTAGAAATTTAAATAAAAAATGAAACAGACCTGTCTTGTTATTGCAGTTAACTTCTCAGACAGTTCGGCCTCTCCTTTTGTCAAGGGTAACCGGAAACCCTTCCCTTCTAAGCCCTCTATTATCCTCATCACCTTCAAGCACACAAGCCAGAACACAACGGTAAATGTAATTTTGACTATAATCTGGACTCACATAACAAGGTAAGATCTTTCAACGCGATGACTTTTCTTACCCTCAACATGCGTCTTTGAAGACTCTGCTCCTTCTGTCTCAACCTTTCAATAGATGGAAAGGTTGATGCTTGCAAATGTCTCTGGAGCTGTAAAAACAAAATCAAACAAATTCTCGTTAGATTATCCACAAATAATATGAGAGAGACAGATAGTGGTGAAATGATAACTCACCATTTTAACATTGCTCTGAGTCGTTTTTATTCTATCCCTATCTGAGGCGAGAACTTCATCTTGAAGCTGTAGGAACCCAACAGAAAATAATGTCAAGATTCATTTGTCAATTTGTTCACATATCATTGATATAAATCTTCAAAAAAACAATATTTGCTTAAGCATCCCATAAAGCCACTTTCCCAAAAATGGACAAGGCACAAAACCACCAAACAAAAAGCATAGAATTTTCGCAGGTGATGAAATCAACCTTAAGGCGCTGAGAAAGATCTTTGAAACCTTGCACAAGCTGAGGCCACAGGCGCTCTCTTTCTGTTGAATCCATGCCTTCAAGTTTGCTCATAGCCTCTGCCCACATTATCTACCACCAAATACAAGCAATTCTTCAGAAAGATCTCCGAGAAATCATATAGAAACCAAGAAACTAATTAAAAAGATTCATTATACACAAGAAAGCTGCACATTTCCATGATATAGTAGAAAAGATTAAGAAGATACTCACATCTGAAACAGCTGCAGGCTTCACCCGGTACTGTGGTTCAGTCACGCTAAACAAAAGATGCTGCAGGACCATGGAAACAACAGTTAACATGACCAGAAAATTTATCACCAAATAACTAAAGAATCCAGAAATTTACACCTAAACTAACCTGAAAAGCATACTTGGGATTCGTCGGACCTTCCTTATACGCTTCAATGATGGCCTAAATCCAAATCAAGTAAACAAGACTTCTCAATCAATGTAAATACTAGGGTTAGGGATTTTTAGATCTGGAATTAAAGAAATATGAAACCTGGACGTCACGATCGGCGAGAGAGTAAGGAATTGGAGCAACGGGAGCCATCTGAGTAGTCAATTGAGCATTTGGAAACGGCGTTTGCTGCTGAGCGGTGTTGTTGAATGGTGACTGAAAACCAAAACTAGAAGATGGCTGTTGCTGAAACAGTGAACTCGGCTGCTGCTGTTGTTGCTGCTGTTGCTGTTGTTGCTGTGGCTGTTGAGATGAGAAGGGAGTAGAGAAGAGTGAGGAGCCAAATCCGCCGGAGGAGAAGGAAGGAACCGACGGCGTTCCGAACGCAGGCGTGGCTGACGGTGTACCGAACGCCGGTGAAGACGTGCCAAAGGCGGGTGTGGACGACGGAGTGCCGAAGGACGGCGACGATGACGGAGTGCCGAACATTGGGAAAAGGAGAGGTTAGATCTCTGTGAAGAAGAGAGAGAGAGAGGAATAAGGTAAAGGTTTTTTGTTAGGCAAAAGGCGCCATTCGGAGAACTTTAAAACGCAGCTCAAGTGTTCGACGGAAGTCTCGGTCCTGGCTCCCGTGACTCATCAGCTGTTTAGGGTTTTGTTCATCTTTCGCTTATTGGTCAAATACTTCATCAACTAACTCAAATTAGGCTTTTTTTTTTTTTTTTTTTTTTTTTTTTTTTTTTTTTTTACATCTTTGGATCGACAAGGTCCGATCCATAGCCAATCTCTACTACGCGGGGTAACGCGATTTACTGGAGTCGAACTCCGGTGGAGAAGGCGGAGTCAAGTGGACTTAACCACTTTACTAAAGGCGCATCCCCCAAATTAGGCTTCTTTTTTTAAGCACATTGTATATGATTTAATCCAAAGAGTAACACAAAGATACTAACACAAATTTTTATGTCAATGTATCTTGGTGAACTTAATTTAACTTATTTATTTTATAATTCATTTATGAAAATCTGAATTCCATAAAATATAGTCATACTTTTCGAACCGACAGAAAATATTGCATAAAATCGAGTCATAAATCTATCTTCGATTCTAAAATTTTAGACTATATATGTCTCTAGTCCTTGTATGGTAAAGAAACTAGAATAAAATACATACAATGGCAAAGACGATTGTGACTGCTCTTATTTTTTTAAAATTTATCTTCGGTAACTTAACCAAACGAATAACGATTTTCACGATTATTTTTCATCAGAACTCGAGCAAAACAAATTTTTAACCGTGTGGAAACATCACAAAAATCATCATTGACATCTAATATTATATGGATATTAGTTTTCAATACTTAATGTCATCCAATATAAAAATTAGTGATTTTAACTTTTTTAAAAAAATTGATCATGTTTTGATGAGATTTTTTTTTTTTTTTGTCATCCAATATTTGATGGAAAATTGTATATATCTAGCCAATATTTTACGTTTATATTTTGATATCCAAAAATCAAACCAATAACTAACTATAGATTCTAATTTTATACAGTCTTATCACGGATTTATGTAAGATGTATCAAGAATTGTGAAAGATTTTAAATACAAACAATCTATAAAAAATTAAAAATATATCCTAAAGAGATAAATAACATGAGAATAAATGATACTATAATTGTTTAGAAAATAAAATAAAAATAACAGTGATAATTAAAAACAAAAAAAAATAAAAATTTGTTTAGAAAAACTTAGCCTTTCCTTTCTCGCCCCTTCACTCACTCTTATTTTTCTCTCTCTCTCGATCTCGACGCGAAAAGCCTTTCTTCTCCAAAGGCAAAAATCGAAAACCTGCAAAAAGTTTCTCCGCCAAATCTCTCCAAAACCCTTCCTCCTCTCTTCTTTTCTTCTTCTTCTTCTACTCGGTCGCTTCTTCGTCTCCTTCTTCTTACGTAATCGAAGTCGGTTGTTTCAATCCTGCCATGGCCGAAGGGAAGTTCGATCTGCCTGACGATCTCATCGTTTCCAAATCTTCTGATCAGTTGAAAGGTACTTCCCTCTCAATTTGAGACTTGTTTCTCTCTTTGGATGTCTTGATGTTTGAATTTCTTCCGCTCTCGATCGATTTGATTGCGTATACACAAATGTAATCGTTTGGTTTCTGGATCTGAATTCCATATAATGCGGCAGCCATGTATAGCTTTGAATTTTGACCTGCTTAGGGTTCTACGATTTCAATCTATCTTTATCAATCTTGTTATGTCCGCTTTAGATGCATTAGCAACTTCATGTTTGGATTTAATCGATTCTATACTTTGGTATCTGGAAAGAAGAACCAATGATTTGTTCGTGCCTCTAACTCGAGCACTAGTGGTTTTCTGAATTTGTATCTGTTTGATTTCTCTGATTTCCTTCACCTATTGACTGCCTTGTTTTTGTTTTTTTCTGCAGAATTGGCCTCAGATAACAGCATTCCCTTGTCTCCGCAATGGCTTTACACGAAATCAAGCGAGAGCAAGATGGTAATACTTAATCTAGAAATATGCTATACGTTTTTTTTTTTCCACCTTATTGTATCAGAAGATGCTATGCCTATTCTTCACATCTAGAATGTGTCGAGTTCTTTGTTTCTCTGTAACATTTTTCCTCTTAATTCTTCATCTGATGTTCTTGCTATGTTGTAGGATGTTCGATCTCCTACTCCTGTACCCATGGGAAATCCAAGTGACCCAAATCTGAAGGATGCATGGCGCTTGGATGCACCCGAAGACAAAAAGGACTGGAGGAAAATTGTGCCTGAGAATGAAACTAGTCGCAGATGGCGTGAAGAGGAAAGAGAAACTGGTTTACTCGGTGCTAGGAAAGTTGATCGACGAAAAACAGAACGGCGCATTGACACTGTCTCAAGCAGAGATACTGGTGACAATAAAAATACTGCTGCTTCTGATAGGTGGAATGATGTTAATTCTCGCGCTGCTGTAAACGAACCCCGCCGCGACAATAAATGGTCATCTCGGTGGGGTCCTGATGACAAAGAGAAAGAAACCCGTTGTGAAAAGGTAGATAATATCAAGGACAAGGAGGAGCCACTGGGTGAAAGTCAATCTGTGGTTAGCAGCGTACGTACAACTTCTGAGCGGGACTCTGACCCTCGTGACAAATGGAGGCCACGTCATAGGATGGAATCCCAGTCTGGTGGGCCGACTTCTTATCGCGCTGCACCTGGGTTTGGACTTGATAGAGGACGAGCCGAGGGCCCAAATTTAGGGTTCTCTGTGGGCCGAGGAAGGGCAAATGCAACTGGGAGGGGTTCTTCAACTTCCTTAATTGGTGCTGGTGCATGTGCGTCTGCCTCTATGTTTAGGTATCCAAGGGGTAAGTTGCTTGACATGTATAGAAAACAGAAGCCTGATCCTTCCCTAGGTAGGATACCGACTGACATGGAGGAAGTTGCTTTCATAAGTCAAGTGGCTTTTGTTGAACCTCTTGCTTTTCTCGCACCTGATGCCGAAGAAGAGGTATGGTCTCCACTGAGAACTTGCTTCCATTGCCCTTTTTCATGAGTGTGGCTTTAGTTTTTTTTATTTCTTATTCGTAACTGACTTTATTGACGGGTATCTTATCTATCAGGCAAACCTTAATGGCATATGGAAGGGAAAGATCATTAGTAGCGAAGTTTACACTCCATCTGGGGAAGAATCGTTTGGTGAAAACTGTGCGGGTATGTTATCTTATCTTTAGCTGCTTGGTCTCTCTCTTTCCACCTAGCATAATATGACAGATGCTTCTCTGACTCAGGTGAAACAAAAGTTGATGGTGCTTTGCTAGGGTTTGTTAATGGTGACAATGGTTCTATGCAAAATAGTGATTCTGGTACGTTCGTGATAGGTATTATTAACTGGGTCTTCAGTATTACGTATTGTTTAGCTAAGGTCCATTAAGGTATATTCTGAATAAAAATCGAATAATTATTGCTGTAGGATTACTTGGTAGTCATAATGGAGATCTGGGGGGTGCTCCAAGCGTCTCAAGATTGAATTCTGTGGCTTCTGAAAGTTATGGATCTTTTGGAGCTGGTATTCAAGTTTCTCATGGAAGTCCTGAAGCAGTGAGATCAGTTTTTACTAAGTCCTCTGTGTTGGATGGGAGCGAATCCGTTGTTGGGTCTTTCGAGCAAGAATATATGGGCAAGCTGCAGCAACCAAATATTGAAGTAGATCACTCAGATGGGGCTATGCCACCTGAGGAGTTTTTATTCTTGTATATTGATCCTCAAGGAGTAATTCAGGGACCATTCATTGGTTCTGACATTATTTCATGGTTTGAACAAGGGTTTTTTGGGACAGACCTACAGGTTCGCTTGGCAAATGCTCCAGAAGAAACTCCTTTTCAAGATCTAGGTAGGGTCATGTCATATTTAAAGACAGAAAGCTCCCATGCCCATATCAGTAACCAAAAGAGTGAGCTAGAAGAGAGTAGGTTAAAAGCAAATTCAGACACTGGTTTATCAATTGCACCTGTAGCAGAATCAAATGATTCATCCTCTCGTTCGTTTTCGGTGTATAACAACCCCTCAGCTCAGGATAATTTTCAGAGAAAGTCTGAGGCAGAAGTTTATGGGACACCACCACATGCTGAGGACCGAAGTTTCTTGGACTTCTCTGCTCAGGATGAAGGTTTGTTATGCTGCTAACCTTTTCTCATTTTGTGTGCATTTGTGTGGGAGAACACTTGTCTTTCTTTGGGGTTTGATATACTTGTGTAGAAGCTTTCATGTTCATATTAATTTCTTTTGTGTTCATCCTAACTAAACAGCCTTTTTGTATTTTTTTCTAAATCAGAAATTGTATTCCCAGGAAGAGCTGGAGTTTCTGGTTATGCGTCAGTAAAATCCTCTACAAGTATGCATGATGCTTTAATGGAATTTTCTGGCCAGTCTGCTATTCCTGTTGAATCAACTAAGGCTGCTACTCAAAAGCAGAATGAGAATAAGCTGCACCCGTTTGGTGTGTTGTGGTCTGAGCTAGAGAGCAGTAATGCACCAGTTAACCTGTTACCAAACAGGTCTTATGATGCAATGGGGGAGCCTAGTGGTTCAATAGAAAATTGGCCCATTGATTCCCGAAGAAGTAAACTAGTTGATCCCAACATGTCCCTTGATGCTCTGGCTTCTAACCGGATGTCGCAGTTTGAACATGTTTCCAACCGCTTTAGCCTTGGGGATCAACTTTCATCAAATCAACATCACCAACAGCAATTCCAAAACCGGGATATGCTGTCGCATTCACATATAGGTGATCAAGCTCAGGATCTTGAGCATTTAATAACTCTCCAGTTGCAGCAGCAACAGAAGATTCAGTTGCAACAGCAGCAGAAGATTCAGTTGCAACAGCAGCAGAAGATGCAGCTGCAACAGCATCAGCTGGAACAAGAGCATCAGTTACATCAGAAGCTCTTACAGGAGCAACAACAGTCCCATGCTCGACAATTGCATTTTCAACAGATTCTACAAGGACAGACTCCTGATTCAAGGTTTGGGCAGTCCCATGACTTCCCTCGATCCAACAGTGTTGATCAGATGTTGTTAGAGCACCAGCTAATGAATGAACTGCAGAAAAATTCTGGTCATCCGTCACAAAATTTTGCACCATACCTTGAGCAACTTGCTGCAGGAAATTTTGGTCAATTGCCACATGAAGGCCGTCAGAGAGAACTACTTGAACAGCTACTTTCAACAAAAATGCAATCGCAGTATGGACCAATGCAATCTCAATATGGACTAATGCAATCTCAACATGGACAACTGCAATCTGAAGCAACTCGGTCTTTGGATTACCAACTGCTGCAGCAAGAGCAGCTGATGCAATTGGCAAACGGAGTGAGGCACAATACACTATTGGAGGAACAGAGACATATTGACCCTTTGTGGCCATCTGACCATAATGATCAGCTTCTAAGAAGTCATCCTGGGATCCACCGTTCGCGGTCCTCTACAGGATTTAGACCACTAGACTTTCATCAACAGCAGCAGAGGCCACCCTTCGAGGATCAGTTTGGTCAACTTGAGCGGAACCTTTTATATCAGCAACAGCTTCGACAAGAGTTATTCGAGCAGGGTCTGCCATTTGAGCGATCAGCATCCTTACCCGTAAGTGTATCGGGGATGAATCTGGATGCAGTAAATGGTCTTGGACTCTCTCAGGGTCTGGAGTTGCGGGATGCCACTGCCCACATGCAGATTGGGAATTCTACTCTGGGTTTCAATCATCAGAATCCCCGTATACCATTAGGTGAACCTCATTTTTCACAGTTGGAACCAATGGAAGGACGCTGGTCTGGAGCTGATACACAGGTTGTTGGTGAGTGGGCCGAATCTCAATTTCATAGATCAAATATTGATGCTGAACATCATAAAATGAGGTCAGAAAGTAGGAGAATGGGTGAAGATTCCAACTCATGGATGGTAGGTGGAACTACAGAAGACAGGTCAAAACAGCTATTTATGGAGTTGCTCCACCAGAGACCTGGCCATCAATCTGCTGAATCACCAAGTATGAACCGTGGGGAATCCTATGACAGGATGGCTCCTTCTGGCCTTACCCTAGGGATTCAAACACTAGGCGGCCTTTCAGACCATGGTGGTAGTCTTAATGCTCCATCTACTTTTGGGGCTCGAGCATTTTCTGATGAACAGATCAACAGATCATCCGGAGATAGGAACAATATGGGATCATTGCACCGTAACAGTTCCTTGCTTTCTGGAATTATTGATGGTGGGCGGTCAAATCAGAATGAAAGTCAAGCCTTCAGTAATATGTTTGCTATGAACAAGGACACAAACGACATCAAAACTTGGAACAACGTGCTGCCTAAAAATGATGGAATGGGAAGGATGATGTCATATGAAGCCCAAGACAGAATGGGCAAGCAAGCAGTATTAGACTCCCTGGTTCAAGAGGAGCTTCCTGTTGTTACGCCTGGTCAACATTCTTCTTTCAATATCTCTGGTATGTAATTTTCAGAGTAATTGCATCTTTCAAGATTTTGTTTTTTCCCGGAATTCATGGTTTGGAAGGTTGAATTTTGCTTAGTTATTATGAAGGCTTATCCTGATATTATCTTGCTGCAGACCAATACAGTGACAACTTGGTTGGAGAAGACAGAAGGAAGGATAGGTAATTTTGTATTCTGAGACGTTAAGCACCAGTAGATTAGATATATAAAACACCCTGAACTCGCATACCTCTTTATTCCTGCCGATCAAATGTTTAGGTGATTGTTTGTAGGTTGGTAGTTCCATCACATGGACAGGATTCAGTTTTGTTAAAAAGGCCTCCCTCATCCCATTCTTCATCATCGCATGAAGGATTGCTTGAGCGTATGTCTGACACAGCTAGCAGGACAGCAGCAAGTTCTTATAGTGGAATTGAAGGTATATCTATCACAAGGATCGTTTTTTTTTCTTTTTGGGTATTATTGATGGAAAATGGGACTCAAGTCTGTAAACAAATATTATCAGGAGGTGTGAGACGGGAATCAGGAGCAGCGGGAAATAAAGGGTCAACGTCAGAGGCAGCATCGTTCAGTGAGATGTTGAAGAAGAGTAATAGCATGAAGAAGGTGGCAGCAGAGTCAACTGATGCAACCGAAGGAAGCAAAGGTGGCGGTGGGAAGAAGAAAGGGAAGAAAGGGAGGCAGATAGATCCAGCTCTTCTCGGTTTCAAAGTCACTAGCAATCGCATTCTTATGGGCGAGATCCACCGTGCTGATGATTTTTAACTCTTTGTTTTCTTTTTGTACAAAATCTTTACATGTAAAGATTAGCTTCTCAAGCTTAGGCGTATAGGTTTTTTACAGAGAAGATATAAAGACGTATCTTCCATCACATTGGTTGGAACACAGAAAATAAAAATAATAATGGTTTTTAGCTCAGAAATGGTCTGGTTCGTAAAATGTTACATTTTTTATTATTATCTGAAGGTTTTTATTTTCGAGTTGCAAAACAAAATTTAGTCAAAGTTGCTAAAATGAGCATGCTAACTGAAACAGCATTTGGTGTTTTTCCACAGTAGAAGTAGAAGATGGAGCAGCTAGTGAGCATGGGTTTCTCCAGCGATTTGGCCGCCGAGGCTTTAACGGCCACCGGCGGAGATTCCATTCAGAAAGCCACCGACTGGATTCTCTCCCACCGCTCTTCCCCCCAATCCACCGCCACGTTACAGCCCAAACTCGACCGCTTCCTCTGCCTTAATCCCAAAACCCTAAGCCCCGTCGTGGGTGACGATTCCAGCAAGCGCCCCAATCCCGAAACCCAAATCCCCGTCGCGGCTGATGATTCCAACAAGCGCCCCAAGCTCTCATCATCCCGCCACCGCCAACACCAGCCATTGTCGGAGCGTATGCGTCCTCGCACACTCGACGATGTTGTAGGTCAAGAACATCTCCTCTCACCCGCTTCTCTCCTCCGTTCCGCCATCAAATCCAATCGCCTCCCTTCTATTGTCTTCTGGGGTCCTCCTGGCACCGGAAAGACCTCAATCGCCAAGTCTCTCATCAATTCCTCTAAGGACCCGTCTCTGTATCGCTTCGTCTCCTTGTCTGCTGTTACTAGCGGGGTTAAGGATGTTAGAGACGCCGTTGAGAGTGCCAAAAGACTTAATCTTGAAGGTAAAAAGAGGACTGTGTTGTTTATGGATGAGGTTCATAGGTTTAACAAGTCACAGCAAGATTCATTCTTGCCTGTTATTGAAGATGGTAGTATCCTCTTCATTGGAGCCACCACTGAGAACCCATCTTTCCATTTGATCACACCTTTGCTCTCACGTTGTAGAGTTCTTACTCTTAATCCCTTGAAACCCAACCATGTTGAGACCCTTCTTAGACGAGCTGTAGATGATTCCGAGAGAGGTCTCTCCAATAGTGTTGAGGTTGATGATTCTGTCATTGAGTTCTTGGCTTATAACTGCGATGGTGATGCACGCGTCGCCTTGAATGCTTTGGAAATATCAGCTACTATGGCTACCGCTCGAGCCGGATCTGATGCTGTTGTGTCTATTGATGATGCAAAGGAGGCTCTTCAGTGCAAACATTTGGCCTATGACAAGGCAGGGGATCAACATTACAACCTCATAAGCGCACTTCACAAGTCTATGCGAGGAGGAGATGCTAATGCTGCAATCTACTGGCTGGCTAGAATGCTCGAGGGTGGTGAAGAGCCGCTTTACATTGCGAGGAGACTTATAAGGTTTGCAAGCGAGGACATTGGGCTTGCTGACCCTTCAGCTCTTACCCAGGCAGTTGCGTGCTATCAAGCTTCGCATTTCTTGGGTATGCCTGAATGCAATGTGATTCTCGCCCAATGCACCGCTTACTTGGCACTGGCTCCTAAATCTGTTGCAGTTTACCGAGCAATAGGAGCTGCACAGAAGGTTGTGAAGGACTCGGTTGGACAGAATGAAGGAGTCCCTCTACACCTGAGGAACGCTCCAACCAAGTTAATGAAGGAACTCGGCTATGGAAAAGAGTATATATATCCTCCGGATGATCCTTCTTCTGCGGCAGCTCAGACATATTTACCTCCGTCTCTTCTGCATTATAAGTTCCTGGAATGGCCACATGGTGTTTCAGGTGATCTCCAAGATCAGGAACACAAGTTCTAACCGCTATTCTTTTTTCTTTTCTTTTTGGTATGTGATGTATAGAGAGAATCATGTTGTTCAAGTCTTTGAAGAGGCTACACTTTAATTTGTGGTTTATTTCCTTCATTGAAGGCGAAAGGGTGGCAACAAAAGGGTAGAAAGAGAAATCCTCACTTTATTATTCAAGATACAAAATCGAACAAACTTACTTCTATCTCTGTAAACGAAAGAAAGTTTCCATGGTCCCACTCCCCCACAAACCAACACAAATTAATGAAAATTCTCAGACGTGGATCTATGAACAAAAAATGCTGATTGATTCTTCCACTCTTTCACTGATCCAGACTTAGGTCTCCCCATTGGACCTTGTGTTTTGCGGCTAGATAATGGGCACCGACTGGACCACGACTGCCGTAAGGATAGAATTCTGGGATTTTCTTCTTTTCTTCTATCTCTTTGAGCAATGGAGTGAAAAGCGCCCAAGCAGCATCAAGTTCATCGCTTCTTATGAACAACCTGCGTTCGCCTTCGATCGCATCTAACAAAAGCCTCTCATATGCATCTGGAATCTCCTTTGAATACCTTTAACAGAAAAATTGGTATATGAAACTAGCTATAGGCAAAAAGAACACAGGTTTGATAAAGTTGAGGAGTACATATACAAAGAACACCTCAAAGCTCGTCTTTATTATTTTCTTAACTTACCTTGCTGAATAAAGAAGATTTAAGTTACTCCGATCTAATCTCATTCCTAAACCAGGGACCTTGTTGTTGATTTTCAAATAGATAGCTTCATCTGGTTGGACGCGGATGACAAGCTCATTTGTGGTCTGGTCAAGATCAGTACCAGAATTCCGGTTATATAAATTTCCAGGCACATGCCTGAACTGCACCCTTATCTCCGCACTGTTCCAATAGATATATTTATATTATTACAGGCAAACCAGAACATTTACAAAAAAAATAACAAAGTTTGGTACCTCCGGGTGTTTAGTGCTTTCCCAGCTTTCATTAGAAAAGGTACGCCATCCCATCTTGCATTGTCGATGAAGAGTGCAGCAGCTGCAAATGTCGGGGTCAGGCTACCTTTTGGCACAGTTTTATCATCAGTATAGCCTGGATAAGTGACTCCTCCTATGCTGTGGCTCTTGTACTGTCCTATCACCACATCTTCAAGTTGTATTGGCCTCATTGAACGTAGTACCTTTACCTGAATTGATGCAAGGATCTCAAAATACTGCCTTGAAATAAACAAAATTATAAGAAAGGGAACAATAGGAGACCTTTTCATTTCTGATATCCTCTGCATCCAAACTCACAGGTGTTTCCATGGCGAAAAGAGCTAATATCTGAAGCAGATGATTCTGCATTATATCTCTTATTATTCCGTAATTGTCAAAGTACCTGAATTCAAAGAATAGAAGAGTATCAAAACATAAGCTTCAACACAGAGGAGAAATAAAATATCAGACAGAGGACAACAATGATTACCCTCCGCGTCCTTCAGTGCCGAAATCCTCAGAAAATATGAATTGCACGTTCCTTATATACTGCCTTGACCATAACGGTTCAAATATAAGATTTGAGAATCGAAGAACCGACAAGTTCTCAACTAGCTCCTTTCCTAAGTAATGGTCTATCCTGTAAAAATCAACTTTCCGTATCAGCAAGGTATCTAAAACCATCATCATTAAACATTTACAATAACATAAACACAATATCTCCACCTAAATATTTGGTCTTCCTCCAGGTACTGCTTAAGAGACTTTGTTAAAGCAGCTGAGGTTTTGGCATCTCGGCCAAAAGGTTTCTCAACAATGACCCTAGTCCATCCATTGACAGATGAAGCAGATGAGCTTGCACATTTCACCGCGTCAACAAAGATATTTGGAGGGATTGAAAGATAGAAAAGGCGGTTCGAAAGTCTTCCACCCTGCAAATAGTTATGTGATGGATAAGAACAGATAGGAAAGAATAAAAGTAAGAAGACCAAACTTTTCTAGTTTTTACTAATTTTTCAAACAAACAATAATAGTTTTTTCCAATTATGTATCCCACCTACCAAGGTAACGCATGACCTGAATTAGCCTTCAGAAAAATGAGGCAATGATGCAATATGGTTGTAAAGAATTCATGAGGAAGGAAGAAAAATGAATATGCTGAGTAAAACATCAATACCTCATGCTCCTTGAGCTTCTCGTCCAATGCAACAAAATGTTCCTGAGAATCATACTGACCAGAATGGTAAAAACATCTCTTGAGAAACTCTTCCATCTTTTTACCGCAGTTTGCCCTGAAACATCACAGTTAAATGTTAGACAAACGATCTCTGACAAAGTACCAAAGAAAAGAAAACATAAGGACCAATATCTTGGTGGTTTAAAAGCTACAATAATTCACCTCTTATCAATTCTACATGTCAGTGTTTTGCTGACCATGTCTCTAAGTTCAGCATCTGTCATCTTACTCCTTGCATAGCCGAATATTGTAAAATGCTGCAATGAAAAACAGCTTAACACATTAATTAATATAACAATCACATCAGAAAGAAGGAGAGGAAGTTATTTATACCTCAGGAAGACAGCCTTCATAGTAAAGTGCGAAAAGAGCTGGGAATATTTTCTTCTTGGCAAGATCACCAGAGGCTCCCACCACCGTGATACTGACTGTTGACTGGTGTTCACCGCCATCAGACTCTGCTACAACCTTGTCAGCTTCAAGTGAGGGAATCGTTAACAAGCCTCCATCTTTCGGTTCCTCGGCCGGGCTTGACTTGGTGGCTACTGAGCCTAAACAACACAATTGTAAGCACATTAGGGAGCATTCATTTCATGCATTGTTTTGTCTAAAGTTGGAGACTTTTGTATAAGAAAATCTATCTAAAATCAAGCAGACATTTATGAAGTACTGAAATCAATCCTATTTATATATACAAGCTTTCAAGTTACCGGCAAAGCAAGGCATAAAGAAGAAAACCCAATTGAGAAACCAATTAAAGTTACCATCTTGCGCGACAACAGAACTCTGAACGGACTTCCTCTGCGATCTAACACAGAGCTCGTCGAGATTAAGCCCCTGAGGAGAAGCGTAGTGGAAGGAGAGTGACCGGCGTGGATCAACAACATTGATCAGCGAAGAATGATAATGATTCGACAAGAAAGGAGACGACCAAGTGCGGGAGCGGTAGGTAGGGCAGGAGAGAGACGAAGAAAACGATGACATTTTCGAATTAGACGAGTGTGAGTTTGGATGCACTATTTTATGAGCGAATTTGTTAACAAGGACAATTGTCAAATTTTTGAGCCTTTTCACGTCTCCCAAAGGTTATTATGTCTTTGCCAAATATCTGTGGTTTTTGTTGGTATAGTTAAGTGAAAGGTTATTTGCAAATAATAATATTATTCAATTCACACAAGTGGTCTTTTGAAGGATTTGCAACTATTGTATGTATTGTTTCCCTCTAACCAAATGATTTCATCTTTCTTTTTTTTTTTTGTCAACAGTTTTTAATTAAAAATTTTAAAGAACCATTCCTGAGGAACGTTGTTTACATATGTGATGTGATGCGGTTCGGTGCGAACTTTTCGCGCCAAATTATCCGCTTTTACATTTGCACTTCGAAGGATTAAAGATAAAGAGAAGCTTAAAAAATTCATCTTTGTCTCTCTATAAATCTTCTAAATACACTGAGAAGGCCGGCCATTCGGTTGGGGAAGACACCATCTTCACCAGGTCTGAACAGTCTGTATAAAAAACTACTTCTTGATTGTCGGCTCCAATCATATACTTTATCGCCCAAATGATTTCATCTCATTATTGAGAGTATTGTGAAATTTATTTGATGGTTGTAACAAAAAAGAAAAAGGATACTATTCATGTTTCATGAATCTTGATTCATGATATTAGGAGTAACCTGTAAATAGACTTCATAATGTATATGTGTATAATGTAGGTCAGTCATCTAATTGCTAAATATTTTTCTCATTACAATATATACTTATATCATTGACCAATACATTTTTTATGCATTATTTGTGTGGAAACCATTGTGATATAGCTAATTTAAATTTGTTAGAAGAAGGAATTCATTTTGAAAAGGTACGTGAGGCATACGCGCTAGAGAAGTAAAACCATATATATAAAAGTTGGTCAACTCTCTCCATATGAGTGACACATCATCACATAAGAAAATGACATGTGTCATTTTGCATTAATTTAATAAAAAATTAATAAAATTAAGTGAAAAATATCAAAAGTCCTCAATTGTATTAAACCTTTCATCAATACCACTTTTAATTGATTTCTTCAAATAAACTAAAAATTAAAAAAATCTTGTCAATATATCAATTACTATTTTTATTATACGCTTTTTATTTTACTAATTTTTTTTATCAGTGGTTTTTCTTCAATAATGACAAATTTTACAGTTTAAATATTTGCTACCTAACCTCTTCTTAGTTTAGTATTTTGCCTTAAACTTTTCTTATTATATTTATGTTTTGTGGTTCATATACGATCATATGACCTTCTTTATTTTTTTTTTTGTATATTTTGGTAAGTTGGTAACATTGACAATGACATGCATGTTTTTTCAAGTAATAGATTTTTGAATCGTTAGACATACCAAAGAATTCAAAACACGACAATTCTCTCAGATATATGCAAATACAAGGAGAGAGATCTAAAAATGTTGACTTAAATTACACTTTAATTTTTGCTTTCTTTTTATTATTTTCATATAAAAACTCTCGAGATCTTATTCAATTTATATCTATCCAGTATTTAGTAATGAGTCTATCACAATGTCGTTAGAGTACTAGATGAGGAGAGTACACAAAACAAGAAATTGTATTTATAATCAAGTTATGCGAGTTTCAAACCACACATATAACATAATTGCATATAATTATATAAAAATATCCTATATTTTTTTGTATGTATTCATGATGATGACAAATAGGATCTTTGAAATATAAATAATCAAATTTATACATAAAAATGTATAAATTGATAGTTTATGTCAAAAATGAATCTAATCATGAAAATTGTAACTACATAAGATGAATTTAATTTTATTAACTACACAATAATAATAAAAAAGTAAACATAAATTAGCAACAAGAACAATTAACATAATTTTTTTCTTACCAATTTTTAAAACAAATCCACGCGTAGCGTGGGTATTATTCTAGTATAATAAACATGAAAAAGGGCTTATCTGCGAAAGACATTAATGAAACAATAAAAATTCAGCACAGAAAGCTCTCTCCTCTCCTCTTCTCTTCTCTCTATCTCTCTATCTAGAAAATAAAGATTCCTCAAATATCAGCCATGAAAGTAATGAAGAAAGGTAAAGTGCACCCAACTCGTTCTCTTCCACCATCTTCGTCTTCAATTGAAGATTACTTTCTCTCTGTCTTTAAGCTTCTCGCGGCTGCGATTCTGGTTCTGGTGTCGGTTCTCTCTCTCAGCCGAAGATCGGGAAGTTCTTGCTTACTTAATCACCAGGTCACTCAACACCACCACCGTCGTACTCGTATCAAGCAAGAAGAAGAGAAGTCATGATAAAGTTCCTCTTTTTGATTGTGGATGTTTCGATTGCTACACAAGTTACTGGTCTAAATGGGATTCTTCGTCTAACCGTGAGCTCATCAACCAGATCATAGAGACCTTCGAAGATCATCTCACTAGCGACGAGAGCTCTGCCTCCCACAAATCCAAGAAATACAAGAACAGAGCAAAGATTATAGAGATATCGGAAGAACCCATCGCTAAAACCACAGAACCACCGATGGCTTCCTATGAATTCCCACGTGAGAACTCACCGGACGCGGGAGATGAAACGCAAAAACACCGGACGTGTTGGGTTTATTCAATTCGCGTTTTTGGAGCCTTTGGAATCTCAACGTCTAAAGGGCAATAAGGCATCATCGCTCTGAAGCTTCTTTTTGGTTTGCTAAAAATGCTCTCTTTTTTTTTTGGAAACCCCAAAAAAGAAAAGGTGAATTCTTGACTTTACGTTTGGCTCAAATACATGTATCAAGAAAGATTGATTTATGTTGTGAAAATGCAGACATAACTCTCATTACTGTTCTTGTGATTAATTTTCTTAAGGGTTGGTTAGCTTGTTGAAACTGTGTTATTTTGCTTCAGGCTCCTTTTGGGTTGGTGGTAACAACCTCACTCTCAGTATTTTTTTTGCTTAGGAAGAAAGTTTTGGGGAGGTCTTTGTTTGATTAGGCACCGCACACTTCTCAAAGAGTGTCTCGTTTAGATATTTTTAGCAACTAATGTATAGTTTATTCATGTCTTTGTAATTTATATTGCATTTTCATATTTTGGGCAAAACCCTCTTCCTATCATGTGTTACTCACTTACTCTATTTCGGACTATTGCTTTTTTGCCGGTGAAGATTTGGTCCTTTCCGTATTAAATGAAATCTATCGAAACTCAAGCATTATGTGGTAGAAAGTCACATGACGTCGGACGGTTCATACGGTGTGACATCATATATAAATGTGGAATAGATATGTATGTAAAAAACGATTAATCATGTCATCGAATGTTGTCTTTCCTTTAATACATGGAAAATTTGCAGCTATAAAATACAAAAAAACTAAAATTAAGTAACTAACCATTCAAAAAAAATCCAATGATATTGATTGTATTTTCTGTATATATGTTCCTTTTGTTAGTGCGGATGACGTATGTAAATCGCGAAAAGTAAACGAGACAAGAAATTTGTTAACGAGGTTCGGTTTTTCCTACTCCCCGGGACCAAGTCCAGATTTTGATTTCACTAGAACAAGAAAGCAAATTACAACCAATTCGCAAACGCGTAAAACAAGCTCAACCCTCTTGATTTACCGCTCCCTTCTATAACGTGAAACCTTAAGGATAAATCTCTACCCTTAACTAAACTCTCCTGAGCCTAGATTTAATCAGGATAACCTAACCCTGAGCTAAACTCCCCCTGAGTCTAGACTTCATTTCTCCAAAGTTTCTCGAACGACCACCACACAAGAATCGTCACACCAACGAACCCAATGGTCACCAAAACTCTCCAACAAGAACCTTCAACACCAACCCACAAAAAAGCTTGATCACACAAGCACAAACCCGCGAAACTACGTCGCACACGATCACACACACAATCTCTCACATCGAATCTCCTTGGGATTTTTACTCTTGCCAATCCGCTTTCTCATAAGGTCACGTCCCCCTTATATAATAAACAGAAACTTGCACCTCAAGTTCTTCCAATCACACATAAGAGAAAATTTCTAAATCCCATAAGGAAAAGGTTTTCCTTTTTGCCAATTTCCTTTTCACTTCAAGCAAACTTCCTCTTTGCTTACATGATTTCTTTTGTCTTCAAACAAAGATATTTTCCTTTTCCTTGACTTAACAAACGCTCCAACATCCAAGTACTCGAGCTCCTCATCAGCAGTTATGCATCTCATCTTCCTGAATCACATCTTGTACTACTTTCTGTACTACTTCAACGACTAGTACAAAACACCAAAATAACTGCATCTTCACCTTTTACCCTTGGGTGAAGTTCACTTCACACACATGTCTCTTCTTTCTTTTGCCATTGTCTTCATTAACATTCGTACCATCGCCGTCACCACCAAGCCTCGTCATCGTCACCACCAACCACCACCATCGCCGTTGTCACCACTACCGTCACCACCACCACGACCACCACTATCACCACAAACACGCAACTACAACTATCACCGCCGCTGCATGGCTATCAACACCACTATAATCATAACCACCGCCACAACTACTATTACCACCGCTGAATAATTAACAGATACTAAATAATATACAGTATACTATTCTATTTTATGCATGTCTATATAGAATGTGGTGGTTTTTCATAGTGTTATTATTCACTTTTTAAAAAATTTGTTTCTGATTTCAAAAATTGAAATTATGTTAGATAAACAAAAAAATCTGTGTTTTTAATAGTATTTCAATATTTAACAAATTAGTGATGTTAGATTAATATAAGAAACAAGATTACAAAGGGTGGAATATATTTCACCTGTAGTGATATTGTTTCTCTCTTCTTGTTGTTACACGTCAACATGCTTCTTCCTCTGTAGAGCTAGTTTGGTCTTTTCACACTCCTGTATAGTTAGTTACTTAATTTTGAACAAAAACATGCTATATTCTTAATTTTATTATGTTTTTAGGTTATTCACCTAATTCACTCTCAATACATTCACATTCTTATTTAGCATTCCTTTGTACTAAATCTTACCTATAACTTTTATTATTAGGACAACTCCTTGAAGCTTATACCTCATACTCATAGCCAAAAAAAAACACATTGTAGTGTGTGTGGTCTGCTCTCAGCCTCTCAAGTTCCTATCTGGAGTTGAGTCAAAGTCTCAATAAATTTTAATAAATTTTAGTGTTCAATGGGCATCTTCTTAGAGCATATTCTTATAAGGCCTTTTCCATCTCCATTTAGCTTTTCTCGGCCCAATAAGAAAAAATAATAATTAAAAAAAAAAACATAAAATATTGTTTGTTAAGTCACTTGAGGAACACACTGTCCATTCGACAAGACAATTTTGAGTCTCTCTCTTCCTCTTCTTCTCTTTCTCTCTCCTCTCCGCCTCTTTCTCCGTCGTCGCAACTCGCAAGAGTGCATCTTTCACGCCGGCACCTTCCCGCAGCTCTCTTCTACCAATTCTCTCTTAGATCTTCTCATGCGGCTTTCTCTGCCATCTTAATCCATCGCTGTACAAGCTCGCAGGGTTGAGTTTTCGTCTCTAGGCCATCATCCATGGCTATTCCTCTCGGGAAGCTCACCATCCTCATCGGCGCAGGTCCGTTCTTTTCTGGGCCTTTTCGTGTTTTAGTGATTAATTGATTAATCGGTGCTCGAATTCCTCTCGGGTTCTCATTTGGTTCGTCGATGGGCAATCGAAATAAGAGGATTGAAAATTAGGGTTTTTGATAAACCCTTTAGAATGATCACTGTAGCTTCACTGTCTCTCAATCATCGAATCTTCTTCAGCTCCAATTTCAAGTCTTTTGACCCTTTAGTGTGCTGGTTTTCATCTGTCGCCTAGTTTCTTCGACCAATCTGAAAACATCAGAAATTGAACACAGGGACAGTTTTTACTCTCGTGAATGTGTTAGGGAGATTATTCTGCTTACTTGAAGACAAGTTTATGTTTAATTTCCTTGTGAATGCACCAAGAATGATGAATTTTACCCATGACTGTCTTACTGTTTCGATTAATTTTAGTACACATGCTTAATGTTCAGTTCACTTGCTTTTACGTTAGGTCTTGTTGGGTCAGTGCTTGCTAAAGAAGGGAGCTTACCAGATGTTTCGAGTTTTGTCTCCGGTGCTATTAAGGTATTCTAACTTCTATGTTGTGCAAAAGCTTTTAGTATTTTATGATGCTTTTTTATTAATGGGGTAATGGTTTATTTCTCTTGATAGATGGTATTTAGGCAGCTGAAACAAGATGAACCTACCAAATCAGCCAGCAAGCCCCGCAATGATACACTTATGGCCCAGGTTTTTATTGAGATTAAACTACTTACTTACGAAAATAGGTTTTAAAATATAGCCTGGATAAGATAGACTTGTGGAGGACTTGGACTTAGATTTACTTGTCTTGTCTCTATTTTTCCTGTAGGTTAACAGTCTTAGGCATGAATTGAGCTTGCTTTCTTCAAACAGACCCATCACTATTGTTACCTCAGCAGGATCAGGTCCTCTGGAGTTTTTATGTTGAAGTTTTGTATTCCTTTCTGCTCTATTTTAACAATGTCCTTCAATTTCCAGGTGGTAAAAAGTATGGTTACATCATTATAATTGGGGTGATAGGCTACGGATATGTATGGTGGAAGGTAATAATACTTCACCATTTTGAGCTACTTTAAAATAGTCTCGATTGGATTGCTGCTGGCTAGTCAAGATTTTGTATTAAAAATATTTATTTTTTTCTCCTTGCCAATTAATTTGGCCTGGTTTATTCGCTTGTAGTTTCTTTATCTTTTTTGAAAACTTACTGGGCACTGATTTATACTGCAACATTCTCAGGGCTGGAAACTTCCAGATTTTATGTTTGCAACAAGGCGCAGCTTATCAGATGCATGTAATAGTGTTGGCAGCCAGATCGATGGTTTTTACACATCACTCTCGGCAAGTTCTTACTTCCCATATTAGTTATGATGGTTCCTTTTGTGAGCCTAATCCATCCAAATGATCAAGTACCTTTATTTAATTTAGTTGCAGAACATCTGTATTTTGTCTCATTTTGTTTCTGTTAACATTTCATGACAGGGTACAAAACAAGAGTTAAGTTCAAAAATTGACGGCATGGGTCGTAGTTTGGATGCTAATACAGAAATTATTCAAGAAACAGGACGAGAGGTATGTTAGATGAATGTGCACAAATACTTGTGTTTCACTGCGTTGTCAAGGCTTTCTGATAACTCTAAATGTTTTCTTGATAATTTATTTAATTGTTTAGGTGATGGAACTACAAAGAGGTACAGAAAATATTAAGGATGACGTTAAGTTTGTTTTCGATGCTGTTGAAACTCTGGTAAGGAAATTGAGTAATTGCATATATATTCACCTGTTTGTTCTCCCTAAAAACAAAAAAGAAAGAGAGATGATCTTGTGATCTTTAATTTCCAGGCAAGCAAAGTCTATCGTATTGAGGGAAATCAGGTACAATATGTCCCAACTGTAGTTGGAAATTATTTTTCCTTGTCAGGCATTTGTTGATCGAAATTATTTGTTTGGCCATCCATAAAGGATATCACGCTTAAAGGAGTCGGGGCTCTGCATGCTCAGTGTCGGGAGAACAAAAGAATTCAAGAGTCCAATCAGGCATGAGGCTTCTCCATTGTGCAGTGCATTTTAGGAAAATGGCTACATAATTTACAATTTTATCTTATTTGCTCACTTCTATTGTGTTTAGGCTTTGCCATCAACTTCATCAGTGCCAGCCCTTGAGGCAGCTCCTATGACACCATCATCAAGGGTAAATGACTAAACTGGTCTCACAATAAATTTCACCTGGTCATCACGTTAGTGGGATTGTTACCTATCTTGTTCTGTTCTATTGCTTATTCCTCCCTGGTGTTTTAATGTTAGCAGACTTTGTCTTTGCCTCCTGCTTCTCCCCGTGAATCTCAGTCGCCTTCAACTTCTAATGGAGCTCAACAGGTTTGTTCTATCTCAAACTAGTGTTTTGGATTAGAAACTGAACTTGGTTTTAGTGAATACTGACATAACATTTGGGCAGTCACGTGGTCCACTTCAGCACACTCAATCTATGTCTGGTTTGAAGGTAAATATTATTTCCCTCTTCCCTTTTCCTCAAGTCTCAAACATCAGTATGGGTCAAGCCTAACCTAAAACTATCTTTTATAAACTTGGGTCTCAGGAGATAAGCGAAAATGGAACACATTCTGGAGAAACTACGGGGAACACGAGTTCAGGCCTGTTTAGTATGTTCTCAATGCCAAGAATAGGGAGGACTCGTAGTGTGGTCAACACAGTGCCTACTAACTCCATTGGACCCCAATAGGGGCTTGTCAATACTGAAGAGAGAGTTTGATCATTCAAATGATCAGCAAGCCAGAAATGGGCAAGTGCTAGAAGAGGATTTGAATAGGTCATGCTGCGTCTATACTCGTCCCTTGCTTAGTGAAGACAATGCCATAAATGGTGCATAATTTTTGTAGGGATGCAGCTTATAGTTAATTGGATTATATGTCACAATTAATCAGTATGTTGCTCTGCCCTTTCGTAATGCAGTTTATACAGAGGTTGACGATGGTTTTGTCTGGCCATCTCTTCTTTTCCTTTTTTTTTTGTATTGAATAAAAAGGCTGGTCCACATGGCAATTACATTGGTCCTATAAAAGTCTGCCTTACATTGTGAGATGATAAAGAGGTTGTATCATGTCATGTTTTGTTAGTTTTAAATGTGATTATGCTTGGAAACAAGCAAAGTAACTGGGACGATACGAGATCATTATTTTGCCCAGGAGATATAACAGTACCAAATTGGACATGTTTATAGTTGTTTCTAGCAAGAGAGGAATGACTCACATGGATGATTGTGGGCTCGTGTTCCTGCATCAGACGTAAGTTTCTCTAAATGTCAAGATAACTTTAAACCTCTTCTCATTATAATAGCTACTGTTGTATCCAAAAGCTCTTTCGACCGAACATATCTAATTAAAGAAACTATCTTCAACCTCTTGTATTCGAAAAACAGTAACAAACTGATAACTGTGACCTATAAACCCATTTAAATATAAGCTGCATCCCTCCAAAAAAATTATGCACCATTGATGGCATTGTTTCGATGCACAATGCCAAAAAAAAAAGCAAAACCTATTCAAATACTTTACTAGATACAACATGCCCCCTTCTTGTTTGTTAATCCTAATAATTAATAAAAAACAATCTCTCTCTTCAGTTAGTAGTAGGCACTGTGTTGACCACAGTACGAGCCCTCACTATTCTTGGTATTGAGAACCTACCAAACACGCCTGAACTCGAGCCTGATGCACCGTTTCCCCCAGAATATTTTCCATTCGAAGACGTCTCGCAGCTACTAGAGCTTTCATTTATGTCCTAAGAACAGAATTCATAGACAATTGTTTTAGGTTAAGTTTGACGCATATTGATGCTCAAAATTTAATTGATAGGGAAGAGATGAAGAATGTTTACCTTCAATCCAGACATAGATTGAGTGTGCTGAAGTGGGCCCCGTGACTGTCCAAATGAAATGTCAGTACTCTTTACAACGAATTTTGTTTCTAATCAGTAACTCTGGTTTGAGATAGAATAAACCTGTTGAGCTCCATTAGGGGTTGACGGCGACTGGGATTCATCGGGAGAAGCAGGAGGTGAAGACAGAGTCTGCTTACATCAAAAAACCAATAGAACAGAACAAGATCGGTAACGATCCCGATACTTGATGAACAGTTGAAATTCATTATGAGACCAGATAAAAGACTTAGTCATATACCCTTGAAGATGGTGTCATAGGAGCTGCCTCAAGGGCTGGCACTGATGAAGTTGATGGCAAAGCCTAATTATAAAAGAAGTCTGGGTAAATAAGACGAACAATGGAGAAGCCTAATTATAAAAGAAAGTTTATGTAGCAATGTCCCTAAAATACACTGCACAATGGAGAAGGGTCCTGCCTTATTGGACTCTTGAATTCTTTTGTTCTCCCGACACTGAGCATGCAGAGCCCCAACTCCCCTAAGCGTGATATCCTTTATGGATGGCCAAGAAATTTAAATTCAATCAACACAATGCCTGATGAACACAAAAAATTCTCCAACTACAACTGTGACAAATGTTACCTGATTTCCCTCAATACGATAGACTTTGTTTGCCTGACAATCATGAAGATCACAAGATTATCTCACTTTTCTTGTTTTTAGGGAGAACAAACGGATGAACATATATGCAATTACTCAATTTTCTCACCAGAGTTTCAACAGCAGCGAAAACAGACTTAACGTCATCCTTTATAATTGCTGTACCATCCTGTAGTTCAGTCACCTAAACATTTTGATATAGTATAAAGAAAATAGTGAGTCATCAGAAAGCCTTGACAACGCAGTGAAACAGAAGTATTTGTTTAAATTCAATCCAACATACCTCTCGTCCTGTTTGTTCAATAACTTCCGTATTTGCATCCAAACGACGACCCACCCTGTCAACTTGTGAACCTAACTCCTGTTTTGTACCCTGTCATGAAATGTTAACAGAAACAAAATGAGACAAAATATTGATCTTCTGCACTTGACTTATACTTATTGTACTAGATCATTTAAATGGATTAGCTCACGAAAGAAACCATCATAACTGATAAGAATAGAGTTCAATGGTCAAATCAAGACAAATTAGTAAGCGAACAGTATAAGAGTGCTCGAGAAAAGAGAAGTGAGAACTTGCCGAGAGCGATGAGTAAAAACCATCGATCTGTTTGCCAACATCATCACATGCATCTGATAAGCTACGCCTTGTCGCAAACATAAAATCTGGAAGTTTCCAGCCCTGAGATTGTTGCAGAGTAAATCAGTGAGCAGTAAGTTTTCAAAAAAGAGAAAGAAACTGCAAACAACTAAACCAGGTCAAACTAATTAGCAAGGATAACCCAATGAAATGTTTTCCAAAATACAAAATCTTGACTAGCCCACAACACTTCAAATGATCAATTAACTAATTTTAAGTAGCTCCGGTATGGTGAAGTATTATTACCTTCCACCACACATATCCGTAGCCTATCACCCCAACGATAATGATCAGACCATACTTTTTACCACCTGTGAATTAAAGGAAAGTGTTGACTGTTTTCTTCCGAGTTTCGATAAACAGTAAACAAAGAATGGTGTTACTCTAATGAAATGACTCGCTAATGCTAGGAAGAAAAAATCCACCGATCAGAGCATAACTGTCTTGTTTGATATGAGAGAAGTAGCAAAAGAGAACAAACCCGAAAAAGGATTTCAAAAAACAACGTCCAGATAATTTAAGTGTGCAAAACCCAACTCCAAGTTTCAGATTAAACCAATTTATGTCATTATTAGTGCAGAAGAGGAAGACAAAACTTCAATATAAAAAGTAAAAAACTCCAGAGGACCTGATCCTGGTGTTGAAACAATGGTGATAGGTCTGTTTGACCCCAGCAACTGTATCTCATGCCTAAGACTGTTAACCTACAAGAATAAATAGGGCTCAGGAAAGACACTATTGATTCACAATAAATCTAAGTCCTCAGCAAGTCTATATTATCCAGCTCCATCCGATAGCTTATCCTCAGCAATAGATTAATGTCAAACTAACCTGGGCCACAAGTACATCATTGTGGGGCTTGCTAGCTGATTTGCTAGGTTCTTCTTGTTTCAATTGCTTAAATACCATCTGTCAACATAAACAAAACCCACTGCCTCATTTTGCCAAACCGCATCATACACATGTGGAGTCAACAAGCTTTTGCACAATATAGAAATTTGAATACCTTAAAAGCACCCGAAACCAAATTCGAGAAATCTGGTAAGCCCCCTTCTCTAGCAAATGCTGACCCAACAAGACCTAAAGTAACATTTGCCAAAATCACGATATAGAGTAATTGCAGTCACTTGGACGAACATTAAGCATGTACACGAAATCAATCGATTCAGCAAGTTCACAATCAGTGTACTAGTAGGTGCATTCACAGAGAAACTAAACATAAACTTCTCCTTCCTAATAAAAGTTTACAGAGAGCCAACAAACAATTCAGATGTATTAAGACAAAAGATATAATCCGAATCCAATACTACACTGATGATAACCACACTAAATGATCAAAAGTCTTAAAATTTGAGCCAGTCAAGGACACTGATGTTTTCTACAGCAATCAAAGGGTTTATGAAAAACCCTAACTTGTCATCCTCTAACTGAGATTACTCATCAACGAAACCAATACAAAACAATGGAGCACCGTTCAAATTAGTCCCTAATACAAGAAATACCCTATAAAAGCACAGACCTGCGCCGATGAGGATAGTGAGCTTCCCGAGCGGAAGAGCCATGGCTAGAGACGAGCTTATACGACCAAGGACTTTAGATGGAAAACGAAGCCGCGTGAGTAGGTCGGAGAGAGGATTGGTAGGAGAGAGCTGCGGGAACGTACCGGCGAAACAGAGGCGCTCTTGGGACGATGACGCGAGGGAAAGACGACGTGCGTCTATATTGTTCGCTTGTTGATGCAACAAAACTGAGCTGCTACTCAAACCGAACCGAAATTTCCGGTCAGATTTGGTCTAAATAGACACGATATGGCTAATTCGAAACCGGACACCGAAGTTTGAATTCGGTTTAGCGATATAAACCGATTGGCGGAGAAGTAAAATGAGTTCGGTTTGGATTAATTGGTCCTATCTAATAGAGACGAACTGGATTCATTAGTCCATAAAAAAACAAGCAAAAACAAAGCCTGTAAAATCACTTGGGTATTTGCGGATGATTCATATGCCCAAATTTGGACGATTTATTCATCAAGGCACACTTGAGCAAACAATTAAGAAGTTATTGGTTCTAATTTACAAAGATTTTTGATAACTTTAAAAAAATCATAGAAAGTAAATAAATAAAAAAATCTAAACTATTGTTAAAGAGTTTTATATAATTTTGTTGATTAGTTTTTTCATAGTTTTGTAAAGTTTTCCAAACAATCTTTCTATTATGATGATACTTTTCATGATTTTATTTTGTGAAGAAAAGTTTAAAAAATCATAAATCAATAACATAATAATTTAATTCATTAACAATCATAGACTTTTGTTTTAATTGAATAACACAAAACTTTTAATGACTTTATAAAAATATGAATCCAATAAATCCAGATTTATGAAGATTTTAGATTACTTTTTATAAATGTTAAATTAATAACACTAAGGTTTAACAAACTTTTAAAAAAAATTAATTAAAATTTTAATTAAAAATTTTAAATTAATAACAACAGATTCTACGTAACATTTAAATCACAAACCAATATCATCTCTAAGTGAAGCTACAAAATAAGGTAAACAAAAGATAGCAAATGAGAGATAAAATTGAAATCATCTTTGGATGAATGTGTGTATGTGGTGGAAGATGAAACTTATGCAATCAAGAGAGGATAATAGGGACTGTAAGAAACATTATTTAGTTTTGAAAGAATTTTTTTTTTTTTTTTAAACATCTTTGGATCGACAAGGTCCGATCCATAGCTAATTCCTACTACGCGGGGTAACACAACTTAGTGGAGTCGAACTCCGCTGGGGAAGGCGGAGTCAAATGGACTTAACCACTTGACTAAAAGCACATCCCCTTTGAAAGAAGTTAAAATCCGAAGTTGTTAATTATAATTGGAAGTTAACAGTTTCTTTACAGTTAATCCACATGTCATATCTAATGTCTCCAAAATTATTGAAAGGTCAATTGATGGAGAGACACATTTTAGTTTATATTATTGATTATTAATGTAACATCCCGACCGTCTCTATCAGTGGGCCCCACGTCATCTCTCGGGCCCATAGGCCCACCTTTATCTGACGGCTGGTCCGCTACGTCTTGGAGGCATTAAAGACTTGTTTACCGATCCTACAAATCACCATATAATCTTTTTCTGTGTTTTGTCTTCACTCACACAGTTCCGACAATCACTTCCCGGAAGGTCACCCATCCTGAAACTACTTATGCCCAAACATGCTAAACTGTAGAGTTCTCCCAGGACAGTTGACTGAAAAGATAAGTGCATTTTGGTGACATAGGTGGTCAAATCAATCCTTTTAAATCTCTCCGCATGCACCACCATGTTCCTGAGACCGGAGTGTTACAATTAAAAACTAAAGGTTCTTCAATCAGTCAACTAGACCAAGTGGCAATATATAGTTTAACCAATAAAGACTTTCAGGCAAATTTTAGAGATCGTCGATTTTCATGACATTTGGGAGGGGATCATATAAAATGCTTTGATCTTTAGCCTAACAGATATATATGGCTAAGCCCATAAGTTTTTTAATCACAAATTACAAATATTTTGTTTAACGAGTTTATCAAAAATAATTTCTAATAACATCTACTTGTAGTGAAAAAGAAAAGATAAAAAAAATCTCTCACACAGTACAAATGTATATACGCTCTCCTTTTAATCTAATCCATATTTCGTTTTTGATCTCAAGACAAAAATAAATTTTTAGTTGAGGTGATGCAAAACTTTTAGATCTTTTTGTTCTTCACATAAATAGATAGATTCATACAACCTTATTTATGTTTGTAAGAGATTACATATATTTTCATTCATTTAATTTAATTCTAAATATAATATGGTTCCATAGTCATAACAATGTTATGAAACATGGCCGGTTCTAAAGGGAGCCAAGTCAAGCAACTGCCTGTTTACGCCTCTACGAGTTAAATGAAAAATGAAGACTTGTATTAAAGCTTCACTAGTGTACATATATGGCAATAATCATTTTTAAAGATTCATGAGTAATGTTTGAGCGTTTTTCTTACTATAACATTACGTGTCTTATTAAGAGTTGGTCTCCTATTCCATTCTCTTTTCTAACTGCGTATATATATAAAAATCTAAGTAAAATTTCTTGTCAAAAGGATGATTGTACATTTGTACATGGTTATCTGGCCACCAACTTACCTAAGGCCACGTGTTATATCCTCAATCTGCTTTGGCATTCATCAATCTACAAACGTTGGCGTGAACGGATTTTCAAGATTCACTCTCAACTGCTATGCTCTAGTATCTCAAATCTTAAAAATATATAATATAGTGGATATATCAAACTGTCAAAATAAAGCTTCATTCTTCCTTCCGATATCTGAAACCGACACTAGATTCAACACTCCTCCAAATCTATTTCGATGGACTCTTCTCTTCTGGTGCTATCCTTATCTTGGATTAGTCATTAAAACATGGTTTCAATTGTGTCATGAGGTTCTACAAGGATCAGAGTTATTTACACCCAGTCACAACATATCTTAAGTCCCTTCATGAATGACTTTATGTATGTTAAATAGTTTATGTGCTTATAATTAGTTATGAACCTGAAATAAGATTTATTTACAACACTTTAATAAGATCTACATGAGTTTCTAAATAACATTTCATTAATTAGTAGTTTGGATAAATTACGGCATAGTATGAAGTATGAACCAAATTTTTCTTTGCACGCTTAAAAGTGAAAACCTTTTAATGCATAATGACTAAGAGTCTATGACAACAGTAACTTACTATATATTGTAGAGGAGGAGGGGTGAAAAAAAAAGTAGAGAGACTGGTCCAAAAACTTAACCCCACTCAATAAACCCAGACGTGACTTGTTTGACGATAACTCCATCTTTCTATTTTGGGCAACGAGGTCCCCTTTCCATTACGTCTTGACGTGGACCCTGTCCGTCTATTTTTAGCCGATCTATCCAACGGTTCTTATTCTTTCTTCAACCCTTCACGACATTGGCTCAAAGCCGTCCGATTCTCATCTCACGCCAATGGACCACATCACACACCAGTACTTCGCAACTTAGCTGTCGTGTAGGATTTCACGTGGCATTTATTTGTTCTAGTTTGTAGTGCAAACATTGCAAGTTGATATGGTCCCCTATCGATCACCGTCGTCTCTTTTGCTTCACATCTAGATTCTTCTTTCTTTCCTACGTGTAATAGCATTTTGATTTTGAGAAGTTCTTTAGGACCGTTGGATCTCTCATCGTTGGATGATCCATCCATCCAAATGGGACCTGTATTATGTGCTCCATCCAGGGCATATGATCCCAAAGCCAAAAGAGTATTTCCAAGTGCTTCTTTCTTTCTTACTAACCTTTTTTCTTATGCTTTAAACGGAGAAATTTATTCGGCCATATCCACTTTTACGAATTATATATCTTACAAGATCTCGTATAACCATTCAAAATGTATAATATGACTTACTTTTACTTGTTAGAATTTATTTGAGGTTAATTCGGTGTATATAGCCATGGCCGGGAAAGATTGAAACTAAATAAATGATAATGATATGATGCAATGTATTTTTATCAAATAGTATAATATAGATCATGTCTAAATAGTGTTCTTTAAAAAAAATACTACGTGTTATGCACACACAATTAACTAGTAGATATAAAACTGTATAAAACCTTTATTTATTTAAGATTTACATGTTGGTATAGAATTATAGATAAACACGGAAAAGCACGTTTTACGTTAGAATCAAGTGAAGAATAAAATTATACAGAATATATTTATATCACATCAGTGTTAGAATATTTCTAAGTTTCCATTTATTACATTAATGGTATATATTACAAATTGATTTTTTGGGAAAAATTCTTAAAGAGACTAGAAGAATGTTTTTCAATATTTTCTTGAAATGTTTGACACTTGAAAACGTTTAAAAACTAAATATAGTATATATATTTTTGTTGGTCGTCTCATACCTTGTAATTCACCACATATATTATCAATAGGGAAGATTTGAAATTTTAATTTGGGGTATCAAAAAACGAAGGAAAGAGTACAAAAAGAGAAGGAAAAGATAGAAGATATATGTTTTTACTTCATTGGTATGACATCAATAAATAAATAGTTGAATGTACTTTAGTTTCTCTTTTGGTTTAATGCACATCATCTCTATCAATTGTCATCATCTTACATTGAATTATACGACCAGATCTGATAAGAAGTGAATTCGTACTTGCCTTCCTTTTCTTCTCATATACCCCTTCTAACTAATTTTGAATGTAAGTTAATTTATTTTATTTTTATTTTACCTAAAACTAAAGCAAATAAAAATATCATAAATCTTGAGTCCCACATGAAGACAACATATATAATAACTCGTGCAAATTTGCTTAAAATGCTTCTACGAGCAAGTGAGATTAATAAGAGATTCAATGTGCAAATCAAAGAAAATAAGCTAATGGTTTAAATATAACCAAACAGAATAATAATGCTATGTTTAGTTTTTCTAATTGAATCATACCCTTGTGTCCATCACCTACTTACCGGTCAGAATAAAGCAATTACGTCTGCAACCAAAAAGCACTAAGACTTTCGGTCAGACATGATCTCTAACATCGGACGAACCCTAAGATAACCAAAAGAAACTATATCTTATATTCAAAACTCTGTTTATTTTATCCATTTATGTTTTTTTTCTTTCCCATATTTTTTGTGTGTCTCAGACTCTCATCATACCAAACTGAATTTATCAACATGGTTTTTAATTTTGGTTTGGCCACATCAAAATGGTGGTTAATAAAGTAGACTAATAGACATTTGTATTTTGTATTTTATTTGAAGACTACTATTAATTTCACTAACAAAACATTATCTAGTACTATAGGAAATAAAGAACAGAAAATCTAGCAGTAAGATTTATCAAAACTAGCAGTAAGAATAAACATAAATGAATCACAAAAGAGGAGAAGTGTGTTTTACTTTACATTTTTCACCAATCACAAGGGTAGTTCCGTAAGTTGGGAAAATCGTACGAGGCTTCACCTAGTTAAGGTTAGGTCACATGATTCCCTGAACTCGATTTTATAAGTAAAGAAAAATTTAAAATTTAAAATCAATTTCTTTTAATAAAAAAATCAGGTGGGTTTATCAGACCCTACCATCAAGATATCGACACGTGTCCGAACTCATTCATTGCCCTACTCTTTTCTGTTTAGGGTTGCAATCACTCATCACCCACGCGCCATCTCCACCGTCCATTAATCTCTCATTTTCAACATCACACTCTTACGAATCATACGATTTAATATCTCTGTCTCTCTCAACATATTAAAAGCTTTAATAATAATGGTTTTAAATGTTAGGGTTTATGTGGGATTTTCAATTATTAATCTACATAATTCGATGAACCAAGTAAAAAAGTATCCAACTTTCTTGCGAGAATCACATTTTTCTCTAAACTATATATGGATTGAAATTGAAAAATTAAACCACTTGCCAGAATAAAGTGTTGGTGACAGTGGAACTCTAATTTCCCTCCTTTACTAATTATGTATAAACATAAAAATGCACCAAATTTTTAGGTTTGAAAATATCAAAGCATGGATAGAGTAATTAACATTTTTTCAATTTTGCAATATTTGAATAAATCCTATGAGGTATTGGAGGGTATATAGTTGAGTCTGAGAGTGTATAGAAAGAGAATATTTCAAGTAATGAAGCTGACATGTTTATATGTACTTGAGAGAAGTGTTGTGAGATTGTACAAATGTATATGTACACTTTAAAAAGTAATATAACATAGAAAAAATAAGAGAAAAATATAAAGAAAAAGAGAGAGAGAGAGAGAGGCTCATATATATAGAATTGCTTGCAAGGAAAGAGGGAGAGAGAGAGAAGGAGAGATCTTTTGGGAGAGGAGAAAAAATGGGAAGAGGGAGAGTAGAATTGAAGAGGATAGAGAACAAGATCAATAGGCAAGTGACGTTTGCAAAGAGAAGGAATGGTCTTTTGAAGAAAGCATACGAGCTTTCAGTTCTATGTGATGCAGAAGTTGCTCTCATCATCTTCTCAAATAGAGGAAAGCTGTACGAGTTTTGCAGTAGTTCGAGGTATATATCTACTTTTGTATATTATTATATGGACATACCCTTTTTCATATATATATATATAAGTAACACAAAAATGTCTTGTTGTATGGGTCTCTGTGATGTGTTGTTGTGTCGTACGTGTTCTATCATCCTTTTAAAAGAAGCAAATAGGAAATTTTTTGGGATACCCAAATCTGTATCATTTTAAAACATGTTTGCTTTTTTTTTTTTGTGTTTCTCTTGATTTCCATTTTTGTTTTTGATTTTCTCCTCTTCTGTTTTCTTTCTATTTTTTTCTTTGTTGCTGGATTTTAAATGCTTATTTATTTGTCTTTCCTTGGAATTATATCTACTTAGTTTACATTATCTGAGAACAACCATCGATCTGATATGAAATTAGGGTTACTTAATTTCTTATGTGAGTTATTTAATTAGGGTTTTCTCTTCGGAGCTTAAAGTTTCCACCTTTTGATTTGGGGCTCGTCCAATTCGATCAAATCACTCAATTTTGTTGTCAGATTCATATAAGTTCATAGGGGATTATTGTTTCCACGGCTACCCATTTTGGTAACCCTTAGGGCTTTCCAATTTTGGTTTGAATTGACTCCAATGTCAAATTCATCTAAAATCCATTGGATACGTACTTGGAGATTCATCCTTCTTTCTGGGTTCTTTAGATCTTCTCTGGAAAACTCCCAGATTTTGTTGTAAACCCTAGTAAACAGTTAAAAACTCATTTCCAGAACTTGATTTTGAGATTACCAAGGTTTATTGGACACTTGATGTGTAATTAATGAAAGAAATGATGTTTTTTTTTTTTTTTTGTGTGTGTGTGGTGTGAAGCATGCTTCGGACACTGGAGAGGTACCAAAAGTGTAACTATGGAGCACCAGAACCCAATGTGCCTTCAAGAGAGGCCTTAGCAGTTGTACCCCCTTCTCTTCTCTTTCTTCTCAACTTACTACTTCACTTTCTTTGCTTAGCTTTTATTATTGTTTGAATCTATTGATTAATGTTGATGTGTCATACTTCAGGAACTTAGTAGCCAGCAGGAGTATCTCAAGCTTAAGGACCGTTACGACGCCTTACAGAGAACCCAAAGGTAAAGCTAACTCCTTAATTATAAAGCTCTTAGAGAGTGTGTTTTTTTTTAAGCAGATTTTTGATGGTTTTGATGTTGAAATAGGAATCTACTGGGAGAAGATCTTGGGCCTCTAAGTACAAAGGAGCTTGAGTCACTTGAGAGACAGCTTGATTCTTCCTTGAAGCAGATCAGAGCTCTCCGGGTACTTACTTGTTCATCAATTTCTCATATCTTCTTTATACACTTATCTAATTCCATAGTAAGATTAGGCTATTATTAAATTTGGTGTTTAATTCTGCAGACACAGTTTATGCTCGACCAGCTCAACGATCTTCAGAGTAAGGTAAATAAAGAAACACTAATACTCACTCACTCTCCTTTCTAAATTCCACATCCAAAATTAATGTAACCAAGAAAACACAAATATTTGGAGCAGGAACGCATGCTGACTGAGACAAATAAAACTCTAAGACTAAGGGTAATTAATATACATTCTCATCCCAAATAAATGCATATCACTAAATTTGGTTATTAATCATTTCAAGTAACAAGAGTGTGTGTATACATATGACAGTTAGCTGATGGGTATCAGATGCCACTCCAGCTGAACCCTAACCAAGAAGAGGTTGATCACTACGGTCGTCATCATCAACACTCCCAAGCTTTCTTCCAGCCTTTGGAGTGTGAACCCATTCTTCAGATCGGGTAGCTACTTTATCCTATATAACCAATTTGGTCTCCTTTATTTTGTGTTCTATTATAAGCTTTTCTTAAGAAAGTATCTCAAATACAAAATTTTCGTAACAATGGATGGAGCAGGTATCAGGGGCAGCAAGATGGAATGGGAGCAGGACCAAGTCTGAATAATTACATGTTGGGTTGGTTACCTTATGACACCAACTCTATTTGAATCTTTCTTACTTAATTAATCTCTCCTTTTTTTTGACATTTTTAAGATGATGTTTCTATTTTATTACCTCTCTCATGTTTTCTGTCTTGTGTGCATGTGTGTGTAATGTTTATGCCCTATCTATAATTCAATAATTTTTTCAACAATTTTGCTTCCCAATTTTACCCATTATCTTAGCAAAAAAAAAAAAAAATTTACACATTACTCCTACACTTCCTGTCTTCCTGATCCAGTTTCTTTTAAATTAACTCCCAATTTATGTTATCTACTCAATTCTCTTAACTATATAAAAAACAAACAATCAAATCCAGGTATTTGTCTTTTTTTTTTTTTTAAGTCTTGAGAAGGGACCTCTTGTTTTTGTTTATATGGAAACCAAATCAACTTGTTTATCTCTCTTGTTAAAGAGCAGCAAACCACTGGCCACTGGTTATGTATTTGTAGGCCCACCTATATCATTTTGGGCCATCTCTATACTTTTGTAGAGGGCCTAGAGAAGACAAATTTGGTTATAATATATCTTGCAGGTCGTTGATATATCTTCTCTATTCTCATGAAGATTTGATCGACAAGTTTTTCAGATAATTTAACATGAAAATATGATCTTCTAACATTAAGATCTCTAACATTTTTCATGTCTTTGAGTTCAGTTCGATTCTTTTGACATGCATATGTGTTTTTTTTAATTAAATGTTTCCTTTTTACCAAGAAGGCATGAGATATGGATCGTGTCAATTAGATTCAGTGATTAAAAAGTAAAGTATTACAATTGAACTCGAAATCCTAAAACTAAACTTGAATCCTAAAAGTTAAAATCTAAATCTTGACAAATCGTAAACCTTATATCCAAAAATAAAAACTACATCTTAATAACTAAAATTTGACAAAAACTAAGAAAGTAAACTTACTAGATATATACAGTATCTCGGTTATTTTAAGATCTCTGACATTAATATTTTTGAAAAGTTGTCTTTTTAAATTTTTTTTTTGTAACATGTCTATTTTTTTTATATCAACTATATAACTTATAGAGTTTTTTTTTTAATTGCAATTATATATATGCCACATTGTTATAAAAGTGATTTAAATTATCAGAAAAGTTAGTGATAAATAGGCTTTCTCAGGGGGATGTGCTTTTAGTCAAGTGGTTAAGTCCATTTGACTCCGCCTTCCTCACCGGAATTCGATTCCACTAAGTCGCGTTACTCCGCGTAGTAGGAATTGACTATGGATCGGGGCTTGTCGATACAAAGATGTAAAAAAAAAAAAAATAGGCTTTCTCATATGCTTGTAAAGTTCTACAATTTAAATTTTTTTATTATTAAATTTACATAAAAATCTGTGAATTATAAAAAAGAACAATTTTATGATTAAAACTGGTCACCAATTCAAGAACGAAATTTATTCAACACAAAAAAATTCCAGTAATCTTGTACAGTACTTGTTTTTTCTGTTGTCCTGTGAGGGAGTTAATAGCTTTTCCGATCGGAGCGTATAATGGATTGGTGCAAAAATATTACTCATAAAACTAGGCCTGGCTCATATATATTACTGGGCCCTGAGCAAAATAATTTGAGTCTAATGTTAGTTAACTTGATGGGGATCTAGTTTACTTCAATAATTCATCATCGACCATATCTTGAGTCTAGTCATTTCACAAATCCTTTCATTTTCCAACACCAAGGGCAAGTAGCCTGATTTGAACCTCAGCGATAGACAGCTTAAAGTGCGGTCATTCTCGCAGAAAAGCTATCAGTCTTTTTTTTTTATTCAAAAATTTTATAGACCAAAGTCAAATATATAAATAACCAAAAATTATTTATAAACAAAAAGCAAACAAGAAAACGACTTCTCTGGTATGATTGGAACAAATTTATTAGAAAGAGAAGCAAGAAAAGAGGAGGTTAGATAAGAATGTGGTAGAAGATAAGACCCAACTACGCGTCATAACTGGGTCCCACGTTTGTCCCTTTCCCTTCTTCTCTCACTCTCTACTCGCCAACACCATCGCGTGTCCACACGCTCCTTCTTTTTTACTTTTCGTTATCCAAAACACGATTCTTCATTTTATGTTAGATTTTTATATACAAAAGACCAAAAACAAAAAAGTCTTTGCAGAAATTTCAATCGTTTTGTTGTGTGTACAGAGAGATTATCGTGTTTTGTTGGCAATCGCCATTAAACCTTCTTCTTCTTCTACCCAATCAATTTGCGGCTCTTTCCTTTATCTTCTCTCCTCGGTTTTAGCAAACCATTTTTTTCCTTTCGTTATCTTCTTCCTCAAGCAATTTTCCTCGGATTTTATTTTTTTTGGATTACAGTGGTGGTGATGATGAGAAGGCAACGAGATGAACAACAATCTAGGGTTTTCTACGATCTATCAGCTCTTGTTTTGAATCTTCTCCGTTCTCCTCCTATGCCGATTTCTTTACCTGATCATTTCCCCGATCCGCCGGCTAGAATTCGTCCTCCCTCTTCGTCTTCGCCTTCCATGGCTCATATTTCACCGTCTGGGTTCGCGTCGTTGCTTCTTGGTATATCTGTGGCTCTTATGCTCTGTGGATCTGTGACTTTCTTCATCGGGTTTCTTCTGATGCCTTGGGTTATTGCTCTGATTATGGTTTTCTATGTCGCTGGCATCGTTTCCGCCATTTCCATGGTTGGGAGGTCGATTCTCTGTTACGTCTTGACGCCTCCTTCTCCCTCCGGAAAAGAGATTTCTGGTAACAAATTTCTTTCAAATTTTGAGTTAAATCGGTAGTTTCTGCCTTTGATTTCAATGATTCAAGCTTTCTATTTTCGTCATGGATCTGTTTAGATTTCAACCAAAGTTTCCTTCTTGATCATCTAGAAATGATTCCGCTGGGTTTTGGTTCTTTCCTTATCTTGTTAGAAATGGAGGTTCGAATTAGGGTTTTCTTGAAAAGCAACCACGCAAAATGGGAATTTTTGATGTTTGTTCTGTTTTTGACTGAAACGATCTCTTCCATCATGATATCCATCATTCATTTTCACATTACTTTTCTTGTCTGAAATTAAACCTAATGTTTGTTAGTTTCATGTTCTTGCAATAATGTTTGTTTTGACATGTCTATTCGCAGAATGGAAGCTTCTGTGAAGTGACAAACAACAAACGGTGAAGCTATACATCATCCGGAAGCAGAGCAGAGCGAAGCAGAACCAAAAAAGAGAAGGATTGATTATATAAACATATATATATATATATATATATATATATCCATTAGAGTTTTTCTATGTTCGTTATCTATATTTTGTTGGGGGGTTTGGGAAAATCATGTGGATATCAGGGAGTTTATATTCTTACTATTTCGAAAAGGAATTTTTCTATTTTACTACTGTTAGAAATAGAGAAGCCTTCTTATTTGTGCTTTCATGGATGTCGTTATTATGTAACATGATTTCTTAAAGCATACAAAAAGATTTTAGGATTTCTGTTGCAATTCTTTAGAGTTTCTTGCTTTTTCGACACACTCCTATGTTGTGATCTTCTTTATATCTTCTATCAGCGAACCAATTCTTATTTCTGTACTTGATATAGAGTTCTTATTTGCTTATTATTCTCGATCACTTATAGGTTTTTCAATAATTGTCTCCGCAGCTAGATGATTATTAGTTATGTGTTGGTGGTAGCAGCTTCTCTTGTTCGTTTACTTTTTCTTTATTCTTAACTCTCTAAAAACTGCCAGTAGATATTGCCGGAAAAAATCCGTTGTGGACTAAAAAAATCACACGGAATCTAAGTGTGAATCGAGGTTTAGTCGTGCAGAGTTGTGTTTATTAAAGAATTAAACTGGTACTCCATTATTACATGTTTTATTATTCTGTAAATATTAATTTATTTAGTTGAGTATACGCCATTGCCCATCTCAAAAATGGTGGAGGTGCCGTGCCGTCAATTGATGTCACGTGTCCTGACAATGCATTCTCAATACAAACAAATACTCTCTACCTAAAAAAAACAATAAACAAACAGAACACATCTTTGGAGCGTCGGTGAGGTTGGAGGAGAAGGGTTTGTGAAATGGAGTCGAGTGAGGATGTGGAGAATCTGAGTAGAGCTATCGAGAAGCTTCTTATTGAGAAGAGGAAGAGAGAAGCTTCTGGTGACGCTTTCATTGAAGACGACGATGATCAGCTTTTGCTCTCTAGGCTTATCTCTCAGGTACTTACCATCACTCTGTTTTCTCCTTTGTTGATTTATCTGATGTTGCCCCAAATCAACTTTTCTGGGTATAATAAGGTTGAATCATGACTATTTTTGAGATAAACTATTGAGTCTGTGTAATTGTTCCGCTGTGATTTGATTTGATGATCTTGAATCGAACAAATCCAAGCTGTTTGTCGTTTGATTTAGCTTTGTCAATTATCACAGTAAAATGAAGATTAATTGTTAGTGTGTGTCTCCTAATTCTTATTTCAAATTCATAAGAGTGAGCTTATCTTCTCAACATGATTGTGTTAGTTGCTGTTTCATTTCCACAACATTATCTGTATTGGGATGTGTCCATGACCTACTCCCATTTCAGTGCTGATGCTAATTTTTGTCTATAACTTAGTTGGAATCACCAAAGTCCAAGGAAAAAGCAGGTGTGATAACCAAAGAAGAAGAAGAATCTGCACCATCCAAAGGAAAACGCGAGGGCCAGAGACAATTGGAAGAGAGTATAGAAGAATTAGCTAAGGACATCAAGAAGGTGAAGAAGCAGAACACAATAACCCATGTACTTCTCTCGGCTGTGATCATCCTGACATTGACTTGGCAGCTCTCTGAGTACTCGATGATTTTCATGTTGAAAGATAGAATAAGCCACCCAGTCAGATCCATCGGAGGTATGCTTAACGGGATGTTCAAAGGTAAGTTACGTCCAATCAAGAACCAACTTGCGGGGACTTCCAACTCCAATGACCAAAACAACCATGGGAATGGAACACAAATTGGACCTCAACTTCAAGTACCAGAGTTGTTGCGAGAATTCGGTTTCGACGACGATGAATAATGATACTTTCCTTTGTGACTCAATAATACAACTGTTATCTGGAAACAGGGGCACCCTCATTGTTTATTTACTTTCAGAATAGGTAGTGTACTTTTATGCGATCAAAATGCAAAAGAATAGTTATAGTTGCTTTCTCAAACCATATTTCAAATAATCTTTTGTTTTATCCTTACTGAATCATGGTTCAATGCCGAAAACAAAAGGAGTCATCTCAACCAAAGTAACAAATAGCTCCATTGATTAAAATAAAAACAGACAGCAAACCACCTGAAACAAACTTCATGTTCCAAATCTAAAACCATCTCAAACAGTTCTTGAATAGTCCCAAACTTCTACCACTCTCTTTTCGGCTTCCAATAAATGGTTCATATACCCCTGGCACTGCATTCCTCAGGCATAGTTCAACCTGAATATATCATTGAACACGTAGTAGTTTCCCTGATTCGATATCAAATGGAACATCTGGACACAAAATACAAGTATTTCAGGAATCAGGCAAAATTCAAACAGCAAACGCTTGGATCCAGTGCGTGATTCACAACACGAGAGATGCATATGTAGCTTATTACAAGTAGGTCAAGTTGACATGAATTCATCCCACTTTGCTCGATGCATACATTCCACAAGTTTGATGTTCACACAAACATGATAACAAGAATACAACTAGTACCTTGATATGAAGAACTAAGAGGCAATGCCAAAAACATATTATCGAACATATTATCGAACAAATCTAGTAAAGAGCGTTCAACACTAAAAAGAGAAAATAATGTCTTACGGCAGATGATACACACCCTACAAGCATCACAAACTATATAGAGTTGAGACAACAAGATCACATATAAGCATAGTTGACAAAACCTAGCAGAATCATGGCAAATAGCAGTTTTCCAATGCTACATTCACGAAGTGCAAGGAGATAGAAGCTCCACAAGAAAAAATCTAAATGACACGAGATTACATGTACGCAACCATTGGGGGGAAACTCCAACCTAATCATGGATCCATCACTATAAGCATCAAGGAGGGTCTAAAATTTCGAGATCGTTCAAGCATTTTAGTGACAATAGGCATATCAATCTACAGAGAAGCACGAATAAAAACCCTAAGACCCTATCACACATTATCAACCTAGTTACGGATCTATCACTAAATGCATCAAGGAAGGCTTAAAATTTCGAGACAATTCCAGACCATTCAAGGTTCTAGTGACCTAATCGCACAAATAAAAACCCTAAGACCCTATCGCAGATGATCAACACCCAGAATTTCAGGGAAAACAGTAAAAATCGAAGTGATCTAAACAAAGGGAAAGAGATAAGGCAAAAAAACCTGGCTGAACTTGAGAGCGTGTTGTTCACCAGCGAGCTGAAGATTGCCGGAGACAAAGACGAGCATACCGCCGGCGGGACCAGAAGGCTGACAATCGACGGTGGTGATGTTGTGCTTGCACTGCTGGAAAGGGAGGCTGGTGAGCTTAGCGACGATGTTCTGAGAGCCCTGGATCTTCTGGCCTTCGAAGGTCAACATGGATCCTTCTTGGTACAGAGAAACCAAACCTGGACGATTTGCATCGAAGGTGGAGTAGTAGTGCTCAACGAAAGCCTTTGCAACTGCGTCTGGATCCATCTCTTCTTTCGTTGATCCTTGGCTCTTCCGTCCTACTTTTTCTACAGACTACAGGCGAGAGAGAGAGAGAGAGAGAGAGAGAGAGAGAGAGAGAGAGAGAGAATAGAGAGGGTGAGATAAAATATACGAACAGACACAAAGACACCGATATTGAAAAAGGTCTTGATGATACTTTTAAATGGGCCTTAACTTATATGATTTCTTGGCCCATTAATATATTTCGGAGAATAAATAGTGTACTTAATTGGTAACTTCATTTGAACGAACATACATCTTTGTGAAATAAAAACAAGTTATTGATTCTTAATGAAATAGAGAGACATTAAAAACAATTTATCTTTGTGAAATACTTAAAACGAAAATCACAATACATACATCTTAATGAGACAGAGAGAAACTTGTGAACTAACCCTTGAACTGTACAAGTATAAGAAATCTAAAACAAAATGAGTAAAAACCGTGTTTGTTGAATCTGGGAGATCGATCGGGGTGGAAGAAAAAGGATCATGCATGATTCATGGGTGAGAGAACAACCGTTGATTGGTGTGTTTCAACTTTCAAGCAATCTCATTTTTATAATAAAATTTTGGTAGCAATTGCAAATAATTAAAAAACAAATTGAAATGTTTATGCTTTAAGATATCGACACGTGTAAAACAGATGACGTACCAAGAGAAAAATGCTTCTGTATTTTGTGTTAGCCATCATTTGTTTACTTGTTTCTTAAAAGGAAGTGGAGAAAAACCGAGTTATAGGTTATTTGACTAATAAGAGGAGCTTTGGTTTCTTTTGGTGTAGTTTAGTTTTGATAATGGCCAAACAATTTTGTCACTTTACCAACTACTGCAAAACCCATTTCATAATAAATTAAATTCTAACACGCCTTTTAATTTTTATTTTCCATTTTTATTATTGGAGGGTGAGAACTGAGACCATATATGCTTTTGTTCCCTTCATGTGGGCCCCATTAGCCTTCTTTTTTTTTTTCCTGCGCCGTTTAGTGTTTTTTTTTTTTAAGAGGTAAGTTATTTTACCAATCATTTGGTGTATGTGTTATTAATAGTAGTATTAATGGGGTTCTAAACTTGTTTACTAAAAATCAGATCTAAACAAACTCCAAGAATCTCAACTATGAACATTTCTTCTAGAAATCGAGTTTTAACATCATCATCATCATCATCATCATCAGGATTTAATTTTATAATTTTTGTGTTTGAATATATCTGTATATTATTTGAAGTACATATGCAGCTTAAGATTAAAATATTTAATATTGGAAGTATGAATGAGAAAAGAAAAGAAAGATAATCAGATAACAGAGAGAGAGAGAGAGAGAGAGGAAGGAAGCAGACATTTGTCTTCCACCATATTCTTCTCATCTTTTTCCGATGATAGATTCTTCTTCTTCTTCTTCTACTTCTACTTCTGCTCCTCTTTCTTAAGTTTCTCCATTAGATAATCCACTCAAGTCTCCAGCTCCTATTCACTTTCTCCTCTTCTTCTCGCTGCTTTATTCGCTCTCTTTCTCTCTTCATCATCATCACACTCAAAGATTTCTGTTGTATTGGACCAAACTCTAGCGAATTTTCGTACGCCCTCTGTAGAATTTTTGTTTCCTGTTTTGGATTTCGAGGAATCTCGCTTTGGAAACTTTAAGTTCCTGTTCAAAGTTTCTACCTTTTTTTTTTTGTTGTTATCTTCTTCTCTTATCTTTCGTCATCTTTGATTAAGTAACCACTTTGATCTCTCAATTTCAGCCTTTGGGTTGTCTAATCTGACACGTTCCTCTGTCTTGCTTTCCTTTTCTCTTCTTGTTTGTGGGAAGCCTACAAGGATATAAATAAATACCCCCAAAAATTCTTCCTTTTGGATTCTCTGATTCGTCCCCTTTTGTACAGTTTGGTTCTTGGAGCTTCTCTGAGTCTTGCTGAGTTGAATTGAGCTGGACTCTGTTTCTTGGGGTTGATCGTGTATTCAAGTGGTGGATGAGTCTGTTCCATGTGCTAGGGTTTGGTGTCAAGATTGGGCACCTCTTCTGGATGCTATGCTGCTGGTTTGTTTCTTGGTTCGTTGATAATGGGATCGAGGACAACAAGTCTGGTCTTTTGATTGGCTCTGTCGGTGATCTTGAGAAGACGAAGATGACAACGATGAAGAAGAAGAATAAGATGTGGTTCTGGAATAAGATCTCCAGCAGTGGACTCAAGATCCCGAGTTTCTCTTATCAGTTTCTTGGCTCAGTTAAATTCAACAAGGCGTGGTGGAGGAAGCTTGTGGTGGTTTGGGTTGTCTTCTGGGTATTGGTCTCAATATGGATGTTCTGGTACTTTAGCTCCCAAGCTATGGAGAAGAGGAAAGAAACGCTAGCTAGTATGTGCGATGAGAGAGCTCGTATGCTGCAGGATCAGTTCAACGTTAGCATGAATCATGTTCAAGCCATGTCTATCTTGATCTCAACCTTTCACCATGGCAAGATTCCTTCTGCTATCGATCAGGTATTCTCGATTCCGCATCTTCTTGGCTTCCAATCTGTTTGGATTATCATCCTCTGGGAATTTTGATTGATTCCCTGAGATCTAGTCTTGCTTGTAGAACATAAGTTAGTTCCTACGGTGTAGTATATGAACGGTCCTTGGATGATTTGACACTTATCTTCTAAATATGGAAGCTTTTTTCATTCAACTTGCTCTCGAATTTCAGTTAAGATTCACAGTTTTGGAGATTGTTGCTTACAGTCTTGGTATTTAGCTTACACTTGGTAGCTTGATTCCTACCTTCTTGAGTATTAGTGAACAGTATACTAACATCAAGAAGCTTTGTGTAGAGAACATTCTCAGAGTACACTGATAGAACTTCCTTTGAGAGGCCTCTTACGAGCGGGGTTGCATATGCTATGAGGGTGCTCCATTCAGAGAGGGAAGAATTCGAGAGGCAACAAGGTTGGACTATTAGGAAGATGTATTCTCTTGAACAAAACCCAGTTCACAAGGATGACTATGACCTGGAAGCTTTAGAACCATCCCCTGTCCAAGAGGAGTATGCTCCAGTCATCTTTGCTCAGGACACTGTTTCTCACGTGGTTTCTCTTGATATGCTGTCTGGGAAAGTAAGCTCCTTTACTGGTTCTAATTTCACTGTTTCTATGTAGTTTACAATCACTCACTACCGGGTGAATTCTGCCGACATGGCTAGTTCATATTTCAAACTCTGCATACTGATTAAGTTGTTGTGATCATTTTATTTTAAGTTTAGAGCACTGGTTAAACGGATACTTAATCTCACTCAATTCCTCTTGACAGGAAGATCGTGAAAATGTTTTGCGGGCCAGGAGTTCAGGTAAAGGGGTTTTGACAGCTCCTTTCCCATTGATAAAGACAAATAGACTTGGGGTGATCCTGACATTTGCAGTCTACAAGAGAGATCTCCCCTCCAATGCAACGCCAAAAGAGAGAATTGAGGCTACTAATGGGTGTGTAGCATAGGCGTCTAAATAAATCACTGGAGTTAGATATTTCACGCAATCACACACAAGATTTACAGATATTATTTTTGCTCATTCATCTCTTTTGATGCCCCTGAAGGTATCTCGGTGGAGTATTTGACATTGAGTCCCTGGTGGAAAACTTGCTTCAACAGCTGGCTAGCAAGCAAACTATTCTTGTCAATGTATACGATACCACCAATCACTCTCAACCGATTAGCATGTATGGTTCAAATGTGTCGGCTGATGGGTTGGAACGTGTTAGTCCACTAATCTTTGGCGATCCATTTAGAAAGCATGAAATGCGTTGCAGGTACGTGGCACATACATCATATGTCTGCAATTTCTTCTCGTTTGCAAGAATCCAGGTGTTAACATTCTGTTGTGAGCTTCTTCCTCTTGTAGATTTAAGCAGAAACCACCATGGCCAGTGCTATCAATGGTGACATCATTCGGTATCCTTGTGATTGCGTTGCTTGTTGCACATATAATCCATGCAACCGTGAGTCGAATACACAAAGTTGAAGAAGATTGTGATAAAATGAAGCAGCTCAAGAAAAAGGCTGAAGCAGCAGATGTTGCAAAGTCACAGGTACATACATCATCCTCAGTTGATAAATTTCCACAGCATATTAAGCTTTCTATGTCAGAGAGAAGAGTTGTAATCTAACTTTGTTTTTATGCAGTTCCTTGCCACTGTTTCACATGAGATCAGAACTCCAATGAATGGTGTTCTAGGTGAGTATCGAATTGGCCACTATGTTGCCTCCTTCTCACACCTTTGTTCCTTGAATGCACATATTTTCTCAAGAACAAACTTAACCAAATGTCTTGAAGTTTTGATCTCATGTTGACTTTGATCTGGGGTGTAGGAATGTTGCATATGCTTATGGACACAGAGTTAGATGTTACGCAACAGGATTATGTTAGGACCGCACAGGCAAGTGGAAAAGCTTTAGTCTCGCTAATAAATGAGGTTTTGGACCAAGCAAAGATTGAATCTGGAAAGCTTGAGCTTGAGGAGGTGCGGTTTGATTTGAGAGGAATATTAGATGATGTCCTGTCACTCTTCTCGAGCAAGTCCCAACAAAAGGGGGTAGAGGTAACTTACTATATGATCTGCAAAGCAAGGGTTGTAACTAATAGAAAGGCTTTCGTACTGATTTTTTGAGTGTTGCTGATGATGCAGTTGGCAGTATACATATCTGATCGTGTTCCAGATATGTTAATTGGTGATCCTGGGAGGTTTCGACAAATACTCACAAATCTTATGGGTAATTCCATTAAGGTAAATGATTTTGTTATGTTCTTTGTTGACCATTCCTTGCATCCTAGTTGATCAACGGAGCTGACCATTTATAAATATTCTTGCAGTTCACTGAGAAAGGACACATCTTTGTAACTGTCCATTTGGTGGAGGAGCTATTTGAATCTATCGATGGAGAGACAGCATCGTCTCCGGAAAGTACACTGAGCGGGCTTCCAGTTGCAGACCGGCAGAGGAGCTGGGAAAACTTTAAAGCTTTCTCCAATGAGCATCGGAGCTTTGAACCATCTCCCCTTGATATCAACCTAATCGTCTCAGTTGAGGATACTGGCGTAGGGATACCTTTAGAAGCGCAGTCCCGAATTTTTACGCCGTTCATGCAAGTCGGACCATCCATATCCAGGACCCATGGAGGCACAGGAATTGGGCTTAGCATAAGCAAATGTCTAGTTGGACTGATGAAGGGAGAAATTGGATTCTCGAGTACTCCCAAGGTCGGGTCCACGTTCACATTTACTGCTGTATTTTCCAATGGGATGCAAACAACTGAAAGAAAGAATGACCCGCAGAACAATAACCAGCCCATATTCTCGGAATTTCGGGGCATGAAAGCTGTGGTTGTGGACCATAGGCCTGCTAGGGCAAAAGTCTCGTGGTACCATTTTCAGCGCCTGGGAATTCGAGTTGAAGTAGTTCCACGTGTTGAACAGGCTCTACGTTATCTGAAGATTGGTACTACCACTGTGAATATGATACTCATAGAGCAAGAAATATGGAATAAGGAAGCAGAGGTGTTCATTAAAAAGCTGCAGAAAGACCCTCTTTTCCTTTCTCCTAAGTTGATTTTGTTAGCAAACTCAGTAGAATCGTCAATATCAGAGGCTTTATGCACCGGTATAGATCCTCCAATAGTGATAGTGAAACCATTGAGGGCGAGTATGCTAGCAGCAACTTTGCAGAGGGGATTGGGTATTGGAATCAGAGAACCACCTCAGCACAAGGGACCTCCTGCTTTGATTTTGAGGAATCTTCTCCTTGGTAGAAAAATTTTAATCGTGGATGATAACAACGTAAACCTCAGAGTGGCAGCGGGAGCTCTGAAAAAGTATGGAGCTGATGTGGTCTGCGCTGAGAGTGGGATAAAGGCAATCTCATTGCTTAAGCCACCTCACGAGTTTGATGCTTGCTTCATGGACATTCAGATGCCAGAAATGGATGGGTATGTCTGATTGGTATTCTAGTTTGTTTTATGTTTGAAATATGTAACAAAAAATTGAGATGGTTTTTTTGCCTTTTCTTTCTGCAGATTTGAAGCTACGAGGAGAATACGGGATATGGAAGAGGAGATGAACAAGAGAATCAAGAATGGGGAGGCTTTGATAGTAGAGAACGGTAACAAAACAAGCTGGCATCTTCCGGTACTAGCAATGACGGCAGACGTGATCCAAGCAACGCATGAAGAATGTCTAAAGTGTGGAATGGATGGGTATGTATCAAAACCCTTTGAAGCAGAGCAGCTGTACAGGGAAGTTTCTCGCTTTTTCAATTCGCCTTCAGATACAGAATCATAAGAGGAGAAGGGCTGGAAGAAGAACGGCAAAGGAAACACAAAAACTCGTGTCTCCTATGCATCTTGAAGTAGTAGTAAGCCTATATTCCTCTCTATATATTTTCTCACCTAAAAACATGTCTTCTCAACTGACAGTAACGCCTTATGTGAACTTGTTTGTAGGAAAACACAGATTGACGATTGCAAAAGAGTGTATATAGAAAGGCCGGTGTGACCAGGCCAAGAACTTAGACCAGTTTCTCCTGTAAAGTTTTTTTTTTTTTTTTCATTTTTCTCTTGTCTGATTGGGACACACCAAAACTTTGGTTTGTAGATGAGAGTAGCAGCTGGAATATATTCAGAGTTGCTTTGGACAGGGAAGAGAGCAGCATAGTATGTGTGTAAAAAGTGTGTGTGCATGATTTAGGATTCTTCTTGTATTAGAGAACAGTGCAGCAGTTTCTTTGTCATCATCATGGTCCAAGATAGGGAAGTGAACATTACTACTACTTATACATACACTGGCTTTGTGATATAAAGTTGAAGATAGCTTTTACTTTCTCTTCCCCTTCTTTTTACACTTAAAACATATGCATTTATTGAAACCGAAACCAAATGATCGGACCGAATCAAGAAACAGAACCGGATGTCTTGCAATTGCGTTAATATCCAAACCAAATTCACGTCGAAGAAGACTATAGAAATGTGGTCCCCTAAACGTGAGTGTGTTTGTTGACTTTTTGTAAACACGTCCGTGCTGATTTTCAGATTGACCTCCTTACGTCCAAATTTTGTCCACACATGACATGAGAAAAGGCTTTTTTTTTCTCAAGCATTTCAAAGCCCAATTATAGGTGTCCAATCAGCGAGCAGCACGTGGACCTCACACGTCTCGAGGACCAATCATAGAATGGTTGTGACGACGTTCACGGTGGTTGAATTGCATTCCCGATCCCCTTTTAAGGTCCGTGACACAAGTATTTTGAAAACAGCCAGACAATTTTAGTCAAACCAAAAAAAAAAAAAAAAATAGAAAACGCAAAGACAAAGGAGACAAGTTTTTTCTTCGACTCACGATTCCCTGTTCGTTTCAAGCGTTTCTTCTCCGGTGTAATCATGGTATAGCCTGCGATCTCTTTTATCGCTCTATTCATGTTATATTAGCTCGAATTATGCTTTGTACCTCCGATCTGATTCAGCATGTCCGAAATTATTTGAGGATTTGATCGTCTTATGAGCTTATATATATATATCAATGATTTAATCTATGTTTGAATATTGAATCATGGGCAATTTCGCATCACGCCAAAATCATTGTATCTCTTAAACCGAATCATGCAAAAACAATGTGGATCTGTTTTCGAGATGTTAATCCGGATTAATTAGCATTATATGTAATGTTTCTTGATTTAAATACATGGCCAAATCTTACCCTGGCCGTGCCCAGTTTATTACATGAATAGGTTAATATGCTTGATCTGGAAAGAACCATTACTAATGGGCATTGTGTATAATGATGATGATTATTGAATGGGGTTGATTTGATAATGGTTGCAGACAACTTCAAAAAGACTCGCAGACAGGAAGATTGAGAAATTTGACAAGAACATATTAAAAAGAGGATTTGTTCCTGAGACCACCACCAAGAAGGGCAAGGATTACCCTGTTGGTCCCATCCTTCTCGGCTTCTTTGTCTTCGTTGTCATTGGATCATGTCAGTACCTCTTCTTCTTTGTGTTCCTTGATTTTAAGTACAAATTTAGACATTGGTTTCCGTTGGTTCTCAAATTTCTTTTATGCTCCCCTTTTATTGAACCTGTTATGGAATCTGAATCATTTGATTAAACCTTGTATACAGCTCTCTTCCAGATCATCAGGACCGCAACTAGTGGAGGAATGGCTTAAACCCTATCACATTCAAGCTGGAAGATTGCTACTCTCAAAATTGAATATCACTTCTTCTTCTTCTCTTCTGACTTGCCTCTTTTTCCCCTTATACTGTAGAATGCGACTACTTTCTGTAGACTACATGTTATGAAGAATTTTGAGTCTTTTTCTAAAAATATCCCCTTTTTACTATTGTCCTCAAGTTTGTTTGCCATTGTTGTTATGCTTTTTTGTATTCTTGTTGACTTGTCTCAACTTGGTTCGTCATATCATATGTGATACCAAATTCAAGTTCCGTTAAACTATTTCCTGTTGGATTAGTCTATTTTCCTCGGCCAAATAGTTCGGTGAACGAAAGATCGAATTTGATCGGTTTAGGATTTAGTTGAATAGACGGAGGCTAAGTCCAAGTGTGGTTCGACTGATGGAGATTTGTAGGGAGAGACCATGCTGTTGGTGGTAGGAACGTGATATAGTCTTAACATGAACAACTTGAGTCCAAGAGTTGAGAGAAATATGCTTTACTTGGCGAATGTTGTTCACTGACGAAGAAACTTGTTCATAGTTGAAGAATCTATCTATTGTATTCAATTACTTAACTTTAATCTTTTACCAATCATACTTATAACTGAACCAAAATCTCTCTTAGTTTAGTCTTATTCTTGACTAATAAAATTTTTTTTACCGCTTTATAGCAATTGGACAATATATATGTAAGAACAGGAAAGAAAAAAAAAATATATATATATATGTAAGAATAGTTTGAGAAAAAGAAAGACTGAGAGAGGTTATGATGAGTAAGATGATGATTATTCTTTAATATATTGGTAATTGCTATGTTAAATGGAAGTGACATGATTGAACAAAGCATATTTGATGGGATGAGAAAAATGAACCCCCACGCTTTACGACTACTTTACATTCTCTGTGGAATGATTTTGAAAATATAATTATTACACCAAAAGAAAAAGATAACCAGGCAAAAAATTATGCACATGCAATTTATTACATTCGATTCACATTTTCTTCCTCTTTTTAACTTGCACATTCAGTGACTTTTGGAATCAAGCTGTTCGCAGTCTTCTTCTAACGAACGATGACACAAAATAAGATTCAAATTGTCTTGTCTTTCCTAGAGTTAAAAAGCCGAAAATGCAGTAAAATTATGACAAAATCTTCATCAAAAAATAAAATTGATGGCCGTTAAATCCGTTCATATAAATATGTTAAATTAGTAAGAAAAAAAAGTTAGATTTTCTTTGTATTATTACAAAAAAATATTTCATAAGCAAAGGTGGACGAAACCATGATTTAGTATAATTGCCGCAACCTCAATTATCCTCTTTATCAAGAAAAAGAAAACCCCATTATTATCATCTCTGTTTAGTTTACCAAGCACGCGTCTTTCTTTTTTGGCAAGAAATAAAAATTGATTTGTTTTATTCTGTTAGAAACATTTTTATTTCGATTACAACAAAATGAAATGAAACTATAGTGTAGTATGTTGTTAGAAATTGAATAAAAAAAATATGACGTACAAAAGAATAAAGTGAATGAGAGAGAGAAAAAAAAAAAAGAGAGGGGCAAAAGTGGAAAAAGAAAAGATAGAGAAGGGAGGAATAATTGCTAAGAAATAATAATATGGGGCCAACTGACCATGGAAAAAGATGAAGCAAAAGAGAGAGAAAAAGACAATTCAATCTGAGTCCTGAGAGAGAGATAATACTACAATTAGAGAGACAAAGGAATGGTTTTGTTTTAAGAGAGAGACTCAGAGATGATGGTGGGAGGTTAAAATCCCCAAACCCCCCAAAGTTCTTCATTTTCAATCGACGATGCTAAATGGCTGCTGCTGCCATTGATCTCTTCTCTTAGCTCTCTCCTCTTGTTTGGGGCATGGAAGAAGAGCTTGCCATGCTTAGACAGCTCATCGGTCAGCTTCAAGAGCTCTTGCACAACGGCTCTCCTCCTCTTCCTTCTTCTTCTTATTCTTCTCCGTCGTTTTTAGTTCTCAACCATCCTCAGTATCAGAACGGGTGAATATCTTTCTCTCTCTCTCTCTCTCTGTCTCTGACTAGATCTATGTGTGTGGGGATTTTTGCAAATTGGGGCAACCTCGTAATGTGTTTAGGGCTTTTTTGATTGCTCCGTTTTGTTTAGGTTCCAATTTCGATTGTTTCCTAGAATCATGCAATCCCCATATGTCTAAGGTCTGATGGTGATTCTTTTGTTTTTGCTTTTGTAATTAGCTGAAAGAGGAAAATTGATCTAGGAATTGATTCGATTTGGTCATATAAAGCGCATCGTTTTGTCATTATGCTTGTTAAAAACTCTCTTCATTCTATTCTTCTGCTTCCCCGAAGCCTCCAGTGTTTGTTATTTCATCGAATCTTGTGCTTACTATTACACTAGTCTGTCATTGTAGGTCAATAGATAAGTATTTCCTTAAAGCCCTCCTTACTTTGATATTCTTGGCAAAATTTGCTGTGCATCATTTGAAAGCACCCCTTTTATTTGGTTGTTTGTCTTTTAGTTTAGTCTGCTTGAAAGTGTCCCCCTTTGCTTAAGCTCGTGCACATCATTACTGTCCCATGTTAAAAATACATACCCACTAGCCACTTGTGACGAGTACCTGCTGATTTTCTATTTTTCTTTGAATCCTGACTAAAAGCTTACCCTTCGCATATACTCGAGCTTCACTCTTGAAGCATCTAATTGTACGTGTTTATGTGCCACTTTTCTGGACTAGAAAAGGTTTATTCTTTTAGCTGGTTTACTGCTCCCCTCTTCTCTGGTATACTTATTTGTTGTTGATTTGATGGGAAGTCTTTGTTTCCAGTGTAATGATCTCCTTTTTAGAAAAGAGGATACTATGTCGTTTTCCTGACAGATAGTACCATGTTTTGTTTTCTGTTATGGCAGATGGTGTTTGCCCTGTATTGAGGAAACTTCTGCTGATGATTGTTGTGATATTGTAATGGCTGCTGGAAAGAGGCCTGGGATCTTCAAGATGTTAGAAACTGTCAAGCCTCCCGTCAAACGAACTCGAAAAGACCGGAATCAAGGGAAATCATGTACAGAAGGAGATGACATAAGTGGAAACATGGATCAAGAAATCTGGCAGGAATTTCCTCAAGATCTCTTTGAAGCTGTTGTTTCCAGGCTACCAATTGCTACATTTTTCCAGTTCCGTTCAGTTTGCCGTAAATGGAATGCTCTTATTGAGTCAGATAGCTTCTCCAGATGCTTCACTGAGTTTCCTCAGACCATCCCATGGTTCTATACCATAACCCACGAGAATGTCAACTCGGGACAAGTTTACGACCCTTCTTTGAAGAAATGGCACCATCCAATTATCCCAGCACTACCCAAGAAGAGTATTGTTTTGCCAATGGCTTCTGCAGGAGGTCTAGTGTGCTTCCTCGACATTGGTCATAGGAACTTCTATGTGAGCAATCCGCTGACCAAGTCTTTCAGAGAGTTGCCTGCTAGGTCGTTCAAGGTCTGGTCTCGTGTTGCAGTAGGAATGACTCTGAATGGAAACTCCACCAGTCATGGGTATAAGGTCTTGTGGGTTGGATGTGAAGGAGAGTACGAAGTGTATGATTCCCTGAGTCATGTGTGGACCAAACGAGGGACCATCCCGTCCAACATAAAGCTCCCGGTGTTGCTCAACTTTAAGTCACAGCCAGTGGCTATCCACAGCACACTTTACTTCATGTTAACAGATCCCGAAGGGATATTGTCCTACGACATGGTCTCTGGGAAATGGAAGCAGTTCATCATACCGGGCCCACCAGACCTGAGCGATCACACGCTGGCTGCGTGCGGAGAGCGGTTGATGCTGGTGGGTCTACTGACTAAAAACGCTGCCACTTGCGTTTGCATATGGGAGCTGCAGAAGATGACACTGTTGTGGAAGGAGGTTGACAGAATGCCAAACATATGGTGCTTGGAGTTTTACGGAAAGCACATTAGGATGAATTGTCTGGGCAACAAAGGTTGTCTGATATTATTGTCCTTGAGGTCCAGACAGATGAACCGTTTGATAACCTACAATGCTGTTACAAGGGAATGGGCCAAGGTCCCTGGCTGCACCGTTCCTCGTGGGAGAAAAAGACTTTGGATCGCTTGCGGAACAGCGTTTCATCCCTCCCCTACAGCTAGGGCTTGATCATCTTTTCTCTTGGTTCAATTTCCCTGGCCATCTTTGAGGTTGTATTCGAACGGTTCACACACGGTTGGTTTCTTTTTGTTGTTTGATTTCGATTTTGATTTTCAAGACTGTAATAATATACAAAACGTTATGTGTTGTATGTAATAAATAACTTGGGTTGTGTGGCACTTCTTAAACTTGTGAGCAAAGTTTCATAAAAAGTACCCAAAGTGCGGAAGGAACTATGTAACTCTTTGGTATCACATACGTGTGGCGGACCAAGTGAACAAAATCATAACAACAACAGCATCTAAACTGAAGAAAATACTTAGCGTTGGATATAATAACTTAAAAGAAAAGATTCTTCATTACAATGATATAGTAAACAGAAAGTTGACACATTCTACAGTATAAGGAGAGTAAAAGAGAGGAGAGACAGAAGAAGATTCTCCATTTTGAAAACTGTTTCTTCTAGCTTGACTGTGATTTGGTTTATGCCATTCCTCCGCTAGTTGCGGTCCTGATGATCTGAAAGAGAGCTGTAACAAAGCATATAGAAGGTCTATAAATATAGAAACATACACAGTGTATAATCAAATGATTCAGTTTCAGATTCCAGACTATGTTCATTATTAATGGGACAAAGAAGAAATTGTAGAACCAACACCAATGTCAAAATCAGGAAGCATGAAGCCTAACTTAAAGAAGCTATTTGGTGCCCTCAACATAGAGTAGTAAGTTTTGAGCAAGTAAAGTTAGGGAATGAGGAAGTAGAAGAAGAGGTACTGACATGATCCAATGACAACGAAGACAAAGAAGCCGAGGAGGATGGGACCAACAGGGTAATCCTTGCCCTTCTTGGTGGTGGTCTCAGGAACAAATCCTCTTTTTAATATGTTCTTGTCGAATTTCTCAATCTTCCTGTCTGCGAGTCGCTTTGAGGTTGTCTGCAACAATTATCAATATCAACCCCATCCAATAAGCATCATTATATATCAAATCAGAATCTCTCCTTTTTACACACTCAACAAAACATCCAAATTTGGGTACCAAAATCATGTATTTATGCAAATCATCAGAGAAATTGGGCAAAGGACAGGTAAAAATTCGGCCATGCATCTAAAGCAAAGTAACAATACACATAATAATGCAGATAAGAACTCAGCTAATCCGACACAAATTTCGAAAACAGATCCATCATTTCTAACTAATCAACAGATTAAATGTTCAATTTGACATGATGCGATATATACCATGATTCAAAATTCAAACATAAGAATAAATCATTGATAATACCACACATATTGAATCAGATCGGCGATACAAAGCATAATTTTAGCCAATCAAAACATGAATTCAGATCCTCATTATCCAAACGACAAAACAAACGATAAGAATGAGATCGCATTCATACCATGATTACGCTGGAGAAGAAACACTTGGAAGCGAATAAGGAATTGAAATGACGATCGCGAGGCCGAAAATCAAATTTTTTTTTTTTTTGTCTTCTTTGTTTCAATCTCTCTTTTTTTTACCTGTGATGTTTCACCACCTAAAAAGGGGGTTCGGTCTTGCTATTCTCACAACGAACATTGTCACAGCCCATATATGATTGGATATTGAGACGTGTGATGTCTACGTGGCTGTCGATAATTGGATCGTTATTTTCAGATTTTAAGAGCTTGAGAAGGCTCGAGAATTGAGAGACACGCGTGTCATGTCAACTACTGAAATGTAGCGGACGTGTTTGAAAGTCAAAGCTCAAACTTTTATGGGGTCAATATTTCAATCGTAGCTTTCTAATTTTCTACGAGTAGTAACCTCAAAACTTAGTGAGCTTGGTGTTACGGAGCGTTTTTCCTAGACGGGTCATGAAATGTTGTGTTACTTTTAAGAGTCTCTTCGTATAGAGCTTGTGAGGGAGATTCTCAGGTTTCTTACACTTTGTATGATCCTGAAAAAAAAAAACTGGTTTGAGACTAGACATTTTCATAACACATGAAAGGATGTATATAAATGCCAAATGGGGGTGTAATTCTAATTATGCGACATTTGTAAGTTTGCCTATTTGATTTCGAGTAAGAATTATTGAGGATATATTAGACATGTTGTCACTCCTCGCTTAATTTGTTGTGTCTTGCAAGTTTTCTAGATTTACATCAACTTCTTGATGAATTGGAGGCATGCTTATGGAGTATGGAATCGTCGAATGATACATGGTATTGGAGATTCATCATGGTTTGGGACTGACAATAGTTTTCCTTGAATAATTTTTTTGGGGGAAATGAAGAGAAATGCCCAACTTTAGATATTCTTGGTGATGATAAGATAATGTGTAACTTTTATAGTATGCATATTTACATCGTTTTGTAGGAGGACAAAAGCAAAATGTGTAACAATCTTGTCGAACTGCCCCATGACTAAATTAGTAAATTTCAGTATCACTTTCACAAGACTACATTCATTCAATTGTGATTTTCTCGGGGATGGACACTCTAAAATATTAGTATTAGTGTACTTGTGAAAGTAATAGAGGTTTTTTTTTTTTTGTAAACAGTAATAGAGGTTTATTGATATTATTAAAAACTTTGCACGAATGTAGGAATGAGTAGTAGGTATACTAGGTTCTAACGAATGAATAGAGTTGCAGACTTTTTGAATTAATTGTTTGAACATACAAATTGCATTTGTCAGCGGCTGTTTAATTAGTTGCCGATAAGAATATGAAAAATAGATCCACAATATAATCGAGTTTCTTGCTTAATTAATAAAATGATACTACATATTTTTTTGGATTTTATTTCTATTTAGAGAGAATTAGAGCTAGGCCCGGCTCTGTGCCCATTTTTTTAGAAACATTTGTACGGGCCTCCAACTTTTGAGGTCTGTTTGTGGAGATTTTTTTTTTTTTTTTTTTAAAATAGATTTCAAAATTAACCAAAAACCTCTAATATTAGTAAAAAAAAAACACATAATTAACAAAAAATATCCCATAATTAGTAAAAAAGTCTCAAAATTAACAAACAATGTCTAAAAATTAAAAAATATTTATAAATAAAAATTATAAATATCTCATAATTAGTAAAAAAATTTTTTTAGCAATTTTTATTATTTAAAAAGGCATCAATTTTTTTTTCGTATTTGGCCTCGGATTTTACCGGACCGGCACTGACTAGAGCCTAAAATTAGTTACAACTTACAAATATTTCATCATTTACTTTGTCATCCACGATTCTAATACAATTAGGCCGGAAATTAAATAATCACTTTCAATATAAAATTGAAGCGGTGTCGTTAAAAATATAATTCGTTTTAATAAGACATCAAACTAAATATTTGTAAGTTAAGAAAAAAAAGAGAAAAAGAAAAAGCGTCTTTGAGCTACTTACTCTACTCTCATTCGATTTCCCTCGGGCGATTTTGGTGTATCGTTTCGTCCCCTTCACTGTATTTCTTAGTCAAAAGCCTCTTCTCCGATCGTTGACCGACCTCCGGAGATTTCTTCGGCCGTCTCTTTTCTGTTTCCTACTTGAGGTTTCTACTCTTACTCCCTCAAACTTTCTCTCCTTAGATTTGGGCGTCTATCTTCTCGTTATTTATCTCAGAATTCACCTTTATGCGTTATAGATCGATGAATCAATGAAGTTACTGTCAAGGTGAATGGTCTCTAGGTATAGAGACTTTGTCAAAATGGCGAATTTGATTGTAACATTGGTAACTTTTTTTAATCACTTGGTTTGTTAGTTTGAACTTATTGGTTTGGGGGACCACTGGCTTTCATTACATAGGACTAGGAGGGACCTTGATTGGGATCGAAACCTAACTTACTGTCCCTTTTTTTTATCGTTCAATCTTTATTGCTGCGTACAGGTCCACTAATGCCTGAGCTTGGTGCCGTTTTCTTTGACATAAGAGTTAATTCATTGAGTAAAGTTGTAAGCTTTATAGTCTTTGGTTTTGAGGAAGTTAGTTAGGAACCTTCTCCAAGTACAAAGGAGGAATGGGTAGGGAAGGGTTTGCAATTACAATGTGTACATCGTGTTTCTTGACAAGTTACTCTATGGAAATTTGATTTGAGGAGTGTAGGACCAATTCAATAAATGCCACTTAGTTTTTGTGTGATGGAGAGCAGGAGAAGAAAAGTAATACCCTTCCTCTCTTGCCCTTTTTGCTGGTCTGGGTGAAACATAGAAAAGTTTCTCTTGCTGAAGTTAATGATAAAAGGGTGAGCAATAAACGCTGATAAGCCGTGTCTGGTGCTTGAAATTCTGAAGTTTTTTTTTCTTTCTTTCTTATCGTATTGGTAGTTGAGGGTGTCGTCGATAAGGTATCTGTTTGGCTAGCCAGTGTTATATATAGGATTGATTGATTGTCTAGTCTTTTCTTATTTGATTTTCGCTTCCATTTACTAATCCTAGTTCTGAAAACTTGTACTTGTTGTAGGATTTGTTCCTCTGGCTCTGGTGGTAGGTCTATCAAATCAACCCATATCTTGAATGAACTGCAACATGGTTTCTTCGTTCCCGTGGGACTGGGAGAGTTTGATCATGTCCAATCCGTCAAGGGCTGTAAATGACAGCAAGCAGCTATCTACTGAGTGGGAAATTGAAAAAGGTGACGGAATTGAATCTATAGTTCCACATTTCTCAGGCCTTGAGAGAGTCAGTAGTGGCTCTGCCACCAGTTTCTGGCGCACTGCTGTATCAAAAAGCTCACAGTCGACCTCTATCCATTCATCATCTCCCGAAGTCAAACGATGCAAGCTTGCATCAGAAAGTTCTCCTGGAGATTCTTGCAGCAACGTAGATTTTGTCCAGTTTAAGGCATCCACAGCTCCCGAGGTATCCGTTGCCTCAGCTGAATCAGATCTTTGTTTAAAACTAGGAAAGCGGAAATACTCTGAAGATTATTGGGGTAGAAACAATAATGACATTTCAGCAGTTTCTATGAAGTTGTTGACTCCATCTGTTGTTACTCGGAAAAATTCCAAATGTGGTCAGAGCATGCTAGTCCCGCGTTGCCAAATTGATGGTTGTGAACTGGATCTCTCATCTGCTAAGGGTTATCATCGTAAGCATAGAGTCTGCGAAAAGCATTCAAAGTGCCCAAAAGTTAGCGTGAGTGGCCTGGAACGTCGATTCTGCCAACAGTGTAGCAGGTAAAACCGGTGGTTATGTTCTGTCCTCCATTAATTTCTAAGTTGCATTCTCTTTAGTCTTGACTGTAGAGTGCCCATTCAGTTTAATTATCCCAAAACAACTTTTACATGCTCCTTTTTATATTATACGGTAGAGATGATCACATTCTAATTTTCAGGTTCCATGACGTCTCTGAATTTGATGATAAGAAACGAAGCTGTCGAAAACGTCTTTCTCATCATAATGCGAGGCGTCGTAAGCCACAAGGAGTATTTCCAATGAATCCAGAGAGGCTGTATGGTAAGAACATATGCCACAATTTGATATAATCAATATTTTCTAAGGATCTTTCCATCAGTCTATTTTGTCTGACTCTATCACACGCACACACACATACATACACAAATTCATTTAGTGGAATCTAATGTAACGTGTTTACTCCTCCAGATCGAAGACAGCATACAAATATGTTGTGGAATGAGTTGTCCCTTAACACGGGATCAGAAGAATTGTATGAATGGGGTACCACTTATGATACAAAGCCTACACAGACAGAAAAAGGCTTTACTCTGAGCTTCCAGAGAGGTAATGGCTCTGAGGACCAGTTGGTTGCTAGTAACAGCCGTATGTTCTCTACAGTTCAAACCTCAGGCGGGTTCCCAGCAGGGAAGTCCAAGTTTCAACTTCATGGCGAAGGTTGGTATCTGCACCTCTGCACTAGACCTTTAATATATGGATGGAGTAGATCTCTGTTGATTTGATCTCTAGTCCTTTAAAAATTGGGTTACATCTTTTGGCAGGTGTGGGAGAATACTCAGGAGTCCTCCATGAATCTCAAGATTTCCACCGTGCTCTCTCTCTTCTGTCAACCTCTTCGGATCGCCTGGCCCAACCACATGCGCAGTCATTCTCTCCACTCTGTTCATATGATGTTGTACCAAAATAGATAAGTAATGTGTAATTTGTAAAACTGTTACTCAGTTGGTGGATACTTTCCAAACTTTTTTAAAACCCCATCCTGGATCCCGTTGAATCGGCTACTATGTTATCATTATACTTGTTTAGCATCCTAGTACCAAGTCATTGTCAACAAAACTCTAAACAGTAAATATATCTATATATATACCTACTTTCAAAGTATCTCTCTGTATTGATAGCAAATCAAGGAGAAGCTGTAATAATTTAATTAAAGGCTGCTGAAATTTACTTTTCTCACCTCTAGATCAAATTTCTTGGTGAGTAGGTAAATCTTTTCAACTAAGGAAGAGTTCCACTCCTTTTAGGATCGTCAGCAACAGATCAAAATCAACAAGAGTTTTGAGGTTTCTAAGAGCCATATTATCAAAATCAGGCTCTTTGTAATTTTAGCATAAATATATATACAAAATCAGTTTGGTATCAGAGTAGTTACTGTCTGATGGGTGAGGCTGTAGTAGAAGATAAAAGACATCAAAAAAAAAAGAAAAAAACAATGAGAAGTGGGAAGAGATTAGAATCCATATTGAAAAGAGATCAAAGAGTGAGAAGAAATAAAAAGTTGAAAGATGACAAGTTTTGGAGGTTTAAGTACAAACCCAGAGTAGGGGACCAAATTATAAACTTCAATTTCATATGGAGAGAGGCTCAAACGACAAAAAAAAAAAAAAAAAAAATGCCCGAGTAGTGTAAATTAAAAGAGAACCATGTGCATAATGGATTGATGTTGAAGTTAATAGAAAAAGAAAGACAAGGATTGAAATTAATGTATATTGTCACCAAGTGGTCTGTGAGAAGTTGTTGTCGCTTGTTATAACAGTTTGGAGGAACTTCTTGACAAAATGGAGGAGACAAAAGGTTAGGCACCAATACAAGAACATGCACAGTACAAAAATCAAGCAGAGGTCCTTCTAATATATCAGATTTTTTTTTCCAATTGAGTCTCAGTCTTGAGCTCCAATATTACGGAAAGCACCTTAAGGAGTGAAGTAAGATAGAGCATGGCTATAAAAGTGCCTACCAAGTGTTTCATATGAGGTCCTTGCAAGATTTATCTTCAACATTCTGCAACTTCCACAAAAAGTACTCATTGAGTGAATATTGGTTCTTCTTTCTTTAACGGCTTTGTGTATTCCTCCTTATGACATTCCTTATTATTATTCAACTACACTAACCAAATCCTGGAGCTCAATAGTGACATTTCTTGTTGAGTCGAATGTATCTTCTTCACCCACAAGAGAATGTTCAGGTTTGTTGAAATGGTTGGCCTCTAATACCCACAAATCAAACTTTTTTAGATTTTGTTCCTTCTTAAAAAGCAGAAGTTGTCTTGCATAATTCTCAGTGTCTTCACTGCGCAAAGATGTTTAAACTATTAAAAATCAATGATCTCTGAACTGGTTTTAACATAGTCGTAGACATGTTTGACAGAGTAACAAAGTTGATATACAACAGAATCCAGGAATAATTGACTTAATATGTTTGGAAATGTATTAGAAAAGCTGAGCTAACCCAGTAACTGGTTTAGCTGAGCAATGAACGTCACCCATTTTTATTTTATTTGAAAACAAACTCCATCGAATGCAACCCGACTTTTTATGGAGTGACTTCCTTACTCTTTCATATGAAATGAGTAGGGAAAGTGCCAAATATTGGCGGTGGTTCAGCCACGGGATTGTGTTTGATCCCTTGTGAATCCGAAGTCGTTGACAGAAGAGAGAGAGCACTGTAGAAATCATGAGATTCATGGAGGCCTCCTGAGCATTCTCCCACACCTGCCAAAACATATCACTCAGTTTCAAAACCAGAGATCTACAAAAGGCCAATGGATCAGCAAACATCCAAACAAATACAAGATGACCAGTAAAGAAGTGAAGATATCAACCTTTGTCAGGAAGTTGAACGTTGGATTTCCCTGCTGGGAACCCGCCAGAGGTTTGAAACGCAGAGAAAGAGAGGCTGCTACTAGCAAACTGCTGCTCCTCAGAGCCATTACCTCTCTGGAAGCTCAGAGTAAAGCCGCTTTCCATCTGTGTAGGCTTTGTCTCATTAGTGGTACCCCATGCGTACTTTTCTTCAGATCTCGTGTTAAGGGACAACCCATTCCACAACATACTTGTGTGCTGTCTTCGATCTGAAAATGTAAAGATTTCACATTAGATTTCCCTGATATGAGCTTTTTATGTGTGTGTGATATAGAAAGATATAATACACAGATGGAAAGATCCAGAGGAGACATCACTAATATCAAGTTGTGGTGTAGGTTCTTACCGTACATCCTCTCTGAATTCAGTGGAAATACTCCTTGTGGCTTGCGACGCCTTGCATTATGATGAGAAAGACGTTTGCGGCAGCTTCGTTTCTTCTCATCAAATTCTGATACAGCATGAAACCTGAAAATTAGAAAAGAAATCAATTCTCTACCATTATATCAGGGCATGTTAAAGTTATTGCTGGACAAGTAAACAGAACTATCATTTCGCAATAAAGACAATGCAGTCAGAACAATAATCACGGTCTTACCTGCTACACTGTTGGCAGAAACGACGTTCCAGGCCACTCACAATAACTTTTGGGCACTTTGAATGCTTTTCGCAGACTCTATGCTTGCGATGATAATCCTTAGCAGATGAGAGATCCAGCTCACAGCCATCAATTTGGCAACGCGGAACTTGCATGCTCTGACCACACGATTTGGTTTTCTTCCGAGCAACAACAGATGGAGTCAACAAATTCATAGAAACTGCTGAAATGTCATTATTGTTGCTACCCCAAAATTCTTCAGAGTATGTCCGTTTTCCTAGTTTTAAACAAAGATCTGATTCAGCTGAGGCAACAGATACCTCGAGAGCTGTAGATGCCTTCACCTGGACAAAATCTATGTTGCTGGAAGAATCTCCAGGGGAACTTTGTGATGCAAGATTGCATCGTTTGACCTCGGGAGATGATGAGTTGATAGAGGTCGACTGCGAGCTTTTTGATACAGCAGTGTGCCAGAAACTAGTGGCAGAGACACTACTGACTTTCTCAAGGCCTAAGAAATCTGGAACTATAGATTCAATTCCATCACCTTTTTCAAATTCCCACTCAGTAGATTGCTGCCTTTTTTCATTTTCAGTCTTTGACGGATTGGACATGATCAAATTCTCCCAGTCCCACGGGAACGGAGATACCATGTTGCAGTCCATTCAAGATGTTGGTTGATTTCATAGACCTATCACCAAATGCCAGAGTAACAGAAACTGAAACAACCATAAGTTTGCAGAAGTAAGAATTATAAATGAAAGCCAAAATCAAATAAGAGAAGACTAGACAGGCCTAAAAATAGTATGGCCAGCCAAACAGATACCTAATAGAGAACAACACCATTAACTACAAAACCATAAGAAAGGAGGAAAACCTTATGAGAATTTCAAGCACCACACACTGCTCATGGACGTTGTTTTTTAACCCACCCGTTTATCATTAACCTCAGCAAGAGAAACTTTGCTATGTTTCACCCAGACCAACAAAAAGGGCAAGAGAAAGGGTATTACTTTTCTTAGCTCCCTCTTGCGCTCTCCATCACAGAAAAACTAAGTGGCATTTATTCCAACTGGTCCCACACTCCTCAAATCAGATTGCCCAGAAAAATCAACAACTTGTTAAAGAACACGACTTAAACAAGTCATAAACCAAAAGCCATCACAATTACAAACCCTTCCCTACCCATTCCTCCGTTTGTACTTGCAGAAAGTTCTTAGCTAACATCCTAAACCTAAAAGCTTACTTACTATTGGGTTCTACAAATTCACACATTGAATAAAGTATATGTCAAAGAAAACGGCACCAAGCAAAGCGACGAAGGGAGCTATCTCCAGCAATAAAGATTGAACTAACAAAAGGAGACAGCAAGTTAGGTTTCGATCCCAATCACGGTCCCCTCAGCTAGGGTTTCCCATGAAAGCAAATGGTCCCCCAACCACCATTAAATTCATCTAACTAACCGAAACAAAGTTATCGATGCTACAACAACAAATCCAATTCGCCTAGTAAAATTAAAATCACAGACTTGTGAAAAATAAAAGCTAAAGACTTATTCACCATGAAGTAATTTCATTGATTCAACGATCTATTTCAACTTACCAGAAGAATTAAGCTAAAAATCAAAAGCCCAAATCTCAGGAGAAAAAGTATGAGTAAGAGAATAGAAACCTCGAGTAGCAAAACAGAGAAGAAAGCTCCGGAGGTCGGTCGGCGATCGTACTAAGAGCGAGAGTGAGGAGGAGTCGGAGACACCATAATCGCCTGAGGGCAATCGGATGAGCTGCTCGAGATTAATTTCATCCTTCCAATTTTTCATTATTCCTTTCCTTTTTGTCACTATTGTTTCTTTCCTTTTTCCTTTTTTTTTTTTTTTTTTTTTTGTTTTGTTTTTACAGGCACAGAGCACTAGAGCAGGTTAATTTCTTGTTCTTTTGGCGTAACTTTTGTAAGTTGTTTACATGACATCATTTATATACTGCAAACTAGGATTTAACCCGCGGTATCCCGCGGGCGTAGATTTTGTGCGGTTTTCTTATTAAGTAGTTGATTATGTTTTATGTTCAACTGGTATAAACTTGGTTTTTAAATTAAATCATTTTTAACTAATAAGTGGTATTTTAATTGGTTGGTTGTTATGTAATACTTAGAAGAATGTGATTTAATATATTTAAATAGGTGTATTAATTATAAAATGGGTTTGTAATGTTAATATAAGTAAAAGTAGATATTAAAATGTGAAATAGTAAAAGTGGTGTAATTGTTTTTGTGATTATAAGTGTTCTTTTACTATATAGTTTTGAAGAGAATTTGTTTTTAGCATAACAAAGATTCTAACATTTATTAAAAATTTTTAAAAAATTGAAGATAAAGTAAACAAATAAAATTAAAATTATGTTTTTTTAAAAATTAAAGACACATAAGTTGTGTATTTAAATAAATTAAAAAAAACAAAAAAAAAAAAAAAAAAAAAACATATGAGAACGATGATTCTCGTTCTCCACCGAGAGTTAACACCCATTGACACGCTTAAGCTTTACCGATGATACCGAAGAAGCTGATAATCAGATCATAAGCTCACATCTCTGCGCCAATTCTTCTTATGATGTAAGCTTCATTCTAATTCAATTGAATTGTTTCAAGATAATTTAGATTCTGTGATCAATTACCTTTTTCATATAGGATTCGGATAAAGCACTTGAGATGATGAATTTGTTTCTGTTAGAAATCTGGGAGAGGGGATCAGTGAAGAACAGAGGATGAATGAAACCATTTGCAGATCAAATTTTGCAAATCGACAACACTTAAAGCAATTGTCATTTCTATAAGGTTAGTTTTGGATCTGTTTTTTCAGTTGTAGACACAAATTGAAGTTGTTGTTTGTCTCAATCGGAGTTATAATTGAACTAAGGTTTCTTGATTTTGTTGTCTAGAAATGAACTCTTAAACTTACACTACTGTAGTTGCAGAGAGTCTGATTATGTTTGGATTAAAATGACTATGGAAAGGAACTTGCTGTTCTAAAAAACAATACAAAACATCTACAAAGTTAAATAACAGAAGCAAAAAAACTAAAACTATCCTAATTCCTTAGGTTCTGAAAGATCTCTTTGAAGACGACATTCATTGTTTGACTCTGAGTTTTTCCTTCTTTATCCACAATAAGAACTTTCAAACCTTTTTTGGAAGTGACTCTTGATAAGGCAACATACAGCTGGCCATGAGAAAATACTGGTCTAGGAAGATAAATCCCTACCTCTTTAAGTGATTGTCCCTGGCTTTTGTTTATTGTCATTGCAAAAGCCACAGATATTGGAAACTGTCTTCTCCTCATGCGAAAAGGCAATTTGGTATCTGAAGGTGATATCTGAGATTTAGGGATTATCACTTTGTCTCCGATTCTATCTCCAGTAATCACTTTGGCTTCAAGTATATGATTACCCATCTGCGTTATCTGCAATCTAGTACCATTACATAGACCATTTTTTGGATCAATATTCCTCAGTAACATAACCGGTGCACCAATCTTGAGACTGAGACTGTGATTTGGCAAACCAGAAAGCTTGATACTATTGAGGAAATCAGGTGTGAAGACAGGATTGTTCAATGAAGCACCATCCTGAGGATCAATATCGTCTGCACTTAAATAAGTCATTGCTTCACCTGTTTAGGGAAAATTTGTTAGATAAGTTTCTTATACATATACAGTTAAAGATTATAGTATTAAAACGTAATTCTTACCATTAAGTTTCTCAAGCATGATGTCGTTGATGGTGTTGACATCACTATTTCTTGGACACAATATAGCTCTCTCTTGAAAGAATTTAGGATCATTATTAGGCTGCAACAAATCCAATTCTCCGTAAACTGCTTTGATAATAGCTTCAATAGGATCATTTACATCTTTAATCAGTAAATCTTCTGGAATATCTATGAGAACTTCACCATCATTAGGCTCTGAAACTCTACCATCACCAACGGCCAAGAGCCAATCAGAAAACTCTTTAATTTTCTCTGCCTCATCTTTATCCAAATCATTAGCCATAAGACGCATGTTCTTTGTCAAAGTGAGGACCTTGCAGTGTTCCCAGAGATAAGATGAATTTAATGCAGCTAAAACAATCTCTGCCCTACCAGCACCATGTATTACAGGGAGTACTTGTCTGAAATCACCTCCGAAAACAACAACTTTACCACCAAATGGCTTTCCATCGACATTTCCAATAACATCATTTAGACTTCTATCCAATGACTCAAAACAATAACGACTCATCATAGGAGCTTCATCCCATATGATAAGAGATGCTTCCTTAAGCATATTAGCAAGGTCTGAGTTAGGCACGATATGACATGTTGTGAAATCATCAGGATGAATAGGGATGCCAAACCTAGAATGTGCAGTTCTACCACCTTCTAACAACAAAGAAGCAATCCCGCTAGACGCAACATTGACAGAAATCAAACCCCTCATTCGAACTGCGGCAGATAGAGTTTTCCACATAAAAGTTTTACCGGTTCCCCCAAATCCATAAACAAAGAAGACACCTCCACTGTTTTCTAAAACAGCACCAATGATCTCATCATAAATGCCTTTTTGCTCAGAAGTCATCTTATTAACCCACTCATCATGGTCTTCTCGCAACTTATCACGGTTATAATTTTTCTCTTCTGTAATGAAACGGTTTGAATGATCTATACCTTCTTGAGTAGGTTTAGGCATGTCTTTGAAGTCTGTCAGAGTACTCCCATTACACAACAGCAAATCTTCTATCTCTTGAAGAGCATAATTTCTTTTCTCAGCATCAGTTAATACTAAATCTGGAGTAAAAAAGAAAAACACTATTTCATTATAACAGAAACGGAAAGCAAGCAAACCAACGGAAAAAAATTGTATCTCAACAAACCTGGATTGTTGTACTGATTTCTTTTCTTTGTTTCGATGTCTTCAGTTAAAATTCCACAACACATTTCCCACACATACTCCGGTCTTGCAAGACATTTATCCAGAAGCATCATAGAAAAGAAATTACGAAGATGATCTCCAAAGAAAAATAAGCTTGCTTCCACTATACTATCAATATAAGCTTGATCGTCTGTTAGAATACCACGTGCCAAACATGCCTCCTTGTATGTCTCATACACAACATCTTTGTATGTTCTGATATCTTCATCACTCTTTGGACCAGTTACTATCCCA